>NW_026596040.1:19491009-19656058 GCF_907164565.1 Psammomys obesus
AGAAAGAAAGAAAGAAAGAAAGAAAGAAAGAAAGAAAGAAAGAAAGATTTTTCAGACCTTTGAGCTGCATGCAAGTTGTGCAGAAAGCACCCGGGCTGCAGCTTCCTGTGTTCAGGTGGATTTACAATGACATAGCTTTTGCAAATAACTCCTCATGTGTACTCCTGTTTCTAACTCCAGTAAAAACACCTTGGTTCAGCACCACATCAATTTTTGATAGAATCATTGCTTTAGTCTGTCCTATGTTTTATTTCTGGGGTAAGTAGATTGTGTGTGTGTGTGGTACGTGGGGTGTGTTTGTGCCTGTCTGTCTATGAGGTGGTATGCATGTGTGGTGTGGGGAGTAGGATGTGTCTCTCTGTGTGTTAAAGTTCCCTGGGAAAAGTTCCCCACATAACACTAGTACCCCTGAGCTTCTTCTACAACGCTAAAGAAGAAAGCCCTACAAACTGGACTGAAAGGAAATTTCTGTGTTAAAGTAGGTGGTCTCTGGAGAAATATGATGTTTAAGAAATGGTAACGTGATATTTTAGGGTAAAATTCAGACCACGTAAGCACCTACCTAAGATTCCATCCTACTTGGTTCCTAACCCAAGAACGGCAACTATTCAATTTGGTGGCCCAGTAACCAGTGAGATGGAATTTCTTTCCATCTGTGGGCTTAAGGAGCAATTTGAATTTATTTAAAGAAAACAAAGAAACCGTGTTATTTCTTGAAACTTATCGCTGTGGCTCGGAGGGTGAACTCTAAACTACCTCATGGGTTCAATACACCTCTCTGCCGTTCTTCACCATATGACTTTTCCCACAGGGTGATAGGCTTCTGTGGTTCATCTTTTAAGGTCAGAGATACTACCTGGAGCTCAGTGCTAGGACACACCATTTTCTGGCACTGTGCTCTTCAGCTTCAAAGCACTAATAAGCCAAACAATTTCTGTTTTGCTTCTGGTTGATCAAGGGTGTTATTTTGAACAAACACTCTTTCCGTATGTCCTAGAATGATCAGGTGACTTCTTTATTGTAGGAGTGAACTAGAATAGTAAATTTTATAATATTAAATTAGGTTTACATTATAGTTCATGAACCTTCCTCGGTTAAAATATATGACTTGGTATATTTTGTTGGATTTAATTTTCTAAAATTTTGCTAGGGTTTTGTCTGTCTATAAACTTAATTAAATGATATACATGTGATTTATATGTATATATGTATGATTTTTTCTTTTTCTTTCTTTGTCAGGTTTAATATATGAGCTTGTATTCATTTCAAAAATAATTCAGGAGCACTTTCCTGTGTTTTAGTTCTCTGAAGCAGTAACTATAAGAAAAGAATCACCTTTTCCTGAACATAAGTTAGAAAGTGCCTCTCTACCTGGTCCTAGTAAGGATTCCTTTTTTATTTTCGAAAGATTTTTCAAATCTACTTAATGGTTAAAGACCAAATCAGGCAATCACAGTTCATTGTTAATTTTTTTTTTTTTGCAATATTAATTCTTACACTGACTCACTGTTTGCCTTTGTTTTTTTTTTTTTTTTTTTTTTTTTGGGGGGGGGGGGACGTATTTTATGTGTGTTTTGCCTGCATGTAAGAGCTCTGGATGGTGCCAGCAGAGGTCAGAAGAGGGTACCATGTCCCCTGGAACTGATGTTAAGGATGATTACGAGCTGCCACTTGGGCTCTGGGAACTAACCCAGCATCCTCTGTAACAGCAGCAGGTGCTTTAGATTTTTAAAAAATGTATTATTTATTACAATTTATTCACTTTGTATCCCGGCTGTGGCTTCCTCACTCATCTACTATCAATGCCTCCTTCCCTCCCTCCCTCTTCTCCTATGCCCCTCCCCTAGTCCACTGATAGGGGAGGTCCTCCTTCTCCTCCCACTCTGTATGACCCTAGCCTATCAGGTCTCATCAGGACCAGCTGCATTGACTTCCTCTGTGACCTGGCAAGGAGAGAGCCTGCCTCTGTGTTCATGCCAGAGAAAACCCCCACCCCTTTACTAGGGTACCCACTTGGAGACTGAGCTGCCATGGGCTACATCTGTGCAGAGGTTCTAGATTATCTCCTTGCATGGTCCTTAGGTGGAGTATCAGTCTCCGCAGGGCCCCAGAGCCCAGTTTTGTTTTGTTTTGTTTTGTTTTGTTTTGTTTTGTTTTGTTTAGCTCTGTTGGTCTCCTTGTGGAGCTCCTGTTCCCCACTAGGTCTTTCTATCTCCCTCTTCTTTCATAAAATTCCATGCACTCTTCCCAAAGTTTGGCTATGAGTCTCAGCCTATGATTCTATACCTCGATCAGTAGTCTTTCAGAGACCCTCTGTGGTAGACTCCTGTTCCCTGTCTTCTCCTGATTCCGATATCTATCGTGTTTTCCATTCTGAATGAGGGTTGAGCATCTTCCCTAGGTTCTTATTTTAACAACAGAGCCATCTTTCTGTCTCTCCTGTTGTTTATTTTTCAAAGTCCTTTTCCTTTAGCCTTTATCTTTCCTAACCATTGGGGGATTTCATTTCCTTGTCATTCCTCAGTGGTTATTTACTCTATAAATTATAAGAAGGAATGGGCTTTCTTTTCTTTTAGATGTGCTGTTTCCTGTTGCTTCTTTTTGTTTATGTCATAAGCAAGAATAGGTCCCTATATGATCTAGGGTAGCCTCAAACTCACTCTGCTTTAAGGGCTGGTCCAGAACTGCAGGTCTTTCTGCCTGTGCCCCTGAGCTTGGTATTTTACCACTATGCCTCGTGAAAATGCTCTCAGTGTTGACTTGTCTGGAAACATCTTTTATCTGGATTACTGACTCCAGATTGGTATGTATTTTCTCTCTCCCTATCAGGTATCAAACAAATTTATTCTTTTGCAAATAATATTTTTTTATTTTGTTTTTTAAAAATTTTTTTGTTGTCCTTGAGAATTTCCCCTTGAAAAAAAATTAAAAGCAAATCAAAACAACAACAAAACCAGCCTGGTGTCATGGCACACACCTTTGATTTCAGATCTTGGGAGACAGAAGCAGGCAGATGTGCTCTTGAATTTTGTCTGCAAGTATTTTATTGAGAAACTTTGCATCTATGTTCATCAGAGAGATCAGACCATAATTTTATTTTTTCATTTGATCAAAAGAACATGGAAGTGTTCCTGACTTTTCTACTTTATGAAATAATTGAGGAGTATTTGTGTTAGTTCTTTGAAGTTCTGGTGGAATTCTGCATTGTGCCCATATGATCCTGAGTCTTTTGTTAATTGAAAGATTTTAAATTACTGAGTCTGTCTAATTTGTTTTTATGAATTTACTTAAATTATTTATTTCATCTCAGAGTAATTTTGGTAGAATATATGTGTGTGTGTGTATATATATATATATATATATATATATATACATATATATATGTGTATACATATACATATATATATATATTTAGATTGTTTAGATTGTTCAGTTTAGTAGAACATAAAATTTTATGCTACGTTCTTATGGTTTATTGAATCTTCTCAGTTATCTGTTGCAGTGCTTTCTTTTTTTATCTCTGATTTTACTAACTTGAGCCCTCTCTCTTTGTTTTGACTGATTTGGCTAAAGGTTTGTCATATTTGTTAATAATTTCAAAAAATCAGTTTAGCCGTAAATGGGACATCAACATGGTATCTCTTCTCCTCAAGCTGCAGGGAACAATGCAGGGAAAAGATATATTTTAAGGGCCAGAAATTAGGGTAAATTGGAGCAAAACAGAGCCTTTTGGATGAATGCACTCACAAATGCCCAGCAGCTGTGGTTGCCTACAGAAGAGCTGCATGAAATCTAGGCAATCAACATTCCAATGCAGAGTGGAGAGGGGCTCATCAGGACCCCACCCCTTGACAAGGAGCTGTTGAGAATCCATGGCTTCTGAGAGCTGAGAGGCTCTCAGTTTTCTTTAAGTGTCCCCTACTAGAACAACCATGCTACAGTGAATAATCCCATACCTATAGGCATATCACAGCACAAATTGGATTCTGAGGTTAATAAAACAAACAATTTTAAAAGAGAACATGAAGTTGGGAAAGGCAGTAGGGGTATATAGAGCTGGGATGAATTAGAGAAGAAATAGGGGGTGAGTGTGATCAAAATGCATTAAATCCACATATGAAATTCTCCAAGAATTAATTAAAATAATGTATTTTAAAAATTTGAATGAAGATCGAGGAGATGGCTCAATGAGAAAAATATTTGCTATGAAACCATGAGGTCATGACTTAAGATCTCCAGAAAAAGACCTTCCTTGTCTCAAAGTAGAAGGTAAGGACACATGAGGGTGTCTGCTGACTTCTATATGTGTGCTGTCATGTTCATATGCCACGTTCACATGAACACACACAGAGAGAGTGGGGGATGGAGGAACAAGAGAGCGATATTAAAAGTTATAAAATGAGACCAGAATGCCCACATCTAACAGTTGTAAGAGCAACAGCATTTTTTCTAGAACAGACATAAATACAAATTTCTAGACTTCAAAACATTCTTTCGGAAGGTCAATAGTCCATTCAACATCATGTTAAACCCACAAGGCTGAAGCTATTTGTAGGTAGATCAGTTTGTCTGCATACTGAAGATGGCTTCATCCCAGTCAGATGTATGACATCTTAGAGTTATACAGTATGACCAGAGCTCATTTTAGGATAGGACTTTCAGGCCAAGGACACTGCACCCATATATCATCATAAGCCATGCTAGGCTGGCCAAATATGGTCCAAAGACATTTCTGAACACAATGTTGTGGCTTGAGACTGGATAGTAGTTACTCAGATTGCTTTGGCTACAAGGTCCACATATACATAACTGAAAGTTTGGAAACAAAGATCTGACAGAAACAATATTTGTGAAAGATTATGTATAACTCACAGGTAAAGTCTCAAAGAAAACAAGTGTGAAACTCAGACTAATTTAAGAAGATTTTGTTTATTAAAGAGACTAATTACAAGCCAGGCATGGTGACACATGCCTTTAATCCCAGCACTTGGGAGGCAGAGGCAGGTGGATCTCTGTGAGTTCAAGATCAGCCTGGTCTACAATGGGAGTCCAGGTCAGCCAAGGCTACATAAAGAAACCCTGTCTTGGAAAACAAAAACAACAAAACACAAAACAAAACGGGACTAATTAGAGAAGTGTGTGAATGGGGAGAGTTTTGTCGGTGAGATGCAGAGGTAATTCAGAAAACCAGAGCAAGCAGAAGCAAACTTTCAACAACCTGCAAGCTGAGTGAACAACAGGAAGAAGCCAATCTCAAGAGCCTAGAGGAAGGACTGCCTCAGAAAGCGTCTCCCAGTGTGAGCAACTGACCATCTGTTAAAAGACACAGGGTGTTCATCTGTGTTCTTTGTCTACCCACACTCACTTCCTGCTGGCTGAACACCCTGGATGTCAGAGCACACAGAAGCCTACTGATGCTGTCCAGACAAGTTAGCAGCCCTGGGTAGGGAGCAGAGGGAAAAAGAGAAGAGGTGTGCAGGAAGAATTACGTGAAAATATCTAACATACGAGAACTTCCTCTAAGTTAAGACCAGTTACGAACAATTGCATCACTTTGTGAGTCAACTTCATCCGCTCAATTACCAGAATATTTTTTAATTCATTCTGGTATGCCAGTCAAACTGAGTTTCTTCACATATTTTACTTCACCCTCTCTAATCTAGCCTACTTTATTCTTTTAGATGTTATTCTGATTGTAGGTCTTCCAAAACTTCTCCAAACTATTTTAGTTTTCTAGGCTCTTTGCCATTGGTTTATTTTTCCCTCCTCAGAATTTTTAACTGCCTTGGACAAAACCCATGTGGACAGAGTTTTATTGGTATTGGGTCATGCTAACTCATTTATCACTTCTCTCTTCCTGATGCTGTAGTGATCACAGTGGGATAGGAGGCCAATTCATAAGAATGCTCCCTAGAGATTTCAGCTTTTGAAACATCACGGTGGTGGTGGTCATAGTTACTTGACAACTTTAATCACTGTGTGTGTGAATAGACGGTAGATAAAGGTGTCCTTTGAAAAACTCACTGATGAAATTGTCAAAACTTAATTCACAATGCAGTTACCAAAACTTAGAATATTTGGGTATTGAACTGTTTTAGGCTTTTAAAAGAAAACGAGAGTGTAAACAAATGGCTAAGAAGGTGCCATATGTTATTATGAAAAGACTCATATAAAAAGAGACAAATACTAGTTCTTCTTACCCCCTTTGTCTAAGTTGGTAGGGTGGGTGTCTTAGATATGGCATTTGAGTCATGTATACACTATGAGCCACAGCGTGCAGAGTGTGTGAATCTCTATTTTAATTCCCCTGAGTATAATTTGAGAGCGCCCGCCATGTCTTTATAACCAGAGTAAAGCAAATGTTTGACACAACTCTTTCTGTTCAATGGAAGTCACTAAGGCCAATGTAACTCATAAAAGCTTATTGTGGCTACACTGCTCTTTACTACAAACCTTCCACATCGGTAATGGTCATGAGGGGAGATTCAGCATTCTTCACATGTTCCCCACAAGGTCTGAGTGGCTCCTTCTTTTCCTCTGGCCTCAATTCCCGTCATCACTCCTCTTACAGCACTTCTGCCTGGATCATTCTTATCTGTGTCTATTTCTGAAAAGCATCTGCCTTTTCAGGTTTCAGAGGAAATGTCACTTCCAGAAGCCACCACTTGCCCTTCATTTCTATGCTGTCCCCTGAGACAGCATTACCGTTCTCTCAATAGCCTCTTTCACTTTTCCTTCAGATTCCGTAAGGCATATTCTAATGTTACATACTTTACATTTATTCTAATGTCTGTCTTCTCCATCAGATGGCATGTTCCATAGAAACCAATCTTTTCTACTATTTTTTGCCAAGCTGTGTGGCTCAAGGGTACCAGAGAGTTCTGATCTGAATATTTGCCAACTACCCCTGCACCAAACTCCTGTGCTGAAACTTGAGATTCAATGTGAGGGTTATTTGGGGCTGGATGAGACTAGAACCTTGGGAGGTGGTTGATACTGAAGGCAGAGCCCTAATGGATGGGATCTGAGCAAGTATAAAAGATGCTCCAAAAAGCTGCCTTCTGCCTGGCTGTCCTTTTCATCTTCCCTTTCTGCTCTTTGTCCTCCCTTTCCAGACCTAGATCACTTCCTCATCCTTGTCTTGCATATCTTTGATCACATATATCCCTCTTTTTCTCTCCCTATGTGTGTGTGCGGCTGACTATCTGTCTGTCTGTCTTCTCTCTGTGGATCTCTCTATTTTACACGATGGCATTGTACAAGTTAGGTAAATGATTTCAGTTGCGCTATAACCCAGGCCCTGTCTTGCCCTTCCTGTCATGAGAAGGTACTATTGGAAATGTCTGTCTATGAATCTGGAAGCCTGTCCTTCCTTGTCAGTCCCAGATCCCCAAAATGTCTTGTTCTTGGACATCTAGCCTCCAGTTTTGTGAGCACTAAGCTTTGTTACTTATAAGCCATACATCAATGAGATATGAAGAGACAATGGGCTAAGAGGAACTCAGTAAACATGTCAAATAAGTGAGCTGATGACCAATGCCCAGTCTCTATTTCATGTGTGCTCAGGACTTCTCTAGGTGTCTATATACAGAGGCAGCATCACCACTGTGGTCAAAAGTGCTCAAACAGTGTATACCTTAGAAGCCCTCACCAAGGAATTCATGAGGGCTCTCTATAGGTTCAAGTCACTTATCCCCTGACGCTAAGAATTTGAAGTTTAGTTTAAGTGAACACAGTATTTAGTATACACAAATTCAATTGATAGCAAGAAATCCAATGGAAAAAAAAACCCCAAATCTTGGCACTCATTATATAATTCAGCTAGTAATTCTGTGGAAATCTGTAGAGACTGAGATTAACAACATATGTTACCCTCATGGCCTTGGACAAGTCATTATTCTTAGAGATATGAAAAAAAAAAAAAAACAACAACCAAGAGTTGACTAAAATTACTTCTTCGGGCCCTTTCAGGATTACTTGTATATGGCAGCAAATGGTACATAAAAAGAAAAAATGTGTAAATAAAGTTAGGGAAACTTTTGGAGGTCTGAGAAAATTTCTTCTTACTTTGCATTAGGTATCTTGTTCCCTACATCATTTGATCTCTTTGTTTTTTTCTCATTGATATTCTATGTGGTCAGAGAAGGAGGTTTTATGTATTCGTGAGTGAGCTGCTACCCTCTTGAAACTCTCTGCTGGTGTTTTCTCAGAACTATAGTTTAATCTGTGGCTGTGTAAACCTGTAAAGAATCTTTTTCATACATAAGTCCAGATGGGGTAAATATGCTTAGTGAGGACTTATACTCAAGAGGGAATTCTCAAATACACATTAGCAGTCTGTGAAAAATTAGCAAAAAAAAAAAAAAAAAAAAAAAAAAAAAAGGCCGGGCTCTAAATTCTGTGCACACAGTTCGGTCCATGGAAACATCTTCACAATTACAAAAAGCTATTACATATGGGCTCTGAGTGGACACTAACAGACTCAGGCTGAATTGAAAATATTAGCCAGAAGCTAATCAGACACTTTATGTCTTTATAACTACAACTGTTTTAAAAGTTCAAATAGGGATATTGTTCAATGACTTTCCTAAAGGTTTTATTTTGTAGTGGCCAAAGTAAGATTATACCCATGTAATTCTGAGAATTAAGGAATGTGACTGACCCTCCTACTGGAAGATGCTTCTGTTTTCTTGAAGACATGGTCTCACTATGTAGCCCTTGTTGGTCTGCAACTCACTATGTAGACCAAGATAACCTTGAACTCAGAAATATGTATGCCTTTGTCTGCCTCCAACTGCTGGGATTTAATATGGCCACCATGACTGGCCGTCCCATAGCTTCTTAATGGCTTTCCTTCAAAAGATTTCACTTATGCCAACTAATGTCCAGAAGAGGATCTTTAAAATTACAGCATTACATCTAATTATTGATATTGCTTATTAATTGATAATATGTGTCTTTACATCAAGGAAATGATGATAGAAAAATAGATTGGAACATTAAATGTAAACCAGGATGTTATCCAGACTTGAGGCATATAGTCATTAAGATGTCAGTTCTCACACTTGTTAACTTAGAATTGTTAATTTCTTAACTGAATTCAAAATCTCTACCTCAGATCACATCATCCTTGTGCATCTTTCAGAGCTCCTCATACTAAACATGAACAGCCTTTTATTTGTGTTACTGATTTGTCACCTTAGGATGCTCTTTTTTGGCTCTGGTATGCCTTATGATTTTGTGCAAGAGGATAAATGTTTTTCATAAATGGGTTAATTGGTATGATAAGTTTGTATGAATTGTTACCCTGACAGCATCTAGGATCACTTGGAAGATAGGTCTTTGCTCATGTCTGTGAGGGATTATCTAGATTGTATGAAGTTATGTAGAAAGACCTGTGTACTTCAATTGAATGACATTATTCTAGACTGGGGCTTGAATTGTCTCAGTAGCGAACAAGAGCTAAGATCCATAGAGTGTTCATTGCTCTCTGCTTCTGATGTGGATGTGATGTAACAGGATGCCTCAAATCCCTACAGCCTTGATAGCTATCATGAAGGACTAGCTCTGTTCTTGACCTGTGAGCTAGAATAAATCCTTTCTTCGTTAACTTTTGTCAGGGTATTTTTTTTTCCACAACGACAGAAAAGAAAGGAAGACATAAGGGTTAGGTTGAGAACAAAAAGAGGCTGAGAAATAGGATATAGAATGGAACACACAACAGGAACTGTGAACTTCACTGACCAAACAACTTGTGTGGGATGAATGCTATGAAAGAGACTGCAATTTCCATGAGCCCAAGAGTTTGCATTCATTTGGTTTACTACTTTACCTAAGAAGAATGTTTTGTAGGTTGTAGGCTTGCAATCAATATGTAGTGAACAAACAAATAATAATGTTCAGTTTGGTTAAAGGACTCTTCCCAGCTCTCATTGGCTTATCCCAATTTGTGGTTGAAGTTAGAATAGGAAAGATGCCTGTTATCCAAGCCACATACTTCAAGGAAACCTCAGGTCCTCAGAAAATTGTTTTGAACTTGCTTAGGCAAAGAAGAACTGCTTGTGGAGCATGTTATTGAGATTTCTAAGAAGTTACCAGAAATCCCCAAAGGACTCCCGTATTAAAGATAAGTTGGTTCATTGCGTGTATTACTGGAACTTCAAAGTTGGGGAGGGTGTCTATTGCCTTACTGAAGATACCTATTATTGTTATCTGGGGACAACTGACCTTAGACTTAAAAACATGAACATTAGTCCAGATTCTAACATTTTCCAAAAAATTCAGAACTTGTCTGAATGAGGGAACATGACTTTCAATATGGGTATTGAAAGTGTGATTATATAGTCTTGATGTTTTCTGCAACAGTGTGTTGTAAATTATTTGAGACAAGGAAATTTAAAAAGTCAAATTTGTCACAGAAAAAAATGCTTTAAATATAATGAAAATATTTCTGGAATTATCATGTGTTTTTTGTCATATGATAATGCCATGGGGTTGCAATAGTGTTTTCATTTTCTATACCTTTCTCATCATGAACTAGCAAAATACAGCTTGTGGACTGGTACAGGTGTAAGGATTTACTTGCTGTAGCACTATAAAGAAGAGCATTCTAAGTGTTATTGTAACTCAAAGAGACAGCACAGTCATAGTGTTCTGGGCATCTGCCATTAAATAAGTACCACAGAGAAAGGGCATAACAGAAAATAAAAAGTGCAACAGTACTATTTTAGCCACACATTTTGTCACTGTGATCAGTACACTAGGGAAAGAACTTAAAGGGAAGAAACAGTTGTTTGGGATCAATTTCTAAAGATTTCTGCCCAATGTCCTCTGTATCCATTGCCTTGTGTTTGAGAAGACTCAGAATCATAGCAGTAGGAGCAGAAGACTGAGGCTGCTCGTGTCATGGTAGCCAGGAAGCAGAGAGAAATAATAGGTCAAGAAATATTCAAAGGCATGCCCCAAGAGAAGTCAACTTGACTACATCTGTAATCATCTAAAACCAAAGCTGTTAGATAGTCCTGAGAAGGCTTTCTTGACTGGGTCAATTGATGGGGAAGCCCCACCCTAAATCTACACCATGGCTTTTGTACCAGCTCACATAAAAGGACATTGAAAAGGAGACTTTTGCCTCCTTACCCTTATTTGCCTACTTACCCTCATTGTTACTAGCAAGTTAATCTATCCTGCTCTTAATGGTGTGTGTGTGTGTGTGTGTGTGTGTGTGTGTGTATTTCTGTGTGCATGTGTGACATATGTGTGTTGCTGTTTGTGAAGGCCAGACAGTGCTTTTTTGCCTACACATGGGTGTTGTGTTTTCCAGAGCTGGAGTTATAGGTGGTTGTGAGCCACTTGTCATGGGTGCTGGGAAGAGCAGCAAGTATGCCAACTGATGAGTCACCTCTCCAGTCCTGTATTTTAGGTATGGTACAGTACTGTTTACTAATAAGCTCCACTATCTTAATCATGGTTGAGTTTGTCCTCTCTGCCTCATCAAGACCAGGACGGGTAGGGCCTCCTTCCCCTCCCATCAGGATATTAAGTTATGTATTCAAAGTGAAAAGCCCAAAGCTACATTTCTGTCTTTTTTTTTTTCTTTTAAGACTCCTGTCTCTTACCAGAGAGGTGTGTCTTTTTCTGCACAAAGTACATGGCTGCAAACACATCTCATTTAGCATTAAGAAGGGAATGAACCTTATAAATCTCATATGGATACAGTTCATATTTGAAAGCTACAGAACAATCCAAGAGAGAAATGAAAGCTTTTCATGTCTCGTAATTCTGTTAAAGTGCCCAGGTTGTATAGAAGGAGTCATATGTTGAAGCTTTGATGTATGTAACATATCACTGAAGATCATTACCTATGTGGATATATGTCATATGAGATGATGAGAGGATGATGAGAGAGAGATCCAAGATCACTGTATGAAGTGAAGTGCAGGTTCAGTGTGCAATGCATTGCATAGTGTTACACGGAAGGGAAGCCTTGCACCAGGAACTTAGAGAAACTGTTGAGAGCAAAGTGTTTGCGAATGCTGAACATAAACCCCACCTCTTACATGGTCTTGCTTACATTCAGTTCTACTTCCCAGGTCTTTCCAATTTGCTCCTCAGACACTCTGGTTAAATAAATGATTGTCCCACCAGTGATGGTGACTGTTCCAAAAAGCCAACTCTCAGAACCACCCGTTGAGTCTTTCAGCTCTAAAATCTGCCTGGATAGTCTTGGCTCATGATCAGATGAATAAATAGAAAGGAGCATTAGGTACTGAGGACTGGAAAATGAGTTTTTAAATGTGGCTGAGGAGGCATCATTTTCTTTTTATCCCACGAGATCATTCAAAGAAAACAGAAAGACACACAGATTACGTTTCTCCTAAAGTGACCACAGAAGGAGTGTTTTATAAACTAATCCATTAAAGCTATGACATATAATCCCTTAATTCTGGATATTAATCTAAAACACCAGAAAAAACTAACCAAGCTATTTCTGTTATACTTCAACATTTTCTGGATTATAGTTGAAGAACATTATGTTCCCTTGGAACAGCTAAAGAATTTTTTAGTTCAACATTTTAAATGAACTATTTTGAATATGTTATATAAATTGGATTTGGTCATTTTGACTTTTAAATTAAGAAGAACGTTTTTAGAGCTACAATCTATGCATTTGGAGATTGGTATTTCATAGAATAGAGTCCCATGAAATATATTATCCAGAATTTTAATTAACAATCATCCTATTATTTTCATATTATATTTGATATTTATACAATACCCTGGCGTGCATGGCAAATATAAACTAAGTTTTTGTAGTCTGTACCTACCTTGGCTTCACTAAAACCTCCTGGCCATCATCTGTAAAATGTCAGACGAGGGTCTGTGAGATGGTCCAGCGAGTAAAGACTGCCAAGCCCAACATTCCAAGTTTCATCTTCAGGACATGGAACAAGGAAAGAATCGGTTTCCACAGGTCCCTCTGACCTCTACCCCAATACCGAACTGAGCGTGCGAGCACGCGCTTGCGAGCGTGCGCGTGCGCACAGACACACACACAAAATACACAAACATAATATGTTAAAGTATAGAAGTCATACAATGACTTATCTTCAATTGAGTATCAATAATTAATAATAAAATTTACTTTGTCACTCAATTATTCAACAACAGAAAGAGCAGCTTCTTCCAGATGCTTCAGTAATGTGTCTTGTTCATTGCTAACACTGATTCAGGACATGAGAGTCCATGCACGGATAAGGTCAACTCAGTCCTGCTTCCTTACACTAGTTCTTTTCATGTGTAATCTTAACTGTCCTTTTAAGACCCCAGATAAATGATTGGTTTGTGTTGAAAAGACACGCAGTGAAGGCCTAGTGTGGATGAGGCAGCTAGGTGCTCATTCAGTCTTTGTTTTTTCAGGAACCAGTGAAGGCCTGTATCACCTTATTCTTTGCTCTTCAGTTTGCCTCATGTATTACAGGCAGAAATCTATGCGTCATTCTGTCAGTCCCTGTCTTTAGAACCTTCTGCTCCATGTCCTACAGTCCTTCTCCACACCAGCTTGCTGGGTTCCTGGTGGAATTCTAGCAAGACTTAGGAACAGTCAAGCCATGTGATGGAAAGATTTTGGTTTCTAAATGATCCTTAGCCGGAACTCAAATTTCAGCTTCATGCGCATGAGACTTGAGGCTATGCTGTATGTCCTCTGATACTTAGAAACTTACCTGTGAGGAAGCAGGTTACCTATCCCAACAATCAGAATCGAAATCAGGGGTCAGAAAGGAAGCAGGCAACGTTGAAGTTGTGAATCTCATTTTTCCAATACCATTGTCAAAGTTGGAGAAATAAGATTTCTAAATAAGTATGGCAGCTTTTTGTCGGCCAGAATCAGAGCCTATCTGCAGTAGGGTCAGCAGCACTGGACTTTCAAAGGCTCCCAGAACAAAGCCAGGAGAGGGAATCTTGTCTAACACATTACATCGTGTGTGTGTGTGTGTGTGTGTGTGTGTGTGTGTGTGTTGTTTTGTTTTGTTCTTGTTTTTTAAAGAGAAGAGACTTGTGAAGGACCAAATGTAGAGTCTTTCCACAGCCTGTTACCGCTCTTTCCCCTGGCTAACCGCACGCAGAATGGCCTGTCTTCATAAAAAGATAACTCAACTAGTTTTCTCACACATTTTCACTGTTTTGCATATTATTTAACAGAATTTGGGGTTCATAGTAATGGGTATGTTGTTGTGCATTTTGGACTAAAGTGGCTGATTCTGAATCACCATCCGTATGACAGCAGCTGAGTTGTGTGGTCGAAGCCAGAGACTGGCTGTATTTAAGAGGGTGTTCAGGACTCAGTGGGCATTTTCAAAATGCTCTATAGAATTCTAAAAGTTCATAAATAAAGAGAATCTGGTTTAAGAAGAAGAAAGCTTAGTTTTGACAGATCCTACTGCTTTTCGGGGTCTCAGCTCTCTGACGTGGTTCGCTCTGATACTCAGTGTTCCCCAGGAGTTGACTACACTCCCATGGCATGATTTTGTGAAACTCCCATCCTGATTTCTCTTCTTTTTGGTGATTCTCTTAAGCCAATCACAGCTCCACTTTTGAGAGCCGTAGCTGTTCCTTTATCTGGAATGCTCTCATCATCTCCCTCACGTGCTGAGACATTAGAGGTATCAACACTATGTTCTGCAGCAAATGCTGCACATAGGATGTTTGTGTTCTCATTCAACTGCTTCAGGCTGTGATTGCCGTTCTGTTCTCCACAGTTCTCTAAGCCTATGGATAACTCATCTCTTGATATGCAAGGAAAAACTATGCATGCTCCTGACTGCAGTGGGTGACTGTTGTCTGCTTTGGTCTGGTTCATTTTCAGGGTTATTTATTTTTCACAAATGTCTTCAGCTTTTAATGTAGATGTGCTTAAGCAGATTTGGATTTGCCTGCTTTCCGAAGGAAGCAAATTTAAGTTCATGGTGAAGTATGTAAACTTATATATAAATCTAATTATACCACAACTGAGACTTACTCTATGTAAAGAGAGTGTCAATTATCATTTGTTTTTTATCTAAAGAATTATCTCCGAATTTAGGAATTGAATTGTCAACACTTTCATTGTGCTATGGTTTTGTATTTCAGAAATACGGGAAGGGTCAAGGTAGGCAATATTTTATTTCTGTACATGGTATGGCCTATATGACCTCCACCTCTGTCACCATACCTACTTTGTTAATGGACTCACTAGGCAATGACAGGGATGGTCAGTCAAAAAGGTTAATGATTATCCACAGAACAGATCATCCTATATACTTGACTATTGAGCTCTCCCTCTGCTGTGGTCACAAGGTTATTTTTATGGTTATTAAAAGTTCTGATTATTGCCATTACATTTCTGACAATGTCAACACTGCTGATCCTGTCTTGGTTGAGGCTGGTTTCTAGCTTGTTAGCCAGAATTCAGTTGACTTCTTCCAGCCGTCACTTGGTGCATGTTCAGTAAAGATTGTCAGGGTTTTATTATCTTCCCAAAGAAAATGTAAACAAAACAAAATCAATGTTCTTTTTCTACCCCATCTGTCAGACCACCCCTAAATGATACATCACATATTTATGATATTTGAGTCTCTTTAGAATATGAATCATGGTCTTCTCTTCCATGGAGAATGTGTCTACAAAACTGATATTTGTTTTTCTAAAGCCAGCTATTCTATTGTTACACTAAACTGTCACTTAGTGTGATGTTATTTATCAGGAAATGACAAAAGGAGCTTAAATCAATTTTCTTACAATGAAACAGGAGATAAGTGATGATACCACACATTCTTGGCTGCCTTCCATGAGGTATTTTGACTAAAACCCAATCTTCACAATTATCAAACTCTTCCTAATACAACTTGGGTAAACATTTGCTATTCTGCCCACTTATGTAAACATTCTTGGCACTGTCTGCTCTTGAAAAAGTGCATGAAATTTAAGCCTGGCCAATGAGACTTGAAGAAAGACCATTAGCATGATTCAGTCTTCTGGTTGGCTTCAGCTTTCAGCTTGACACAGCCTAGAGTTATCTGAGGCAATCTCAATTGTCTTGGTCAGGTTGGTCTGTGGAAATACCTGTGAGCCATTTCTGGATTGCTAGTTAATGTAGGAGGGCCCAGCTTACCATGGGTAGTGCTAGCCCTGTGCAGATGGATTTGGGCTGGGGTTATCTAATTCAAAGTGGTTATCCCTGAAAAAAATATATACACCTCTCTCTTTCTCTCCATATATATACATATATCATACTTAAACAATTATCAAGTAAAAAAGGCTATCAATTTGGAGGGAATGCATAGGAGGGTTTTAGAGTTTTGAAAGACAAGCATAATTACATTTAACTAAAAATGTTTTAATTACACCCATCAGAATGGCCAAGATGAAAAACTCAAGTGACAACACATGCTGGAGAGGTTGTGGAGAAAGGGGAACCCTCCTCCACTGCTGGTGGGAATGTAAACTGGTACAACCACTTTGGAAGTCAATCTGGTGCTTTCTCAGACAATTAGGAATAGTGCTTCCTCAAGACCCAGCTATACCACTGCTAGGCATATACCCAAAATTTGCTCAAGTACACAATAAGGACATTTGCTCAACCATGTTTGTAGCAGCTTTATTTGTAATAGCCAGAACCTGGAAACAACCCAGATGTCCATCAATGGAGGAATAGATACAGAAATTGTGGTAATTTTACACAATGGAATACTACTCAGAAATCAAAAAAAGAGGAAATTATGAAATTTGCAGGCAAATGGTGGGATCTAGAAAAGATCATTCTGAGTGAAGTATCCCAGAAGGAGAAAGACAAACATGGAATATACTCGCTTATATAGACCTAAAAGATATGATAAACATAATGAAATCTATACACCTAAAGAAGATAATCAAGAAAGCAGACACGGGGTGTGATGATCAATCCTCATTTAGAAAGACAAATGGGATATGCATTGAACATATGACAGAAGTCTAACACAGAATGCATCTGAAAGACTCTACCTAGCAGTGTTCCAAAGTAGATACTAAGATTCATAACCAAACCTTTGGCAGAGTGCAGGGAATCATATGAAAGAAGGGGAGTTTGATGTGGAAAGGATAGCAGCTCCACAAGGACCAAACATATCTGGGCACAGGGTGTTTTCTGAGATGGACACTCAACCAAAGACCATGAGTGGATAAAACTTAGAACCTCTGCTCGGTTGTGACCCGTGATAGCTCAGTAATCAATTGGTTTCCCATAGTAAGGAGAACAAGGACTATTTCTAACAGGAACTCAATGACTGGCTCTTTGACCTCCCCACCCCACAAGGGAGGAGCAGTACTGTTAGGCCACAGAGGAGGACTTTGCAGCCAGTCCTGAAAATACCTGACAAAACGGAGTTATATTGCAAGGGAAGGAGGTCCTCCCTTATCAGTGGACTTGGAAAGGGGCAGGGAGGAGATGAGGGAGGGAGGGTGGAATTGGGGACGGAATTAGGGAGCAGAATACAGCTGGGATACAGAATTAACAGAATGTAACGAATAAGAAAAATAAAAATTAAAAAAAAAGCTATACAAAAAGAAAAGTAAGCAATATCAAGCCTTCATGCAAGCCACTAAGCAGCATTCCTATATTGTATTCCCTGCTACAAACTCATGCCTTGAAGGACTTCTTAAAGCAACTTCTAAGAATTGCAGGTGCTTCTTGTACCATTTATACCATCATCACTTTAATTTTTTTTATTTTTACTATTAATTCTTTGTTCATAAAATTTTGATAGTTGACACTACCAACAAATGAGATGGTAAGTTTACATAGAGGCACTGAGAGTCGAAAAGTCCCCTCCATAGGTAAGTGTCACACGGAACGTAGTTACTAAAAGAGAAGAACAAAACTCGACACAGCATTCTTAGGTTCTTTTTCTAACTCCCCAGTACAAAAGGTTCGGGAGTAGAAGAGCTTCACTGTGGGAATGGCATTGTCTCAAGTGTGGAAGAAGTTTGGGGTTAATCACATGTCTCTCTATCAAGCCCTATGCAAGGATGTCAGGAGGCACAGGAGTGGCCCCAGGCTCAGGGCTCAGTGCTTGGAACCAAGATGATGGCACTGATTGGGGAATGGGAGCTTGGGGAAAGGAACCTGTCTTTAAGAAATTGGTCAGTAAGGTCCTTGGTTTGACAGTTGTGATGCAGAGTCCCGTGATCTACTTCCTCTTTCTGTCTGTCAGGAGGAGAGTGGCTCCTGCACACTCTCGCTATGATAGGTCACACCCTAGTGAGCCTAGTTGCCAGGGATCCAGGCAAATCTCTTCTGTTAAGCGGTTTGTTTCGGGCAGTCTGTCAAAGTGATGAGAAAGCACACATACTCATGGAATAAAACTCACAGGCGGGGGATTAAAGATTTCAATTAGCTGATGATGAGGACCTTAGCCAGTGTGGCGGTCTCATAATGATAGCCTCATGTCCACCAGTGCCCCTCCTGTCTGTCTTGTGTGCTTTTATGTATTTAAACAATGATTGCAACATGGAAGCAGAGACTTCCTTCTGGGAAGCAGCTGCATTCTCTCATTTACAGTTCCTCGCTGGCTCCTTGACTATTTATCATGCTCAATTTTCCCAGAGGAGAATAGGGAAGCGCCTATGTTTTTCTACTAATAAAGCTTAATGCTTCAGCAGCTTCTTATTTGTGGACATTAATTGTATCTTTGATTAATAGGCTCCGTATTACAGTATATGTCTGATGTTTATTCAGATAATATTTTGCTTAATTCAGAAAAATCAGGAAACAACTTATGTTATTCTTGGTGATATGATTTCCTATTATTTTTAACTGCCTTAAGAAAACATCATCTGTGCATTATCTTCTTCAAAAAGATTATAATCTCAAGATTTGCAAAAATAAAGTGAAGTATATATGTTTCCCAAAGAAAAGTCATTGGTAGACATTTTATAGACTCCTAAGAGTGAAATTTCATCAAAATAAGAGTCCCCTAGAGAAGTAAGAAGCCTCCTATCTATAAGGAAGACATGGAGAGAGAATGGAAGCTCAGGTCAGGACAGAAAAAAGTGTGTCACTCTTAAGAAAAGAAAACGATTCTGTTGCTCTCCTTGTGGAATTCCTGTCCTTTCCAGATCTTAGTATTACCCACTTCTTTCATAAGATTCCATGCACTCTGTCCAATAGTTGGCCATAAGTCTCAGCATCTGCTTTGATAGTCTGCAGGGCAGAGCCTTTCAGAGGCCCTCTGTGGCAGGTTCCTAACTTGTTTCTTGTTGTCTTCTTCTTCTGATGTCCATCCTCTTTGCTTTTTGGGATGGGGATTGAGCATTTTAGTCAGAGTCCTCCCTCTTGATTAATTTCTTTAGATGTACAGATTTTAGTAGGTTTATCCTATATTATATGTCTATATGAGTGAGTATATACTGTGTGCATCTTTCTGCTTCTGGGATAATTCACTCAGGATGATCCTTTCCAGTTCCCACCATTTACATGCAAATTTCATGATTTCCTTATTTTTCATGGCTGAGTAATATTCCAAAAGATATTCTCAGGTCAGTTTTAGGGGTGTATGCCACATGGGGAAACAGAAAGAATTAGGAGGAGTGTTTCCATGACTACCATCCAGAAGAATCCCAAACATGACATGGACAAGGTGCTTAGTCCTTCTCAGCCCCAGTCGCCTCAAGAAGGAAGTGAGAGGTTTATTTAAGTTAGCTTTCAGCCATTTTATGCATTTGAAAATTTAAGAAAACTTTCTTTAAAAAAAAGTTTTGTAAGTAGATTGACTTTAAAAATATCCATTCAGCCCAGATAGGACATCAATAGGCCAAATAAAGTATCCTTTTGTCTTCAACATAAAGAATCAGTAAGTTCACTGGAACTTCATAAATGAGCCTCAGTGAGGCGTTACATACATGAACATGGGTGACTCAGGGGCAGTTGTACCACCAAGAATTCTCAGTCCAGGACAGATGATAACTCATGAAGTCTGAAACACTAGAATTTCATCTCCTGCTCAGTCAGATGTCTCATTCTGAAGTGTTATAGCACACCCAACAGCACTTGTAGCTGGGGAGTGAAGGAGAGAAGAGAGTAGTGGCTGGAATTTGAGGGAAGGCTTTAGTGATGAACTGACCCCCAGCTTCTTCTTCCTATTACTCCAGACCTGTAGAGCATCAGTTCGTTGTTTTTGTTTTATTGCCATGACTTGAGAAGGGTGGCAAGGTATTCTAAAGGCATTTACTCAAATGATCTGGTACTCTGAATACACCAAAACCCCACAAGGATGATGATACAGGCTTTGTTGATAAAGTCAAACCTTGGAAAAAACTAAGCGTTACTTAAGATGTGAGTACATAAATGAATAGTGACAAGTATACACGGCATATCACTCATTACTCAAGAGAAAGGTCATTTCAGGCTACAACACCAGGGATCAAATAAGCAATTGCATTTTTATATGCTGAAGCTAATAATAAAATGAAACTAAAGAAACAATACAATTATAGTAGACACTACCTGTATCATAACAAATTTCAGTTCAAAAAGCCTTCTGTGAGCTGCCTTTTACTCAGTGAGACATTCCAATGAGCTCGTGACACAAAAATATCTCTCTGAACTCCCCTCCTCCCTTCACCCCTCCTGTCTTCCTTGCTTCAGGCTTACCGGCATCTTCGGTCTCTCAGCGTTGGAGGGCTTCATGGTCTGCCTCTCCTCTCCACTCAATTGTTAATAACAAGTACTAAAAAAGGTTGTTTTGCCAGGTGTTGGTGGCACGCTTCTTTAATCCCCACACTTGGGAGGCAGAGGCAGGAGGATCTCTGTGAATTCAAGGCCAGCCTGGTCTACAGAATGAGTTCCAGGACAGCCAGAGCTACATAATGAAACACTGTCTTGAAAAGCCAAAACAAAACAATATTCTTTCACCCTTGTTGCTCTTTTCTCTTTACACACACACACACACACACACACACACACACACACACACACACACATTTATGTGCTCTACAACTTTTCATTTTGAAAATGTTCCAAAAAGGAGAAGCAAAAATAGTTGATAGAAACCTTCTACCATTCACCTGCCTTTACGTACTTCTGTGTGTATTTGCCAAGAACATGGCCATTCGTGAAAAAAATAATCACAATCAAGTGCTCACGTTGAGAAAAGTAATATTGATTCCATTCTATTGCCCAATGTTTAGATCAGATTTGAGTTATTTTTATTAATTATTATTCCAAACTGTTTTATAGTAGTTTTTCCCTATCCAGATTCCTGTCAACACTCACTCATGACACACCATTGATCTTTCTAGTACCTTTATTCGATGTAAGTTTCCAACTTATTTTTGTCTTTCATGTTGATAACAATTTTGAATAATTTTAGCATGTATTGCACTTAATTAGTTCTTATGATTAGAGTTCAGCTAAACATTTTTTTTATATGAAAATCTCATAAGTAACACGCTCTCCTCACATCAGCCTGGCTGGTGTCTGGCTTCCCTTTCCCTCATTTTCTTGCCTATCTGCTTTCTCTGTTGGAATGGAACTTTCACGAAAGGTCTGAATTCTTTGTTCACTCAGCCCCAAGTTTCACAGATTTGGAAAATAGTCTTTGAATCGCTGGATGAATCCAGAGCCAGCTAGAATTGTCAGGGCTAAAGCAGAATGCTTACCCCTACAGTTTGCTGTCAGGTTCTTTCAAGTTGCTGCTTTACTGCACTGCCTTCATTCTACTTGGAGAAAGAAGAGAATCCTAGAAAATTAACCTTTCTTGATGGCTTAGATATGGTTTCTATGGCTGTAAAGAGAGGGCATGGCCATGCCAACTCTTGTAAAGGCAAACGTTTAGTTGGGGCTGGCTTACAGCTTAGAGGTTTAGTCCATTATCGTCAGGGTGGAAACATGGTGGAAGGCAGGCAGACGTGCTGCTGGAGCAACAGCGCAGAGCTCTGCATCTTGATCCACAGGCAGCAGAAATAAGGGTGCCACTGCACTTGGACTTAAGGATCCGAAGTATGTCACTGGACCCCACAGTGACATACTTCCTCCAACAAGGACATACCTACCTCAACGAGATCACTGGTTTTAATAGTGTCGCTCTGTGTGGGCTGAGCATTCAAACCCATGGGTCTATGGGAGCCATTTGTTGTACTCATTTTTTTAATGTATTATACTTTCTTTTTTATTTTATTAATTACACTTTATTCACTTTGTATTGCCCCATAAGCCCCACCCTCCTCCCCTCCTGATCCCAACCTCCATCCCCCTTCTTCATGCATGCCCCTCCCCAAATCCACTGATAGGGGAGGTCCTCCTCTCCTTCCTTCTGATCTTAGTCTATCAGATCTCATCAGGAGTGGCTGCATTGTCATCTTCTGTGCCCTGGTAAGGCTGCTCCCCCCTAAGGGGGAGGTGATCAAAGAACAGGACAATCAGTTCATGTCAGAGGCAGTCCCTCTTCCCATTATTATGTAACCCACTTAGACACTAAACTGCCTTGGGCTACATCTGTGCAGGGGTTCTAGGTTGTCTCCATGCATGGTACTTGGTTGGAGTATGAGTATCTGGGAAGACCCCTGTGTTCAAATTTTCTGGTTCTGTTGCTCTCCTTGTGGGGTTCCTGTCCTCTCCAGATCTTATTATTTCCCACTTCTTACATAAGATTCCATGCACTCTGCCCAACAGTTGGCCATAAGTCTCAGCATCTGCTTTGATAGTCTGCAGGGCAGAGCCTTTCAGAGGCCCTCTGTGGCAGGTTGCTAGCTTGTTTCCTGTTTTCTTCTTCTTCTGATGTCCTTCCTCTTTGCCTTTCAGGATGGGAATTGAGCATTTTAGTCAGGGTCCTCTCTCTTGATTAGTTTCAGGCCCTAAGAGCAACAATCAATAAATGGGATCTCATGAAACTGAAAAGCTTCTGTAAAGCAAAGGACACCATCATCAAAACAAAACGACTGCCTACAGATTGGGAAAGAATATTCACCAACCCTTTATCTGACAGAAAGCTAATATCTGGTATATATAAAGAACTAAAGAAGCTGAAAAGCAGAAAACCAAATAATCCAATTAAAAAATGGGAAACAGAGCTAAACAGAGAATTCTCTGTAGAGGAATATCAAATGGCAGAGAAACACTTAAAGAAATGCTCAACATCATTAGCCAGTAGGGAAATGCAAATCAAAAAGACCCTGAGATTTCATCTTACACCCATCAGAATGGCCAAGATGAAAAACTCGAGTGACAACACATGCTGGAGAGGCTGTGGAGAAAGGGGAACCCTCCTCCACTGCTGGTGGGAATGTAAACTTGTACAACCACTCTGGAAATCAATCTGGCGCTTCCTCAGACAATTAGGAATAGTGCTTCCTCAAGATTCAGCTATACCACTCCTAGGCATATATCCAAAAGAGGCTCAAGTACACAATAAGGACATTTGCTCAACCATGTTTGTAGCAGCTTTATTTGTAATAGCCAGAAGCTGGAAACAGCCCAGATGCCCCTCAACTGAAGAATGGATGCAGAAATTTTGGTACATCTACACAATGGAATATTACTCAGCAAAGAAAAATAAGGAAATCATGAAATTTGCTGGTAAATGGTGGGACCTGGAAAGGATCATCCTGAGTGAGCTGTCCAGAAGCAGGAAGACACACATGGTGTATACTCACTCATATAGACATTAAACTCTATTTTACCTGGTTTATTTAAGCTTCTACCTTCCTCCCATCAACCCTTTAACCTTAGGTAAGAGAAAGACTGTTTGTTGGGAGAGGGGGCACAGACCCCTTTACTTCTCCTGGCTGTTTAGGGTTGATGGGTTCTGTTGGATTTATACCAATCTCTGGCAACAAAAAACATGGCAGTCTCTTCTAGCTGCTGTGCTGAAATATTTCTCTTCCAGTCTCCTCCAAGCTGCCACACTATCTGTCTCTGTTCTCCAAACTGCTACACTGTCTGTTTCTCTTTGGGCTCTCATATTTATATCCTTCAGAGTCCTAGACCATGCCCTTCTCCATGAGGCACAAGGCAGGCCATTATCTGTTGGCAAAGACCACTCCCCACAGGAGGCCATTATCAGCTGTGGACAAACTAAAACCCAAACAAAAATCCCATACTTGTTATTAAAACAAAAACATATTTATGTAACATAACTGAGTTTTTAAAGAAACCAAAACTTCCATTACAGCCATACCTATTCAAACTACCACACTTGGCATTTGGGATAGTTCTTTTTTCTTTTTTTTTTTTTTGAAAGACAATTTTTTTTAAATTTTTTTTTCTTTTTAGTTACAATTTGTTAACTCTGTGTCCCAGCTGTATCCCGCTCCCTCATTCCCTCCCCCTCCCCAACTCCCTCCCTGCCCGTTTCCAAGTCCACTGATAGGGGAGGACCTCCTCCCCTTTCATTTGGCCCTGTTTTATCAGGTATCTTCAAGGCTGGCTGCAAAGTCCTCCTCTGTGGCCTAACAGGACTGCTCCTCCCCTGGGAGGGGAGGTCAAAGAGCCTGCCCTTGAGATCCTGTTAGAAATAGTCCTTGTTCCCCTTACTTTGGAAAACTACTTGGTTACTGAGCTACCACGGGCCACATCCGAGCAGAAGTTCTATGTTATATCCATAGATGGTCCTTGGTTGAGTGTCAGTCTCAGAAAAGACCCTGTGCCCGGATATATTTGGTACTTGTAGAGCTCCTATCCTTTCCATATCATACTAACTCTCCTTCTTTCATATGATTCCCTGCACTCTGCCAAGGTATAGACCTACAAGATATGATAAACATAATGAAATCTACACACCTAAAGAAGATAATCAAGAAAGTGGACATGGGTGAAGATGATCAATCCTCATTTAGAAAGACAAATGGGATGTGCATTGAAGGTATGACAGGAGTCTACCGCAAAAGGCATCTGAAAGACTGTACCTAGCAGTGTTTCAAAGCAGACACTAAGACTCATAACCAAACCTTGGGATAGTTCTTTAGACAAATGTTGTAGCTTGTGCATTTACACGTGCCTGTTTATTCTACATTAAACAATACGTGCTTCTGTTCTGTGAGACTAGGTACACTCTAAATATGCACATAGTTGTCAATTAGTTACAAAATAAAAACCGTTAGCAATTATAGCAATACTTTTTCCAGACTCCAATGGTTTGCTTTCCTAACTCTTGGCCTCTACATAAACTTTTAGTCTGAGATCAGGTGTATCTCTAGTAGACAGTCTGTGATGTGCTGAGTGTTCATACAAGTCTCTGTACTGGCTGACATTTTGAGAGGGGACCTGCCAGATTGATAGCCTAGGCTTTAGACATCATATGTTGACTTGTCCTGATAAATCCCAGGCAGATCTGTCAAGACCCTTAGAGGCCTATGAAAGTTACTCACACTTGATACTATTTTAGATAAAGATGATCCAGCTCTTAGTTTCTGACTTCTGGATGTTCTGCCAGAAATTTTCTTTAGTTCCTGGAAAACGGTAAATTCTCAAAGGATAGCCCTTCCAGTGCAGGCGTCCAACAATGTAACTCAGAATGTTACCAGGAATCTGAACCATCTAGCATGCTTTGAAAATCTGTCCCATAATTACCCGAAGAGCTCCTTTAATTAAATCCATGTTTCCAGAATGCATAATCCAAACTGAAACATTCCAGAAGTGTACTTACCGAAAATAATAGATTGTGACTGTTTAAACCCCTGGTGCTTTAAATCAACCACACTGTATTAGGTCCTATGGCATCGAGGGACATGTTCCCAAATGAAAGTCCTATGTAAGAAGAATTGCCTTCCTGCAGTGGGATTAATTGCTACCATCGTTTCTTTACAAAATCTTTACTCTTAGAGTGTCCCTACAAATTATTCTTTTCTGACGAAGTGATATGACATATATTCATTTTTGGTAATATTTATTTTAAAAGTATTTTTAAATTTCAAAGTGAGGCTTTACCGTAGTTCTGTGATTTATATCAAGTAAATAAAAGTCTAATTTTTAAAAGGTGTAACATCTCAGGCTCTCAGAGAGGTTTTTTTTTTTTGTTTGTTTGTTTGTTTTTTGCCTGTGTAGCAGCTTTTTTTGAGACAATAGGATTGTTCATCTTCTATGCCTTTACTATTTGTAATGGTGTGTGAATAGTGATTGAGTTTTTTGCCTGCACCATGAGTTTGTTTAAACCAAAAGAATGGGTCATTAATAAATTTTCTATGTATGATTTTTAGGATTTTGAAAGAGTAAGTTAACATTTTGAGATTTCAAAAGGCATTGATAACACACTATTTATTTCAAATGAGTATAGAACTCCTAAGGGGAAAAAAGGTTCAGTCAGTATTAAAAATTATGTTTGGCAAATGTTTTTGGAGAACATTTAAGACATTTAGAAATAATTCCCACTAAACCTTTTATTTGGAACACATTATTTTCCTCCCAGTCTGGGAATGATTAAATATCTTTTTGGTCCATCTCATTAGAAAGAATTTGTTGACCATAGAAAGGATATACTTTAGAAGACAGATGTCTGGAGATTCATATGTTAAATCCACACAAAAGACATGAATAAAAAAGAGTGTACCCACAGACACCCCCCACCATGAACATACACTCATGATATAAAGCTAACAGGTGCAGTCATTGGTCTCAGCTCTGGAGGTGAAGCATCAGGCTTTGGCATTTGCTCAACATCTTAGCTGCCTTTTTATGCTCTTGGTTATATCCAGCTTTCCATTATTGTTGGCAAGACATCCCTCCTTGGAATGTCTGCTCTTCTTAGGAGGTGATCTGGTGCCAGCCTTTTGCAAGAGAGGGACAAAATAGAATCTGTAATTTAAGTAAAACTAGTGGTACAATAAAATTGGCAATGGAATAAAACATTCTTGAAATCTCCACATCCTGAGTGAGATTCAGTTTTGGAGGGGTCCAACATCCCCACAAACATTCAAAGCTTTTATTCTAATATCTTCAGAGAAAGACACCTTGTTGTAACCTCAGTAGGAAGTTCTTTGAGCTACTATGTCAGCAAAACATTTTAGAGGCATTGGGCTTGTATTTTTTAAATTAAAAGTTGGCTTTGCTCAAAGTGAAATGAGACAGAACTGATCCTGGATATATTTTCCACAAAAGCACCTGCTTTGGGTGTGACCACACATAGAAAGATTCTGCAAAATAAATGGTCTAACCCATTCAAGGAATGATATTTTGGATTCTGTTCATGGCACCTTTTGAAGGGAAATTTTAGTATATTGTCTAGACTTGTGTTCTGAGGTCAGCACACAGCCTGAGGATACTTCTGTTTGGTTGAAATAAGAGAAAGGACAAAGAAATTCAAAATAGAACCTCACCCTGTTGAGTGAGGCTATTCCTGAGATCACAGAAGTTTGAGTAGGCCTATTTTAAGAGGGAACATGTGTCAGTATCCACCAAATGAACACCCTTAAGACCATGACAAAGTCTATCACCTTGTAGTACAATTTAAGATTTACAGTTAGTCTGTGTATTATTTTGATGAATAAATATTATTAGTATCAATATTATAATAGTATTATAATATCAATATTAATATTATATTATTATCTTAATAATTAATATTATTTTGATTACATTAATTTTGATGACTAAAACAGAGGTTATGTTGATAAATGTGTAAAATTATCACCGTTAGGACTGTGGAGATAGCTCAGTGGGCAAAGCACTTGTCATGCAAGCTGAGGACCAGGGTTCAGATCCCCAGACATGAGTAAAAGCCAGCTGATATCCCACCTGTAATCCCAGTACTCAGGTGCCCAGACCAGAGATTACCTGCTAGCAGGCAAATCCAGTGTAGGTAATCCTTCATTGATGCTCTCTTCCCAAATGATTCTAGCTCACGCCAAGTTGACAACTAAAGCTAACCATCACACTATATTATATTTAATTGGTAGTTTTCCGATCTTCTTTTAAGTAGAGGCTCTGAAGAAAAGTGGTACCCTCTTTCATTCTGGTTTTGCATCATTACATTTGATCTTGGCTTCTTTGAACTTGCCATCTTCTGGTGTTCCTCAGTGCTCTGTGGCTGATCATTGTTTTTCTCATTCTGTGGTCAACTTTTCTACCATCACATAATCTATGCATTGGCTTCTGTAATCATTAAATCATATATATATATATACGTACATATGTATATATATATACATCATATATATATATATATATATATTGAGAAATTGTTTCATGAGAGAAAGAGGAGAGAAAAACCTCAATTGCTTTTGTGCCTCATAACAGAGCTTCAATATACATACATGAGGCAAAAAGATCATAAAGCTTCAAGGTTAGACAAGTGCTCAGTTTTACTTGTAAAATTAATACTTCTAAAATGTTGATTGTAGACAAAATTAGCAGATAGAAGATTTCAACCAAACAGAGCCTGTTACAAACATTGACAGCATGTCTATAAACTATTTCAGCTTGTGACAACATTTCGCGTGTTTATAAAGAGCCCCAACTCATGACAGCAGGTCATGTGTTCAACAGTTCCCTGAACATTTGCTTATTGGTTATATGTTTCATTATGAAATAATCCTAGATAACTTGAAAAAGGATTTCAATAATATGTAGAATACTATCTGAGTAGAACTCTTAGATGCCAATGATTTAAAAAAAAAAAAAAAAGCTTGAAAAACAATCACCAAGCACTTGGGGAATAAGTGATGCTCCTTTTGCCTATTGAGCAAAGAGAAGCATAAAGAAAATTAAAAACTATTTAAGCCTGATAAAAATAAGAAAGTACAAAAATATATGAACTACATCTTAAAGCTAGGCAGGAAAATCACTTCAAATATTGATCTTACTAAAGAAAAGCCCCTAAAATTATTGACCTAAGTACCCTATTTAAGTACAAAAGCAGAGAAATCTGTGCCTAAAGATGCTAAAGAGAGAAAATGATTATGAAGTTAGTGAAATAGAAATGAAGAAAAAAGAAAGAATGAGTGAAACTCAAAGCTAATTTTTTTTGCTATAATCAATAAAATTACTAGACTGAACAGGAAAGAAAGATGATATATTAATTAGGTTTAGGCATCCAAGAGTTGATTGTTCTTTGCATCTTGACAAGTTGTAGATATTTCTGAGGTTCAGGAAAATTTGCAGAAGAGTAGACAGAATGATCGCAAGAGCAGAGAACCAGGATGTCTGACATGAGAGGGTCTCACACACAGAATATAAAACAAAGAAGCTGCACCCATGAAATCCCAACAATACTGTCATCTAAACAGGACCTGAATGATGACAGCACTAGATGACACTCCAGTGGGGATGGGACAATTGTAACTGTCCCTAAATGAAGGTCTACAATTAGACCATTAATAACTCCTGAGAGAGAAAGATTCAGTCTTTCCCAAGTGATAAGCCCTTCAATTGGTTATTCAATCCCAAATGGTCAGCTTTAACACATACAAGTAACTCAGGTGCTCATATATGAAACCTCAGACAAATACTCATCATGAATGTAGATGCAAACATTTTTGGTGGAAGCAAGTTATAGCTATAGCTGATAAGACAAAAGAGGAATAGATGTCATCAGCATTGGGGTTCATCCTAGGATGCACAGTAATCACTCTAATTTCCCAACCTAACAGCATTGACGAAAAAGTTGATTTAATATTTTCTTTGACAGATGTATCAATTTCTTCAATTGTTTCTTTTAAGCCTGAGATTCTCTCTTCCATCTCTTGCATTCTGTTGATGATGCTTACCTTTGTGGCTCCTGATCTCTCCGTAAGTTTTCCATCTTTATTGATTGTATTTCTATTTTCAGGTCTTATTCATTTCCTTTACTCATTCACCACTTTATTCATTTCCTTCACCAGTTTGGTTGTGTTTTCTTGTATTTCTTTAAGTGATTTATTTATTTCCTCTTTAAAAGCCTCTATTTGTTTGTTTGTGTTTTCCTGTATTTCTTTAAGTGATTTATTTGTCAGAATGGCTAAGATCAAAAACTCAAGTGATAGTACATGCTGGCAAGGATATGGAGAAAGGAGAACACTCCTCCATTAGTAGTGGGAGCGCAAACTTGTATAGCCACTTTAGAAATCAATCTGGTACTATCTTAGAAAATTGAGAATAGCTCTACCTCAAGACCCAGCTATACCATTCCTGAGCATATATTCAAAAGATGCTCTACTTTACAAGAATATTTGCTCACCTATGTTGTAACAGCTTTATTCCTAATAGCCAGAATCTGGATAAAACCTAGATGTCTCTCAGAAGAAGAATGGATAAAGAAATGGTGGTATATTTGCACAATGGAATATAACTCAGCTACTCCAAGGAAGTAATGAAATTTGCAGACAAATCTATTGAACTAGAAAAGATCATCTTGAGTGAGGTAAGCCATACCCAGAAAGACACACATGGTATGTACTCACCCATAAGTAGATTTTAGCCATATAGTACAGGATAAACATACTATAATTCACAGGCCCAAAGAAAATAAGAAACAAGGAGGACTCAAGGGAGGATGCTTACATCTCACTCAAAAGGGGAAATAGAATAGACAGTGAGAGTGGTTTCAGAGAGGAAACATGGTGGTAGAGGGAAAGCAGAGAGAAATGAGGGTGGAGATCAAACCTAAGGTGGGGAGTTAGGGGACAGAGAACCTGCAGAGAAAAGAGAAACCGTGGGAGGGGCATCTCTGGGACAAGCTGGAGACCTAAGACAGGCTAGGCCTCTGCGAGGATATGGAATGACTCTAAACTGAGACTCCTAGTAGCAGGAGCCATGGAGACGGAAGAAGACACTATCTAACTAGACAGGACTCCCAGTGAAGGGAGGGTTACACCAACCTACTTATAAAAACTTCAACCCTAAATTTACCCTTCCTGCAAGATGAGCAAGGATAAAGATAGAGCAGAGATCGAGGAAATGTTCAGTCAATGCCTTGTCCAACCTGAAACCCACCCCATGGAAGAGACCCAACCTCTGACATGATTAATGACACTCTGCTATGCTTGCAGACAAGAGCCTAGCACAACTGTCTTCTGAGAGGCTCCACCCAGCATCAGATCAAAACAGATGCTGAGACTCACGGCCAAACATTGGGTGAATGGTAGGGAGTGTTGTGGAAAAGTTGGGGGAAGGATAGAAGGACCTAGAGGCCATAGGACCTCCACAAGAAGACCAACAGAGCCAACTAACCAGGGACAGAGGGGCTTGCGGGAGACTGAAGCACCAGTGAAAGACCATGCATGGACTGTACCTAGGCCACATACACAGCTGTATCCATGGCAGCTCAGGCTTCATGTAAAGGAAGCAGGGGAGCTGGGGTTTGTGGTAGGTGTGTGTATGTGGCGGGGGGGGGGGGGAGGCAGGAAAAGAGGAGGGAGGGGGCTGCAATTGGAATGTAAAGTGAATAAATAAATCAATTTTAGAAAAGAAAAAGTCAAATCATATCAACACTCAGAGACAAAATGTTACATGCTGATATAAAATTCAGCACCCAGTCAAGTTTTTTTTTGTGGTTTTTTTTTTTTTTTGTTTGTTTGTTTTTAGTTTTCAGCAAAATGTATTCATTTTCTTAGCCTATATAAAAAGCATTTGTGTGAACTGGGATGAGGCTTAGTGAGAAGAATGTCTCCCTGCCATTCACAAAGTCCTGGATTTGATGAAGCAGGTGTGGCAGCCCATATCTGTAATCCCAACAATAAGCTCCAGAGAGAGGAGGATCAGAAATTTAAAGCCAGCATTGACTAAATAACAGTTACAACTCAGCCTGGGCTATGTAAGACCTTGTCTCAAAAAATAGATAAATTTAGAGACAATTATGGGAAAGAGTGTAGAGGTTTTTAAAGAAATGAAAAGTAGAACTAATCAGGTTGTAACCCAAAGGAATGGAAGTCAGCACCTCATAAAGATGTGTGTATTTCCACATGCATGACTTCATTATTCACAAACTGATTGAATGTAAAGAAAGCAAAACCATGGTACATGTAGACAATGGAATATTAATCAGCCCTGAAAAACTAGATTTTTCCATTTACCACAACCTTATACTAGATGACATAAGCCAGAAGAAAGAACTTTCACAATATAACTTACAGGTAAACTTAAAAATTATCCACTCTACAGAAATTAACACACAGATACACACACACACACACACACACACACACACACACACACACACACCAGCATCCATGGGAGTGGGAAAAAGAAATAAGTAGCCAGGAGTAAAGATAACAACTAGCAACCCTATAAGCCTGACATACAACATCAAATAATATAACATACAAATCATTGCGTATGTAGGTAAAGTGTTAAATGAACACATATCATTTGCTCTTGCAAAACTCAAAACCAAAACCAAAAAGAAACAAAACCAGAAAACAAACCAAGCCAAACCTTCTGTCTAACAACTCTGTAATTACAGGTAGTACGCTGCTCCACTTCACACCTCCAGCCTTTTCTCATCCAATCTAACTGACTGTTGAGGAGGGAGGAGATATCACAGATTTCAGACAAAATGCAAATAAATGGTAGAAGTCATAAATGTTTTGCTTTATTTGATGTCTTCACCACAGTATCAACCAACACTGTTGGTACTTTTTACTACAGCTGATTTGACATAATGTCAACACGTTTTAGAGATGTTAAAGGAACTTTCTCATATAGAGGGATTTCCATGAACTATCAGTTTATATAATATATGAAATTTCTTGTTTGTATGAAGACATTCCTGGACGTATATAAATAAACATTTGCCAGAGTATAACATTAGAATAAATCTGCCAATATTATCATATTTCTGAAATGTAGATAAAAGATCCCTTACTGCCTACAGGGAATTAGTAATGGTAAATGAGAGAAATATTTTATTTTCTCCAGAGAACTTGTACATATTAATAAAAATTTTAAATGCTTTTTCAAGAAAATGTTCTGGAATCGAGTTTCTATCCCTTCTGACAGCAAACTCTCTTGAGTGTATTCCTGTACTATAAACTTAACTTACAAAGTAATTTAAACAGTCCGTGCAACAGAATTTCTGATGGGAAGTGTGAAACCCTCTCATAAAGGCTATGCTGAGAATTCAAATCAATTCCAAATGCCCCACGCTTTCCTTGCTGTTTATCTTGCTTTTGATTCACTAGTGAGAAGAAATGTCTGAATAGATGGAAAAATGGTCTTCCAAATATCTCAATTCTCAGATATGCTATGTGTTGTGATGGCTGACTGCTAAGTCTAACGGCATTTTAAATTACATTTACGTTCCATTTTTTTAGCAGTGGTGGCTTCTACACGTTAGCGTGCAGTTAGGTGGTCCATGCTGTCCACTGTCAATAAATGGAAGAATGTTTACTTCCTGTGGATAGAGGCCAGTTTCATTTTCAAGAGGAAACCTGTTAACAACTATCTCCATAAGGGTGGAAATGAAGGGTAGAGAAAAGAAACAGTAGCATCTAGGAAAGACGTCTTTTAAGTAGATGTTTTGTAGGCTTAAACCTCGAAACACTTATTCAAACAGAGATACTGATTAGAAGGCTGCCCACTGCTTCTAGGTGGCTTGAGCATCATCGCCTTCATCACGTTCGACACCTATGAAGCATCTTCCCCAGTCAGTCCTTATTTGTTATTCTAGACCTATGGAGCGTGGGCCTAACTAGCCCTTCGCTTGCACAGCGTGGAAGGCGTAATCTCAGCAGTCTTATTTGAACGGTGTATCTCTTCTTGCCCATCATTCTCCACCTTCATCTTGAGTGTTATATAAAAGTAACATTGTGACTAAATCCCCAGGCTATAATTCTCTTGATCTCTGGTAGTATTCTGATCTAGAATGATCCCCTGGTAACAGTGGAAAATGCAGCCATACAAATAAGAATATTTGTGCCTTAATGCAGTTGCAGGGATGGAGACAAAACTTAGTTTTTAGAGTGTCTACAGTTTTAGTTTTTGTTTAGTTTTAGTTTTCAGAGCCCTGCATTCAATTTTCAGCAACCCATAAAATTAGGCATGGTGGCACATCCAAGCACTTGGGAAGAGATGGAGACAGAGGGATTAGCAGTTTAAGGCTGTTCTTGGTTACACAGTAAGTTCAAAGCCAGGCTGGGACACATGAAACCTGTCTCTAAAACAATCCCAGCCTCATACACACACACACACACTTCAACGATGCCAAGAAGAAAAAACAGCATTTACCCATCAACATCAAGGACCATTGTCACAAAGGACTGTATAAACAACTTCCTGAATTTCACTCTGTTCTAAGAACAACCTTGCCGCCAACAAATTGGTAAACTAGTAACCCTGTCTTCCAAAGACAAGGTTCATCTTTCTCCATTTTTACTGGTGTTGTTATCCATACACTGTATCTGTGAGATCCCTTGAGTATGGCCAATGAAAGACATAAACCAGAAATTCCAACAGAAGGAAGGAAGTGATTCAAGGACCTTAGTGTAGGATGTATTAGCTCCTCACAACTCTCTCCCCCACAACTTTCTGGGCTTCCTCCAGCTATTTCCAAAATGTTTGCTAATCTGGTAGCTAAAAACTGGTGTGATCAGTTCTGCTATACTTAGGAGTGCACTTTGCTTGGTGTGTGTTGCTGTATAGTTGGATTCTATAATTTTATTCTGATTTTGGTAGTCCGTACATAAGGGAGTTTGAAAGTCCCTATACACTGTTAATGGTAGTCTGCCATGTCTTGCCTGGAATACTGTATTGTTGATGAAAATTATCTTTAAAAAGCTAGATACACTTTGGCTTGGACATAAATGAATGAATGAATGAATGAATGAATGAATGAATGAATGAATAAACTAACTTGCCTCTCAGTATCTGAAATATCAATAATAATTTGTATTGTATTATAGACAATTTAAATAACACAATTAACAACATGACCCTAAAACTAATAATTACAATTGATATATTTTTGAGGACAAGTGAGATGTTTATAAAAATTATCTGTGTGTTAGATTTATAAGGGGAATCTCATACATTAAGGCACTTGTATCATAAAAATGGCTTTTTGAACCACAATGTAATTCCAGAAATACATAAAAATCATTTTGTTAGTTAGTTAGTTAGTTTTCCTTTTAAAGAAAAAATAGTTTATTTAGTTCCTCCTGTGTTCTATTAACTACATTCTCATTTTCCTGTTTTTACTGGTCGTGAATTTATTTATTCAACAGTGAGAAAAGAAAATCAAGAATAGAAAATGTGTGGAATGAAATAATAATGCAGATAATATGCATAAAAATTAGCAGGGCATGAGGAAGATAGGTGTAATTTATAAATTTTGAGTGTATAAAAACAAATAAAACTAGTTTTACAAATAAACAGTGAAAGTATAAGGTGATCTATAAGTTAGCCTTATTCGGTGTAACATAATTATTGATTGACAATAGTTGAACCTGGGCAGGTAAAATGGTTCCGAGATTGAAAGCATTTGCTGCATCAAAGCCTGACAACTCAAGCTCCAGGCCCAGCCCCACATGGTAGCGGGAAAGAACTCCTGCCTGTTGTCCCCTAGTCTCTGCATGTGCACCTTGGCACTTGCCCCCAACTCCACAAAAAAATAAATAAACACATTGTTAAGAAATAGCTGAATACCAACAACTATCACTCAATTTACGTACAGTTGAGACAATTACCAAAGCCCAGCATAGATGATATGAAAATTTAAATGAAATGGAAAATTTAAACAAAATGGCCACTGGCAGGATTCAGTTGAAATCATATTTTCACTCGTGGTTTGCATTGAACAAGGTAGTCAAATTTTCTGAAATTAACATTCCCAATGGATTGTGTGAATGATAATACAATAATAAAAGTCTTCAACTAGGTAAGACTTTAATGAAACTCGGCATGGTAGCATGCCCTGGGGTCTCAGATAGTTGAAAATCTAGGGCAGAAGTTCTCTCTGATTTTATGCATTTGAGAACAGCCAGAGTGCCATAGAAAGACCCTCCCTATAAAAAATATAAATCAGTGATACATTTAATATATTCTTAACATGTAGCACATAATTATAATGTAGTTGGCTTCATTTTTCTTAAAACATCAGATGCTGCCTATTCATTAATCCACAGTTGCAAATAGGCAAAATTGCCTGCTAGGTTTTACTTTTCAAACAAATAGAGAAATTTAATATTTGAACTGATTTTCTATAGTGGATTCATGAAGAAAATAAATCATAGATACAAATGGCTTGCCCAGTACAGATCACATTGTAACTAATATCACTATGTTTAACCATATCATGTTCTTAAGAAGCTTCAGTTGCCAGCCTAGCAATGAGATACCTTCTTGCAGCATTTAGCAGTGGGTGAAGAGGAAATGAAGGAGAAAATACCTACCAGGAAAAAAAAAAAAAAGAGCCTAATATGGATTAGAATCAGAAGCAGTCAGGGTGTAACTCTTTGAAAACTGGAAAGGCTTGTTCCACTCTTGACTAGAGAGTGTTCCATATGTCTCCAATTTTAAACAAAGCCACTCCCAACAGGAGCTCTACCTCAGAGAAGCCTGAGAAAAAGCTGGGTGTCAGCATCTTTGTGGTACTTAAAATACACTCGTTTTGACAGGATCTTGAACACCTGCAGTTATTTCAAAGGAATTTTGATCCAACAATAATTTACACAATTCATCATCTAGAGATGCCAAAAATTCTTTTAAAACTGTGCTCTAGTTAGTAGACAAAAAAAAGAAAATGAGTAATAAAAAGAAGATGGTGGGTGGTAATATTTTTACATGAGACTTTTAAGGAATCATTAAATTTTTAAGCTTTTTTTTTCCTGTCTACTCTTTTTTTAATTTAATTTTATTAATTTCACTTTGTATCCCCCCATAAGCCCCTTCCTCCTCCCCTCCTGGTCCCACCGTCCCTCCCCCTTCTTCATGCATGCCCCTCCCCAAGTCCACTGATAAGGGAGGTCCCCCTCTCCTTCCTTCTGAATCAAATGGACCTAACAGACATTCACTGTCTACTCTTATTTGTTTGTTTTTTCATAGTTAATGTGTTGCTGACTCATTTTTTAAAAAATCATTGTGTGCTTGCAATTAGCATGCACACAAAAGTGACCTTTTTCCCCCAAGGGATCTGGGTTTTGGTTTTATTTCAGCTTAAATGGGAACAAATCTGGGAGTCTCACTTTAATTGATGTTTGAGAAACTTCATGAGTTTTGCCTCCTAACAAAATCAACCTGAGATCTTAAATGATTGACATCAGAAAGAATAAGGATTTGTATTCTTTGCAATCCCGGTCATAAACTAACCGTTTTTTTCCTAAATTAAGAGTTCAGGACAAGGTGGAATAGAAGATAGTTTGTCATCATTGTCATCATTCCCTTTTCGAAAACAGAAGTGAGGGGGAAAACATGGGAGAGAGGTCATTCTAGACACGGTGAGGCTGAGGTTGATTTAGGACAAGCCAGGGAATTAGCAAGTCCATTTTTTTTTTCATTAAAATCAAGAAATGATCAATACTTATATCCTTCTTTCTCAAACTGCCGCCCAGATGTCTTCGCAGTTAATGGGAATTACCCATATTGCGATTACTATTTGTCTCCTGTGGTGCTCATCCTCCATGAAAGCCATCTTCCATCATTGGTATTTCTTAGATAAATAGGGAAATCTTTACGTGTTCTCTCTTCACAGGATTTCCTTATAGAAGGGAAGTCACGCTTCACCAGAACTGAACTAAAAAAGAAATCAGTGTCTTTCTTTCCAGGTTAAACACCCAAATAGAATTTCTTACTCTTTGCTCCCCAAAGCCTGGCCTTTCTTTGATTTTAATTTAATAAATTAGAGTTCAGAGTGAATGGTTAAAGGATATAGCACATGCAAAAATAAAATCCCCATTTCCACCTCGCAATAACTGGCCATGGAAGTTCCTGCCAACAGCATTTCATTTATTTCTTCCAAACCTCAGACTTTGGCTTTACCGCTTGAAAAGATATTGCAGACACCATGCTCCCAAGTGTCTCTGTTCTGCACCTTTAGAGACCAAGTCATACCCAAAGACCTGGGCAATAGAGAACCTTGTGGATTAGTAGATCTCCCTTCCACATGGGCAAGTAAGATCAGGCCGGGGATCCTTGGATAGTCTACACAGTCAAACAGGGGGTCTTTCTTCCCTCCTTCAATTTTTTTCTTTTTCCGTTTTAAAGGCCAGATTTATTGACCCACCAGAAGGTGAAATTGAAGAATGTTGTGGTTTTTAACTCAGGAGGTGAGTTCAAACACTTTTTTGATGCTTTAATAGTATGGCTAATTTTTATTTTATTTTATGATGGAAAAATAGACTTAGCAAAAACCCATTCCAACTTTTCATATGGATACTGTTGAATCAATTGCTTCAATACATTCTCAGCTTTCTGGATTGAGGAAAAAAAAATACCATGTCCATTCTGAAATGGGCTAAAGTTTAAACATGGCCTTCTGGGTGGCTTTTCATAGTTCCGAACTAAAGACTGCCCTCAAAGCATGGCTGAGATTATCTCCACCTTCCTGTCTTTTTATAGTGGCCCTTGATTACAAACCTACTATCACAGTCTTCTGGGATCATTTACCCTTTTAAACTATTTCTATTCTGCTTTGTATGTCTTGTTCACTCTATTTTTCACTGACCCCCAGGGATTCTTGTACATTGGTTACATCCTGCTAATAGCCATAAGCTGTCATGGTATAGCTGAAGATTTGATTATTTTAGCTGTTAGAGCAGGGCCTTGGGGTTGTGATAGCACCTGTCTCTGATTTTATGAGCAAAAGAATGATGTTCCAGGGTATGAGATTTGTAGTGGAAATTTTGGTGTCCTTAAAAAGTCAGTTAAATTACGTAAACATGTTTTTGTTTTAATCTTAAGTGTGGGATTTTAGTTTGTCCTTTAGTTTGTCAACAAGCTGATAATTGCCTAGTGTGGGGTGTCGTCTTTGCCAGCTGGTAAGAGCTTCATGGCACTCAGAGAGAGGTGTGATCCTTGCCAGCTTCAAATAGTTTAATTCTGGGGACTCTGAGAAGGTATAAAGAGGAGAGCCTGGAAAGGGAAAGCATGGAAGCTTGGAGAGATGGAGAGGAGGCTTTGATGACATGGACAGACAAAGAAGGTTGCTGGTTGCCTGGACTGCTGGATATCCTAATGACTGAGACTAGTATCGCCCCCAAAAGAACCCAATGACCCTAATCAGCAGGAACTAAATGGAAGGGAGGTAGAGGCATTAGGAAACCAAAATACAATAGTATAAAAGGGTGCCTACAGGATCTGAATGACTTTTGAAATATTCTGTATAGAATATTAATTCAAAATATTAGTTTTCATATTAGTTATATTTCTTTTTTCTATTTGATTGGTTGTGTTTTGTTTAATTTTTTAAAATTAATTAATTAATTAATTATTATTAATTGCAATTTATTCACTTTGTATCTCACTTATAGCTCCCTTCCTCCTCCCCTCCCAATCCCACCTTCCCTCCCTCTTCTAGATCTACCCCTCCCCGAGACCACTAATAGGGGAGCTAGCTCTTCCTCCCATTCCTTCTGATCCTAGTCTATCAGGTCTCATCAGGAGTGGCTGCATTGTCTTCCTCTGTGGCCTGGTAAGGCTGCTCCCCCGTCAGGGGAAGGTGATCAAAGAGCCAGCCACTGAGTTCATGTCAGAGACAGCCCCTGCTCCCCTTACTATGGAACCCACTTGGACACTGAACTGCCAGGGGCTACAAGTGTGCAGGGGTTATAAGTTATCTCCATGAATGGTCTAATTAGTCTTCCCATGTGAAAAGAGGCTAAATAATCAAAGCTACCTTAGAAATTATGAAGATTAAGTGATCCAGAATATATAAGATGCCCCAAACAGTGGTCTGGATGGATATGACCTCAGCAAATGTTAGCTGTCATAACCGGAATGGGTAGTCTTGACTGCCAACTTGACAGGATCTAGAATCCCCTATGACAAACCTCTGGGCATGTCTACTAAGAATTTCTAGACTGAGTGTAATCATTTCACAGGGTGTGGTCCCAGACTAAAATAAAAAGAGAAGGCAAGCAGAACACTGGCTTTCATCTCTCTCCATTTTCTCCCAGCAGCTGCCATGTGGTCAGCTGCTTCAGGCCCTTGCTTTTGGCGAGTTCCCTGTCTGAGAGCCCAAAACAAACCTTTCTTCCTTGCATTGTTGCTTTAGTCAGCTATTTTGTGACTGCAATAAGACAAGTAACCAATACAGTGACTGCTAAACTGTGGGAACGTCCTAATATGTCAGTATTTAAGTTATTCTGAGAACTTACCTATTATTGGCATAAAACTGTCATGCTATATTTGTATATAACTTAGGACTAAGACAGGAGCCATTTAAACTTTTTATCTGTATAGAAGTGTTTCTGCAATGTATATCTATATCTGTATAAATGTATCTGTATAGACAGTGTTTCATATAAATTTAAAGAGGCTACAACATGACTTCTTACTGAAGAAGTGGCCACACAAAGGGCTGTTTTTCTTTCTTTGTTTGTTTGTTTGCTTATATCATAAATGGCTATTGTATGAATGTCAGTCCCAGAACTGTGAAACCCAGTGGTGCTCAGAGGCTCATGGGCATGGCCTCCTGCTGCCCCACAGTGGCTGCTGACCTCACTGCATTCCTCAGCCTGTAAGTGGCCCAAGGGACTCCATGAGAAGACTACCAGAATTTCGCTGGTAAAACAAACACAACCTACTCTGCTTCAACCAGCAAAGATCAGTGAGATCAATAGATGAGAGGGGAAGAAACAAAATCTTTCTCAATAAGGAAAGGATGCGAATGTCACCAAGAACTCGGGCGTTGCTTGGGAGAACGCTGTTGGTTCAAACGCTCTGACACTTGTCTTGAATTACCTGAATTACCTTCATGTATGAGTATGCAGACTGAACTGGCCAAACCTCTTTCATTTTTACCTATCACCTATCTATGTGTCCATCTGCCTATCTATCTGTCTGTCTTACCCATCTGTCCACTCATATATCCATCCATCTAGGCATCTATCTTCTATCATCCATCAGTGAATCAATAAACCTTTTATTTTCAAGTAACACCAAGCAACTGTCAGCGCAGCTGTGCTTGGAAAACTAGCAATTAGCTGACATTTCAAGTCACTACATTAAAAAGACAATTTTATTCTTTATTTGGGAGAGATACACACCTGGGAAAAATACATGATGTGTGACACTTAGGGAAAAAAATATCATAGGCTGGGGAGGTAGTGGGTAACAGTGCTTTTGGTGTGGCCATTAGGACCCGAGTCCATATCACTAGTACCCGTGCAATAAAGCCAGCAGTAGCCTTGCATACTCCTGCAGCTTTGTCGCTAGGAGCAGGGAACAGAGACAGGAAGATCTCTCATTGGCCGTCCACTTACGTCTAGGTTCAGTGAGCGATCCCCTCTTAGGGGATTAAAATGGAGAGTGATAAAGTAGGTCAAATGGCTGCCTCTTTCTCTGGCCTCCCTGTGTATACAAGTGTATGTACCCCACACTTGTGAGTATACTACAAACACACACACACACACACACACACACACACATGCACTCACACACACACCTGTAGAACCCTCATATTACAGATACCTCTCTTTTCAGCCTCCCTGAGCTTTCATCTATGCCTCCAAACTTGCATTTTCTACTCAACAAAGCAAAAGTCACATGACTAGGCTCTCCATTCTAGAAGGTAGTATATGGACATTTAGTGTTTCTAGAGAGCATACCTGACTACGAGTTCTTGAGCATTAATCACTCTGCATGCGCAGATTTTGCTCCAACAGGAGTCCCAGGAGAGAGGCAGAGGTTTCTCAGTCTCATACTTTCAGGCAGGTTTTGGCAACCGCTGGCTACTGCTTTCTTAAATATCACTGGCTCTGTTTCTCCCAGGCTTTTAAACTTGGATTTCATCATCTCCCCTATTCCTGCTCAAATGTCAGATTTGGTCAATATTGGCTTTGGGATATTACGCTCCCAAACCCTGCTTTTTCTCACCATTATTCTAAGGCTGTCAAAACCTAAGCCCAGTTACGTGACATCTAAGCTTTTTCAACTTCCTCCCACCCTCATGCAGAACCCTGCATGCTAGCATAAAGACAGTATTTGCATTAGACAGAGTGCTCTGTTTGAATTCTAATTTCGCAGTCATTTTGTCATGTAATTGTTGACAATTGATCTTAATATCCTTCATCTAAAATTAGTGAAATAATTATTTCTTCAAAAGCTAATCATTTCAAAATTCTGACATTGTGTTTGACACAGTATCTATACTTATGGCGTATCCATTACTACCTCATCTTCCTTTATCTCTGCAAGATGCACCTTCAAGAAGACATCACTCAGTCTACTGGTGAAAATCATGTATTTCGGATCATAGGGGATTTATATAAAGCAATAAAAAGACTAAAAGATCTTTTATTCATTATTATTTCCCAATTTATTTCATTGAATAATGTCATCAATAAAATAGTTCTCGCATTGGCATAAATTTCAAAAACATTAGAAACATTTTCATGGTCTTGATGGGCATGTCAGCACATACCTGTACTCTGAGAACCTAGGAGGAGAAAGCAGTGTAGTTGTGAGCTCAAGGCCAACCTGGAATATATAGAGTTCCAACCACAGAAAAAGCTTGTCTCATCTTAAATGCTTTGAATTATATTTTACTGTGCGTAATGTATTCTATATCTGAAAGTATTTTTTTCAAAGAAAAATTATACATATGGATTCTGGCAAGCAACAGGAACAAATATTAATGTGATAATTTTTTTTTGAGGAGCCTCAGTGCTGTAACTTTATCCAGTCCTTGTTCAATGGCAGAGCGGTTAACTCCCTATTCTATCTCATCTCTTAAAATTTTTAGTGTCAACTTTTTATTACCATATCACAGAATGAAATCTCCTGTTGTTTTTTATATGAAAGAGGTTTATTGGATGAAGATGAAGAGAGAGGGAAGGAGAGAGCGAGGGGACATCCTAACAGAGATAGGGAAGAGGGCAGGAGAGAAGGAGAGAGTAAGGGCCAGAATAAGAGAGTAAGAGAGAAATCTCTTATTTGTTATATTTCTTTTGCAACCTTTGTACTCATTTGATTTAATGGTTATTATTTTTAATTTATATATGAAACACAGCTGGACTCTCAAAAGTCATGTATGGTTATCAACTATCTCAGGCCAGCTCTCTCCCTTCAGTTCTCGTAAATAATTGTCAGCATTATTTCTAAAGCACAAACCGGATGTTGTCATTTGCCTGTCAAGCATTTTCTGAGGCTTTTACCTTCCTCCACTGCTGCTTTAAACCCGTCTAGTGTCGGCTGCCTTCTTATGTTCCTGTCTTCTCTTCTTGTGTCCCCTGCTGCAGACACTGGCATGACTCATATAAGTCATTGAGTCTTATCTGCCCACTTGTGTTTGTTGTCTCCACCACTGGAATTCCCCATCCCCTTTCTGCCTTCATTTTTAATCCCACAGTAGACTCAAGTCAGCTCCACACTGTCCATCTATCGAGCTTTCCAAATACTCTCAGGGGAAATGCCAAGCTATTTCCTTTGATTTCTCATAGCTCTTCAGGCAACTGAGAATTCCCTTTTCCTCGGAATCCCTTTATCTCTCATTGTATTTTATAGCTTTCATTTCTTTTATATCTACACACACACACACATACATAAAAACATTTCTGTTATGTGATTCAGAGAATCAGCAAGAATGCTTAGACAAGAACATTTGTGTAGGGAATCCTCACTTAGTCTGGCTCTGAGATTGTGCATTTAATACACTTAAACACGTAGCTGTAGTATTGAATGAGTTAGATCTTCAGGGATTTAATGAGCCACCATTCTTTCAGGCGTTGCCAAAGAGCTAATTTTTATTGCTTGTAGACACTGTTTTGGCCACTCGTCTATAATTTCTGATCCTTCACGAACACAGCTATGGCCTTACCCTGGGAATTACTGCATCCTGACTGTGTGAACTTTACATAGCCTCCTGCTACTGGAAAACAAAAGCATTCATTTTCATTTGTGCTCCTGGATGTAAGATCCTACAAATGACTAGCCTTCCAATAACTTAGGCAGGATTCACAGTTGCCCTGTGGTGACCTCTGTAAGGCCTTGGTACAGAAGCAAAATCTCACTCTATGCTCTGTAAATGAATAACCCTAATTCTAATTGGAAAAAAAAAATTCCCTATTAATCAAAGTGTGCTTACTTTTCCTTTTTTTTTTTTTTTTTCCTTCCTGTCTTTAGTTTTGACCTGTCTTTAGCCTGGGCCACATGCAAATCTTTCTGAGAATAGGCAGGCTTTTAGGCAAACCAATCTTTAATGCAGTCTCATGGTATACCAATCATTTTTGTTTTGGGGACAAAATTTCAGGTTTCTTAGGCTTTGTATTGCTACAATGAAACACCATGATGTAAAAGTAAGTTGGGGATCAAAGGGTTTATTTGGCTTACATTTCCAGATCAGGGTCCATCACTGGAAGAAGTCAGGATAAGAACTCCAGCAGGGCTGGCACGTGGAGGCAGGAGCTGATGCAGAGGCGTTGGAGGGGTGATGCTTACTGGCTTGCTTCACTTGGCTGCTCAATCAGGTTTCTTATAGCTAAAACCCACAACTACCAAGCCCAAGGATGGCACCACCCACAATGGTTTGAGCCCTCCCTCAATGCTCACTAATTGAAAAAAAAATCCCTTACAGCTCTATCTCATGGAGGCATTTTCTTAACTGAGTCTCCATCATCTCTGATTATTCTAGCGTGGGTCAAGTTGGCACACAAAACCAGCCAGTACAACCTGTAACACAGGATGGACTTGAACTGGCCATGTAGCTGAGGATAGACTTTTGGTGAGTCTGATGTAAGTGGTGTAAGCCTTAATTCAGACTGTGTGCATGTGTGTAGCACCTACCTTAGGACCTTAGGACTTTTGCTGAAACTGCCAACATAAGAACAGTAAAACTATAGGTCATACTAGATAACCCTCTCTACCTTTATTTTCCTGTTTTTATGCTGTTCAGTCAGCATAAGACTATTCCATTTAACACCCTATTCCATTTAAAACCCTTTACTCAACAATTATCTCATGCATTTATTAAATAATGTAATTGATGAAAAGGTAAATATAACCTCAACTGTGTTCTCTTTTGTCATCCCAACAGTGACAGGTTTGTTAAAAACAAATCAAGTGAAAAAATGATAATTATCAGAACAGGCTCATATAGTCTGAAAAAAGCCAGTGAAACTACGACCACTCTGGACATTCTGTTCTCCTGGCCTTAGATGCTGTGGTTCTGGACTAGTTTCCAGCCCTAGCATTGTTCCAGAGTGAGACAGTAGGAGTCATCACAGCTTATATATTTTTGTTACCTTTTTTGGCACTTAAAACTTTAGGGCTTTGTTGATAAATTATTATAGTGGCACATTTGCTCAATGAGTACTTGGTATTTACAACATGGGGACATGTTTACTTGGCAAGGGTAATGAGAATAATTAATCAAAGTCTGTTACAAGCAGCAGAGCTAGTAGCCTAAAGTGGGAAAGAGGCAGAGATAGAGAGAACAATATTATATGAAACAATATATGAACTAAGGGAACTATGAGAGATAAAATCGGAGGCTCCACAGGTGGAAAACACTTAGTTTATCATTGTGAAAAACAACAACAACAAAACACTAAGTTTCACAAGGGTACTGTTATTGAACAGAAAGTTGAAAAAAGCATGTACATTGGGAGGAAACAGAGCCTCCAGCCAGGGAGGATGGGAACAAAAGCAGAGGGCTGAATGTGAGTGCACAATATGGGCGGCTCTGAACAGTGCAGAAGGTCTCAGCAGGATACGCTTCCCAAGTGGGTGTCATTGATTGTAAGCAGCACTGTAGACATGAAAGAACAAAGCTTCATCTTTCAACTCACGGTTTTGTTCATGACCTCATTCATGGACTAGCCACTCTGGGCCATGTGTGTGAAGATATCAGTGAACCAGGCATTTTCCTCCTCTTTGGAGTCAGCCTCACTCAGAGGCAAACAGAGCCATGTAACACATTTCTTATGGAAAATGAGCAACTATACTTGGTGTCGAAGTTCAAGTCTTATCGTGTTTTAAAATTACCATCATTTTTCCAGGGACAGTCACTGAAACCAGAATGTAGGTCAGCATGTTCTTGGGATCACATCTGAAACCTTCGACCACCATCTGCCCTGCCTGGGAAGGGTCATAACTTAGCAGTCACATACTTGACTCTAGATCAAAATAGTTTTCCCCTTGCTGCATCTCTTTTCATTAACATTTATCTCCATTCCCCTAAGCTGATTATTTTTGTGTTGTTTGTCACACACCTCTTCCTAGACATATACATTGCATGTGTAGTTTTTACACACACACTTGTGTATGTGAACACACATATACAATTATAGCATGCATCATTTTGTAGTCTGTCTCTATAAAGCCAGCAAAGTAGACCCTTGCCTGGCTTGTTTTTTCTCGGCCTTTTTAAGTCTTCTTGCATGGCTACTTAACTAATGAGACATTTCTCAGTAACCTCAATGCTGTGTAGTACTCTGGTAATAATTGCCATTTGTTAACCTCCCTACCAGGTCTTTGGACCAATTTAAACCATTCCATTAATGTTAATCATAATTCTTAAAATAGATGATACCACTTCAGAGATGGTACCGAGGCTCCAAAAATGAAGCATATACTTAGCCAGGTCACTCTTCCCGGCTCTGAAGCCGTTTCTTCCCTGCATGGCCCTTGAGCTTCAAATGTGTATTGTTGAGTATATTTACACAACTTGTCATCGGTAAGAAGGTCTCGTTGGACACTTGGGAGACTTGACTAGCTACACTTAGCTATATATGGTCACTGTGTTTAGGCCACTGACACAAATGTTATTATAACTCTTTTATTTTCACATTTCATCTGGAGCTATGTTAAAATAACAGAAGTAGTGAGGTACGGCCTAACAGCTGCTTACACCCGCAGTCTCAGCTTGGACAGCCCCCCTATGCCTGCTCTTCATCTGATTAGGGAACTGAGGAACAGGAATGGGCTGTATGGAGGCTGAGTCCTCGTCTAAGAGCATTTCTGACTTCCACCAAGACTCTTGTCATGAAAGCATACATAAACTGCAGACAAATTTCTAAACATTGCAATCCAGTGGGAAATGACTCCACAACTGGTGGTCAAATACATGCACATAAGCACCAGGTACGAGCTTTTGTCGTCTGCTCTTTAGTCTTATTTGCACATTGTGTCTTCTCTTCTATTGTTCTTGCAGACAGACTTCATACTTTATTCACACGATTCTCCTTGGCTTTTATAACCACACTATTGCTTCTTTTAATAAATAATTAAAGGAGGAGGCCATGGAAATAATTGCATTTCCAGTACTGGATTTTTCTGTTGTTGTTCTGGGTGGTGGATAAATGCATAAAGTATATTAGACACTGAGGGTTTAAAGTTTAATGTGAAGTTCCACAACTTCCGTTCCAAATGCCCATTCTAGCTGGATAGTTATATACAGTGAGTTATACAGCTCTGAGGTCTGGCTAATTTTGGAGTGCAATGTTTTTACTTATATATCAAGTTTTTTTAAATAATAAAGTTTATAACAAATCTTAATACACTCACACACACACACATATTTTGTATTCCAAATACTATGCAAAAAGTTATTGTCTAGAATTTTAGAATTAGAATTTTCCACACTAGTGTTGGTGACCCTTTGGGATTATTTCAAATGTTGACTTTTTTGTTCCTTTTGTATTTCACAATAGTTGTTATTTTGCATGGTGTTATAACTTACAATCCTCCAGTTTTAATCTCTGTAATGTGACCATTGTTCAGATATTTCATCCTCCCAATGCAATAGAACTCTAGGTGCTACGGTTAAAGTAATTAGCTGTGGATTCAATACCTCTTTGTATCTGCTCAGTAACTGGACAACTTCAGGAGAGCTATCTGATCTACTTCTTCAGTTTTATCAATTATAAAGTATAAAAGTAATACTTGATGATTCAATACAATGCCTTTAAATCCATATTTACAACTGCATCCTTGAGGGCTGGAGAAATGGAGAGATGCCTTGTTAATTAAGAGTACGTTCTACTCCTCTAGGAGATGTAAGTTGGCTCCCGTGCAGCTCACAAGCTGTGGAGGCTCCAGTTTAAGAAAAGCCTGCTTGTTCTCCTGGCCTCTGCAGGTACCTGCACATAGAGGTCATAAACTCACATAGACACATGCATACATATAATACATAAATTAAATTTTAAGTTAAATCTTAAAAAGGACAATCTTAACTGGGAAATTCATTCTGATTTGATCACAACCAAGAGTTCAGTAGTAGGCTGAACTGTAGTGAGATATATATTTACAGTTCCTCATAATCCTACAACCCAATTATCAAGTCAGCCTGGCCCATTTTTTATAATCAGCATCACAGAATGGCTAAACTTCATAATTTTCATAGTCACAGAACATGATCAACAAGAAATTTATTGCACTGTTTCCTCAAATTTCCTAAGTAGGTCGCTTAAAGTTTATCATAACCCGTTCTCTTCCTACATGTCTGTGCACGTTTTAGAGTTGACAGAAGTGATCTGAGTACGAGCTGAGTAAAATGGGGTAGACTATTGAGTGTCTCTCAATCTTTGTTTTCTTATTTATAGCTATGGGGATAACTATATCTTTCAGAATTATTTTATTTAAAAAATAATGAACAGGGAAGGCTTTAATGTATTTGCTGAAATAATTCTTTCTACATCACTTCAAAATCATTGTTTTTTACCCTACACCCATGCAAAAATTTTCAATATTTTGGTTTGTATTTATTTATTATTTTATTTATTTGTTTAAAATATATTTATTTATTAACTTTACATCCTGATCACAGTCTCCCTCCTTCCAGTTCCTCCTTAAGTAAAAGATACATTGACTATATTTTAAGAAGCTGTTGAACTAGAGCTGTTATCTACTATACAATTTTAAACTGAGCCCAGTTAGGCAAATTTTCTTTAAAAAGTTGTTTTCCTGTTCAAAAAAATCAATCTTCGATATTTGACTTAATCTAATCTACAAAACTGGAAGCAAAGGTACATATTTTACCTTGACATTGTCGGAGAAAACCAAAAACTGATTTCCGATTCATATAATGCTGTAAGTTAATACGATGTAAAGATCTCTAGTAATTTTTTTCAAAGGATAGTGTCAAACTTTGAAGTTTATGACTCTGCCTATCCGTATCTTCTTTTATATGTTCCCTAAACAACATTCTATTTGATTATTTCAGGTATTCCCCTCACCCCCGGCTGTCCTGGAACTCACTATATAGACCAGGCTGGACTTGAGCTCAGAGATCTGCCTGCCTCTGCCTCCCAAGTGCTGGAATTAAATGTGTGAGCCACCATCACCCAGCCTGTGCTGTTTGTTTGTTTGTTTGTTTGTTTGTTTGTTTTTTAACCATAGAATAACCAGGGTATTTTCTGCTCACTCTGCATAACTCCATCCACACCTAAGACAGCTGTATCCAGACGTTTGCAACATGGATAGCTAATAATTATTCAAGACTGTTTTCTGATCTACCAAGAGAGTACAAAGATATCATTAACTTTCTGTCATTTCTCAGGGGCTTTTCCAATGTTGAAAATACTTATTGTAACAAAAGAGGGAACAGTTGCCCAAAACCAGTTTCCTAGAATTGCAAATTCTTCCTCATATTCAGACCTGAGAGGTGAATTTCAGATCCATGTTTAATGCTGCTCAACCCTGTGGTTTTGTTACCATGACTTACTCAGAATACCTGGTTGTTCAAAGATTGAATTATTCTCTTGGGTAGATTTTTTTCTCTTTTCCATCAATATTTGGCCACAAACAGAAATGGCATGAGCCACCAATTAATGCAATATATCATATAGTCTAATTTTACTGTAAAATTATATTACAGTGAGATGTTTTCATCTAAAAGTTATGTATAAGAATTGACTGAAGAAATATGGCAGGTTACCAGGAATAAAAGACCCAAGAGCTATGCTATATAGACAGTGGATCGAAAAACCGAATGTGGAATTTTATTGCACTGTTGATAATTGTACTTATTAGATCTGGATTATGCTAACATCGTGCCCGAGGTTTCTTAGTGAGCTTCCAATGTCACCTTCCACAGGCACAAATGTGAGCGGGAGCAGCTTTAAAGCCTGGAGTACCACCTCGAAGGTGTTCTGACACGGAATTATGTTTTCAACTTCTATTTTGTCGTTCTCCACTGCAACTTTTAGCCGTGGTTGCTCGGTTACTGCCAAAAAATGGGAGAATCTTGTCTGTCAAGATAAACACGGGTAAGTATTTTCACCCTCGTTTTTTCAGATAAAATGGGGTTGGGCTTATGGACACCTAGGGAAAGACACTGTTTTTCTTGACCTGATGGCTGTTTTCCAGTCCAGAGGCTTTTCAGTTACAACTCCAGTGTAGAGGCTACCTAGCAATGTCTCAAGTGCAACTAGGGCCCCTGTCCTGCAAGTTCACCTAAATTCCCCCCTGCCTGTTCTCTACTACTTGAAATTCTCCTAATAAAGGGCCTAGCTTTAAATTCCACACTTGAAGATAAGAGAAATGGGGATTAAGACACAAACACGGCCTTTGAAAGAGCACACTGACTTAAAGTCTCACACTGAAATGCCTGGTTCTATCAGATCTGTGACTCAAAGCATGTTTTGTTGTCCAGGCAAAGTGAGAAGAAAATACTTCCCAGAAGAAGTATGAGAACAGGGCCACATAGGGAGGACAATTCTCCTGTAAGTAAGTTCATTAGGGATAATAATTAGGCTTTAGGTTCATTAAGGGATAATAGGCTTTTGGTTTTTTTTTTTTCACTTGATAAATTTTAAATTTCTCTTTTTTAAAAAATTTGCTCAGAGCAGTTTATTCTAGGTTGTTAAGATGGTCCATGTGCTCCTCTGTCTCTTACTTTGGGAAAAATATCCAAAAGAAAAATTGAGAACGTGTGTACATGTTGCTGAAAGCTTCTGTTTCGTATTTTTAAAAGGATTATCAAGAAGCATATATGTTTGGAAAGCAGAATTTTCTTTTCCAGATTCATAGCTAAGTAAATTCTACATTCTTATTATAGATCTGGGAAAGACTTCAGAATATATTGTTAAAATATTGCATATTCTCAAAAAACCTAGCGTGAACCATTGGTTTACTCGGGGGGAAAAAGCACAGCCAGTTTGGGGAGCATACCATTTTGGACAGTTGATTGGATCTTGGTTGCAGTCAAAGTATTGCCAAAGTGAGAAAAACAGCAGATTGACTCTCAGGTATGGGTGGAGGAATCTGAGCCACATAGCAGTATATCCAGGGGCATCAGAACATGTCAGAGGACGACCGTGTGCAAAGATTACCTATTAAAATTATGTTCTCGTTGGCCTCGGGTTTTTAATATTTTCAACTGACTTGAAAAAGTTATAGCTAATATGAGACATTAGAGTTACTTGCCAGACAATGAAATGAGTGTAGAAAATTTATTGGTCACATTTATAATATGGGAGTAATTTAGGACCCTACATCTTTTGGCACAGATTGAAATGAGTTAGATATGGCTTTAAAAGTGTGGCAGAAAATTTTATGAGCAGAAGTGCTATACACGGAGCAATCAGGGCGATAGGCCTGCTCTATGTTATGCTACCTCATTCATACAATGCCAGTGCTCTGTGCTTAATACATAATGCCCTGTTATAATTGTAACATGACCAAATGGTGAAAATCACTATTAATTATATATTGAAAATTATGTAGAAAATTTGACTTTTTTTTTTTTTTTTGACAGAGAGAATGGTCACCTGCTCTTTAAGCCATTGCTAAGGATGGTGATCATTTCTAATAACATGGTGATAATTTTTTCCCTTTCCTGGTGAGATGAGGAAAGCCAATTCTGATGACTGAGAGAAAATGCTTCTCATTGGCTTCCTTAAAATTGAAACAGTGGAGAAGAGAAGCTGGATAGCCTTGTTGTCTAGTAAAGTAAGTGCAGAAATTCAACTTTTGATAATGGGTTTGGGTTAAGGCCTCTTATTGGATTCTACAAGTCAGTATTCTTCGCCCTTTCCTCATATCTGTGATGTTGTTTGTTGTTTCTACCTAGCTCTGTTGTCTGAAGTCTCTACTCACCATCACACTATGAGTAATAAAAACATTTAATTGACATTTGTTATAGCTACCAATTAGCAAAGACCTGATACTTTTTAAGGGTAAACTGGTTTGTATTTTTTTTTCTATTTTACCTATACTGTTATTGTTTTGTAATTATCTTACTTTTCTATCCTGTTGTTTTTTGTTTTGTTTTGTTTTGTTTTCCTTTAATTTTATTTTTTTCTTATCAGTTACATTTTATTAACTCTGTATCCCAGCCGTATCCCACTCCCTCATTCCCTCCCAATCCCACCCTCCCTCCCTCATCTCCTTCCTGCCCCTTTCCAAGTCCACTGATGGGGGGGACCTCCTCCCCATTCATCCAATCCTGTTTTATCAGTTATCTTCAGGACTGGCTGCAAAGCCCTCCTCTGTGGCCTAACATGACTGCTCCTCCCTTGGGGGGTAGGGAGGTCAAAGAGCCAGTCATTGAGTTCCTGTTAGAAATAGTCCTTGTTCCCCTCACTATGGGAAACCAATTGGTTACTGAGCTACCACAGGCTACATCTGAGCAGAGGTTCTAGGTTATATCCATACATGGTCCTTGGTTGAATGTCAGTCTCAGAAAAGACCCTGTGCCCGTTTGTATTTTTTACAAAGGCTATAGAAAAGTAAAACTTGGAAAGTTTGTGGTAGCCTCATTTCCTGAGGTGCAAATCCAAATCCCTTTTAAGAAAATAAGTGTCCAAGTACATTTTGATTTGCCTACTTCTTTAACTTCTGCTAACTTAAAGAAACTTTATATTAAAATATAATTTGTAAACCTACACTATCCACTTAATAGAACGGAAAGGAACAGAGTGATGAGAAAATGGCAGCAATTACAGAATGTGTCATTCCAGAGTCCCTAAGGTAAAACGTTAGCCACCAGAAGGGATCTAGTTGCATGCCCTTTTGTTTCTGGCACTACTAAAAGGAGAACAAAAAACTGGGAAAATAAAAGAATAAGGTCTTCACAATTTTGTGGCTGGGGTTACTAAGCACTTACAGTAAATAAAGCTTAACACACAAGTCCAGCATATTAAAACCCCCCGAAAGAGCCTTCCGGACCAAATCACTATTTTCCCAGAGACTGAAGTAAATTATTTTGCAGGAACAAGTTATTTTGTAGGAACATAATATTCTGAATGACTTGGTCATTCAAAGCAGTCATTTTTTTCCAGCCATAACTCTGAGAGTATTCAGTTAGTTGGCCGAAATAAAAGCACAGGTTAGAGGGACATTGCAAGTGTTGGGATAGTATTTATATATTTGCTCTTTTTTTATGTTTGAAGTCAGCATGGGGTATGTACCGAGATGACTTGCTCTTCTTCAGGATGTGTTGTAAACAATTAACCAATGAGTATAAGAAAGGGGAATTGCTAACATTCAATGCAAGTTAAATAATACAATATTGATGTGTTCAGAGAAGTTCTATTTTTCATTGCTACACAGGCAGTGTGAAAAGAGAATGCAGTAGCTTAGGATTTCCACAGTACATAAAGGTATGAAAAGGCTTCCAAACTTTGCTTTTCTGAATTTGAATGTTTCGGCTCCTGGCAATTGCAAGGACCCGGCAATCAAAAGGAGAGGATATGTGGAAAACATATGTGAAAATAAAATCTCTGTCAGTGCCCTTGATGGTGTGAGAAAGTACCAAGCTAGGAAGTGTCCTGGAAATTAATAAATATAGCGGTGTCATACAAACCAATCTCCTATTAGGAATTCTGCTGTCATCATTAGGAGACAGCAGAGGCATGTAGAAATCAGCTATGGTGACTTTCTTAAGGTACTCCATTTTTCCCAAGTACAAATATTTGGGGGATGACAAAATTCCCCAAGGAGAAATGACTAGACTTGTTCTTGGATTGCCAAAAAGAAATGGCTCACAGAGAACACTCAGAACAACAATATAAATGTTACCATTAATTAAAAACTTTCATTTCCAGATGTCTCCGTGCATGGCAGCTCCATAGAAACTGTGGTAAGCTCAGCAAAGCCCTTGTAGGGTTTTTTTTTTTTTTTTTTTTTTTTTTAATTAGTGGAAGACAGGCAAGAAGTTGGCTCCAGTTACTGGAATCAAGCCTTAGCAAATCACATGGTGGTACTCAGATGCTCTATACTATAAAGATTAGGGTGCAGCAGGAGAATTTGTCAGCAGCTATCTTAGCTCTTGAGAGCAAATTAGGAATATGCGGATAGACCAAAAACCTTCAGAAACCTCTGACACGTATAAACATATAAAAGGTAAAAATCATGTATGTTATATATATTATATATATATATATTCCTACAACTATTGTTCATGAAGTAAATTACTATGGACATTTTCCCAGTCTTGAAACAGAACATGTTTTATTCCTTGCAAGTCTTCTGATTGCCCTATCTGTCCAAACCATTTTGACTGTAGTTAGAAACTTTTATGGTGCTTCCTATGGTGGGTTTGCACCATCTGTGCACATGTGGAAGGAAAATAGTTTCGATTTAAATCTTTTGATATTTATATGAATAGAGCCACATAAATATATTTCTTGCTTCATTTTTTTCCAGTCTTACATTTATGAGATATGTTTCTGAAATACTTGAAGTGATATTATTATTTTTGCATAGTAACCATTACATATATTGATTTTTTTTTCATTCAGATATAATTGGACACTTGGTTTATTTTATGTTTTTTTTTTGGGGGGGGAGGGTTCTTCATAGCTTCATCATTGACAATTCTTGTGCATGTACCATAGATCATATGTGTAGATGTTTCTGTAGGGAAGATAATAGAATAGAATTTGGGGTGTTGTGGTTTTGATGTGAGTACCTCTCACAGGCTCATGTGTTAAAGCCTTGACCCCAGCTACTGGCACTATTTCAAAGGTAGCAGAACACTATGATATGAGGCCTATTTGTTGGAAGCAAATTCCTGAGAATGGGCCTTTGGGGAAATTTTGCCCTTGACCCCTTTCTGTCTCTTCTCTGCTTCCCACCATGTCCCTTAAGACATGAATTCAGTGACTGGCTTTTTGATCACCTCCCCCTGAGTGGGGGTGCAGCCTTACCAGGCCACAGAGGAAGACAGTGCAGCCAGTCCTGATGAGACCTGATAGGCTAGGGTCAGAGGGAAGGGGAGAAGGACCTCCTCTATCAGTGGACTGGGGGAAGGGCATGCATGGAAGAAGAAGAGGGAGGGAGGGCAAGATTGGGAGGGGATAAGGGAAGGGCCACAGCTGGAATAGAAAGTGAATAAACTGTAAGTACTAAAAAATATATATAAATAAATAAATTTTAAAAAGAGACAAATATGATCATCTGCTGCTTCCCATGGGTACCATGATATTATGGCCATGTATATCTGGCCAGGCAACCATGAAAACAATCTACAGTTTTGTGATGAAACAAACTCCTCTTTAATTCGTTTCTATCAAGTATTTTTGTCACAGTGATGAGAAATGTACCCCCAAAGCCCTAGCAGATGACACCAAATTTTATTCCACGTGGTTATGCTAGAGGACGCACCACATAGCTACTTATGAAAGTCCTTGTGGCCGTTTGCTCTCTGAAACACTTAAGGTTGTCTTCAGTAATACCATTGTGCTCATTCTCAGTATGATTAGTGATCAGTGGAATAATTTACACACACAACTTCCTTTGTGAGTATTCTTTGTGGTTTTGCAGTGGAAGCAAAATGGGTTCTTGCACTCAGTGGAGAAAGTTCTCTCTTCCACACTCCCCCTATGTGATGGGTATTCATGGTTGCAACATGACTACATCTGGAATTAACTAAAACTCAAACCACTGGGTATACCTGTGAGGATATTTTAAAAGGGAGGGAGGGTAGGATCAGGAGGGGAGGAGGGAGGGGCTTATGGGAGGATACAAAATGAATAAAGTGTAATTAATAAAAAATAAATAAATAAATAAATAAACAAACAAACAAACATTTAAATTGGGAAGACTCACTTTTAATCCAGATCTTTTGAAATGGCCAGGTATACCTGTGATCTGGGCTACACCTTCTGGTGGTGGCCTGTATAAAGGATAAGGGGAACAGGGACTGTCTCTGACATGAACTCATTGGTGGACTCTTTCACACCCCTGAGGGAGGAGTAGCCTTGCCAGGCCACAGAGGAGGACATTGTAGCCAGTCCTGATGAGACCTGATAAGCTAGGGTCAGATGAAAGAGGAGGAGAACCTTCCTTATCAGTGGACTGGGGGAGGGGCATGGGTGGAGAAGAGGGAAGGAGGGTGGGATTGGGAGGGAATGAGGAAGGGGACTACAGCTGGGATACAAAGATATAAAATGTAATTAATGTAAAAATTTAATTAAAAAAGAAAAAGGAAATAAAAGAAGGAATCTGTGTGTGTGTGTGTGTGTGTGTGTGTGTGTGTGTGTGTGTGTGTCTTTCTCTGTCTTCTGCCTCTGTCTGTGTCTATCTGTCTCTCCTAGCCTGCTTGCTCTTGCTCTGTCTAGCAAGCACATTACTTCGCTGGCATTAGCGCCTACTTCTTTGGGATTCTGGCATATACTGCAGAGCAGCTTGAAAATTTAATTTTGTGGACAGAGAAACTACTGGATTATTGGACTTTACATTAGTACACAGTCACTGTTGTACCACTCTAGTAAATCATACACACACACACACACACACACACACACACACACACACACACACACGTACACATGCACACATACATGTGCGCGCACACACACACACACACACACACACACACTCCCTTAAAAGTTTCTAGAACTTCTCAAAAATATGGTTGCTGGGTGGGGATCAATCTTTGAATTAGTCTTTGACATTTCATACCCAAACCAAGGTATTTGGACATCTATTTCAGTGTACTTTGTGACTTGTCCTGATGGCCATTCCTTTAATCTCCACCTTCACTTTTCACTTCTGGGATTTGGATGCAATGGCTGTTTATGTTCCTGTATTACCCCACCCTAACCGGTGTTTACCTGCGCATATGTGTGGCTCCCTCGTGGCAGCAGCTTCCTCTCGCATTCATTTGTGGTTTCCAATCTACCTCTCCCTCTTCTCTGAGAGCTCTCTCTGTGCTGTAGGATCTAATTCCGAGACATGACAATATGAACGTTTGAGGGAGATGACACATAGCTTTGCATGGGAAATCTTTAACTGACGGGACCGAAGTTAGAAGATCATGCCCCAGCCCCACTGTCCTTTGGCTAGACCGTTTTGAGACATTTGGTCCCAGTGAGAATGAACAGTACTGCGTGGCTCTGCTGGGTTTTCTGCCTTCCTTGCCTCCCTAGCCTCCTCCCTCAGGAGCCCTTCAGCCTGTGCTTTAAGCCATTGTCTCCCGACTTCTCCGTTTGCACTGACCTTGCCTCAAAGATTCTTTCTGGAGAAGTACATGTGCTGCTGATCTCACTGCCTTTTAGATTCTGTGGTTCATGATTACACTCACTCCCGAGCTTATGCAATCAGTTCTAACTCCCTTGTCCTTCCCATTCTTGGTTCTAGGAAGCATTGTCCTAGGCAACCTCTAATTTTTGTTAAATATGACTTTTAGCCCGTGACTCATCCCTCTGTCTGACTTATCATATAACTGAGAGTCCACTTATGAATTCATTTGTCTGTTTCAAGTACTGTAATCTATTATGACATCAGGAATTTTGCCTTCTATTCCTTGCTTTGGGGCCCAAAGAACCCAGAAAAGTGGCTGAAATGCAAGCTTTTAGTTTGATAGTTTCATAATTGTATATTATATATTAAAAATTAACAATGATAAATATTGTTGTGCAAGGACCTCAATTTTTAAGGAAATTTTTCTGTCAGATGGGAAGTCTGACTTGGTTCAGTACTTACATCAATAAAAGTTCTTATTGACAAGGAGAAGAGGCTCCAATTTTAACTCAGGAAGTATTCTGCATGCAGTGAGTTAGTTTTCACTTTAGAAGAGTTAGAATGTAGTTATTTCTCATCATGTACATAATTTAGCATGACAGTTTTAGAAGATCAAAGGTCTAATATTTAGAGATTTTGTTAACAGACCTTAAGGGACTCTCCCCAAGCATTTACAAATATCAGGAGATCTGGGGCTGCCCAGGACTATGCCTATATACCCAGAACCTGATAAATTATCATCTTAAAAAATCATTCACTTATAAGCAGACATTATATATGATAGCCATCTACAGACCTAAAGAAGCTAAACACTAAGGAGGATCCTAGAGAGGATGCTTAAATCTCATTCAGAATGGCAAACAGGATAGACACCAGAAGAAGAGGAAGTGGAAGAGAAGAAATAAGGATGGAAACCTACTATAGAGGGTCCTCTGAAAGGATCCACCCAGCAGGGGATTGAAGCAGATGCTGAGATTCATGACCAAACTTTGACTGGAGCACAAAGTGTTTTATGGAAGAAGAGAGGGGTAGGATTAGAGGGACATGGACAGGACAGGAACCCCACAAGGAGACTAACAAAGCTAAAAGATCTGAGCCCAGGGGCTCCTGCAGAGACTGATGCACCAAAAGAGGACCATGAATGGAAATGACCAAAAGAGGACAATGTATGGAAATGACCTAGAACCCTCTCTCTCCTCCCCTTAGATGTTGCCCATTGGCAGCTCAGTCTCCATGTGGATCTCTGAGTGAGGGGAGCAGGAGCTGCCTCTATCATGAATTCAGTTGTCTGCTCTTTGATCACTAGCCCCTAATGAAGCAGCCTTGTCAGGCCACAGAGGAAGAAGATCCAGGCAGTCCTGATGAGACAACAAGCTATGGATAGATGGCAATAGTGGAGAACTCCCCCTTTCAGTGGAGTAGAGAAAAAGGATTGGGGGGAAGACAGAGGGAAGGTGGGACTGGGGTTGTTGAGTGAGGGGGCTTCAATCGGGATATATAATGAATAAATTGTGAAGAAGAAAAATTTAAAAATCAATGCTTTGTAAGACTGAAGTATTAAGATTCTCAGTGATTTTAATGACATTAAATATTGTTTTAATTTTATATTTACATTAGCCAAATATCTTCAAAGTATTGAAAATACAGCTTTGAAATTCCTAAGAAATATATTAACCTCACTTCAAAAATGAGGGAAAAGGCAGAGAAAATTTAAAGGATTTGCTCAAAGCAGCACAGATTAGGGCCAACATCTCTTTGGTCTCTTGAAAGTTATTTTATACCAGGATGCTTTATCCCTAAATGGATCATGGGAGTTGCATTAGTTAGCTGTAATGAATACCTTGAGTAATTAAAACAATAACAGGTTTATTTTGGCTCATAGTTTCTAAAGCTCCAGCTAATGATGGAGCAGCCATGTTGACTTTGGGCTTGTGGCTAAGTGTTGCCACAAGGGAACACATGACACAATAATGGAGTTACTATAGGACCAAGTCAGGAAGAAACCAGGAGTGCGCAGTCCCTTTTGAAGGCACATCTGAGTGTTCTGAAGATCGCCCGAAGGCTTCAACTTTTGAAGTTTCTATCACTTAGCAATCACAGTGAGCTGGGAGGATCACTCATTTATTATATTGGCCTTTGGGAGAAGGGGAACATTTACATCGAAATTAGAGGATAACCCTAAGAATGCTTGCATCATGAAGGTGTATTGATTTAAAGGAATGAAGCAGTAAGAGGCGTGTTTTAGGAGTTTCAGGTTAAAGGTAGTCATTGATTCTTTGTTTGTTTGTTTTTTCTCACATTAGGAAATAGATTTATTTTACCAACAGAAAAGAATGTTAAGTAAACAAGGCATGCTTGTAGGGAGGCTTGTGACTTCTGCCCCACTGTCTGGGACAGGCCATCTGAGAGACCTGAGTCACTCACTACAGGTGTCAGACTACCTTGGGAAGACTGAGGACAGAGCTTGAGACTGAATGGAGAATTGCTCCCAAGTATAACCTTATCACCTGCACCAAAATGTCACTTTAGCATCTCCAATCTGTCCTGCTGTTTGTTGATTCCACATGGAGATGAATCAGCTGTCGAGCTTTGCCAGAATGTCCAGCACATGAATGCATGAAATGAAATAAAACAAGATGTTTGCTCACCCTGCTTCCTTGTAGAACCAAGGACCAACAGTCCAGGGATGGCACGACACACCATGAGTTGGGCCCTGCCCCATAAATCACTAATTAAGAAAATGCCATACATCTAGATCATATGGAGGCATCTTCTCAATTGGGATTTCCTCCTTTCAGATGAATCTAGTTTGTGGCAAGCTGACCTAAGAATAGCCAGCACACTTGCCAATAAGCATACCTCTCACAATTTTATTCATATCATGGTCATATAAGTACTCCATTTCTCTAAATATTGCATGTTTATTAACAATAAACATTTTTAGTAATATCCCACCTAGCTAATTTCATTTATTCTCAGAAGTGATTCATTTGTGAATAAATAATGTGTAGTAGTTGGGGTTTATTTTGGGTAAAAAGCACATCAATTGTTTGAGCAGAAAAATAATATCTTTTAACTACCCACCAAAGAAGTAGAAAAACAAAACTGAGATCTTAAGGAATTATGGTAGAAATAGTTTCAGGTAGAAGCTATTACACCTCACCTTTGGGAATGATTAAAAAAGTGGGGGGACAGCTACTACAACACAGATGTTCAGGAGGGAAGCTCCATGCCACATCTTTGACCCACCAGGCAGAAGAGCAGATTCTGCCCAGTCAGGGCTGGGAATCCAAAGAACACAATGGAGTTGATTCTGGCGCATGGACGAACTACAATTATTTCTTGCTCTTCAAGGAACAAACTTCAGGCTGAAGGAACACAGTTGAGGCTATTTAGGGTTGTACTGAAAGCAAGAAGAAAGGAAAATGTTCTCTTCCAAAGCTTCACCCTCTTCCTTAAGCACCTGTACCACTGTCTCCATGCTGCCCCTGTGACTTGACAGAGGAGTAAGAACCTTCCCTTCTCAAGCATTTTCCATCCTTAACTCGTTTAAAAAAATATTTCATTTATTTTTTGAAATTATAATATAATCACAACATTTTGCCCCTTTATTTCTTCCCTTCAAACCCTCTCATATAACTTTCCTTGCTCTCTTTCCAATGCATGACCTTTTTGTCATTGATGTTTGTTCCATGAGCATATATATATATATATATATATATATATATATATATATATGCAGTAAATATAATCTACTAAGTCTGTATAATGTCACTTGCAAATATGTTTTCAGGGCTGACCATTTGGTATTGGATAAACAATTGGTGTGTTTTGTTTTGTTTTGTTTTCTGGGGAAGACTATTTCTCATACTCTCAGTATTCCTTAGTTGCCTGCAAATCTTTGTGTAGAGTTGAGTTCTCATGGGCTTTCTTCTCCACCTTGGAATCTCTTTTCATGTCATCCTGGCTCAGCTCATGTTTAGGTAAGTCATATTGGTGAGACTTTGTAGGTGTAGCTCCTTATGTTACTAGGAGACAATCTCACAGCAAATCCTTGATCCTTTGGCTCCTGCAATATTTAGGCCCCCTCTTCAGCAATGTTACCCTATCCTTAGGTGTGGGATTGTTCTCTAGAAGTATCTATTGGGTCTGAGCTCTACAACTCTGCCTTTTTATTGGTCATGGATTTATGTAATATTCTCATTCTTTGGTGAGGAGTGAGCACTACACTTATCAGTAAGTGCATGGACAAATATTTCGACTTTAGTTAGTTATTATGCTGGGTTAGTAAAGTGGTATGGTTGTAAGTTTTCCTCCAAGATCCAGGACTTCACTAGCCGTGGGTAGGTTTCCAGTACCAGACATGATTTCCTTCTTGTTGAGCAAATCTTAAGGAGGGAATCAACCAACATTCCTTATTCATTTTTGAATGTTATTTCTTTCTATTATATCATACCCAGACTTCTCCAAACTTCAAAATTCTTCTGTCTTTCATGGTCTCACTCACCACACACTAGGTCCACCTACAAGTTATTGTGAACTTCTGTGATTGTCATGCTTCTCTTATCCTTTGCCTCCTGTTATGAGTAAGGGCATGCTCTGAATTGCATATTAAAATCTTGCAGTCAGAGGTAGACAGCAGAGCTATTCCTGAATCCATTCTTCAGCTCTATATCATTAAGCAGAAGCTTAAACTTGCCAAGTGCCACTTCCTCATGCATCAATTCAGAGGGACAGGCTCTTAAATAGTTTCTGCTCAATAAAACTTCTTTAGTAGGTAAAAATTAAAAGGGCTTAGTGTATTTTAATTATCCCTCAGAAAAATGTTATTATATACCTAAGTATTGACTGCTTTATTGGTATACTTACATATTGGGAGTCAATAGATATATTAGAAAAAGGGATTCTCTGTAAATTTGGTGGATTAAAATGAAAACAAATACAGTATTCAATCTTTTTTCTTCAATAGATAACATTATTAAATTTATGTTAAATCTTCAGCAGAATGAAAGTTTGAAATAAGCCTATTAGAAATGAAATACTTAGTACATACATCTCTAGCCACCACGAGTTTCCCTCTGTAATTATGGATACTTTCTTAAGCAATAAAAAGAAAATCAAAGTTCTAGCATCTATAGATCAATAAATTATAAGCAAATTCGGAAAAAGCTTTAACACAGGTTAACAGAGACTATTATTTATCAGTATGTTTTACTCAGCACACATGCCTGGAAAACTATTGGAAGAAAATGCAGAATTCTGATATGGATGAATTTGAGGATCCAAGAAACCCCGGGGCTTGTTGCTGTCCTTTTAAAAAATTATTGTGAATCAGAAGAAATAACATTTTCATATATTTCAGCAGCCGTTTCACCCTGGAAGTGATGCTGTCTCACTGGGTTTCGTCCTGGAAGAGCCTAACAACAAAAATGAGTGAAAGGAAATACTGTCAGCCTGGATGTGGGCCAAATGAGCAGGAGTTAGGTTCCTGCTGCTTCAGTCTTGTTATGTGCAGAAAATGGTCTTCGTAAAATAATGAAAGCCTTGCGCATTCTAAAGAAAATTTAATTTGCCAAAATATTGTCTCTAAAATATGGCGAGATAAGGTGAGGTATGGAGGTGAATAAGAGCTTGGGGGACAGGTCAGAGAAAGAAGAACTTGAAATACTTAATCCTACATTGTGTACACATGGTTTAATGGACACTTGCAAATGAAGCTTGCGTTCCCCTCCTATGCTTTAGTGATTTCCAAGAGTGAGCTGCATCTATTCTTAAAGCAGGTTTATCCTGTAGTAATTAGAATATAAACTAATCTGCAAGGACTACATTAGGAAAATTAAGGCAGTATTATTCCACATGGTTTGAAATCGAATGGATTTCAAACTCCTAGCTGCATCAAGATTGGTTTAACTGCCAGTGTAAATTAATCTTATTTGGTCATTGATGTCACATGCTAACGCTGTTTGGAGCAAAAACAGACAAGTTCTGCTTGGCGGTTAAGCAGACCTGGCCTCTTCCATTGCAAACTTGCTGTTCATGAGGAGGTTATGGGAGTCTTCAGCTTTGGTTGCCTCTGTGCACACAGGTAATGATTCACACCCCATAGAGTTGGAACAATACCTTGAGCTGCCTAGGAGGTGACCTACAGCACAGAGGAGACAATGAGTGACAGCCAACATCCCATTCATGTTTTTGTTGTGTTTACTTCTGAATCATAGGTTCAGATAAAAAGTGAGGATATGCTGCTGTGAATCTGTAAAATGACAGATTCCTAACCCAATTTATGCTATTCTGCAGGACAAATTCATGGAAAGTTTAACTCACTTCCACTCTGAAACTCATCCAGTTCAGAGTGGTCTTCATTGCAGTTATTAATGCTTTCTTGGCTCTGCGTCAGCAAATGTAAACTGGACTTCTCTTCAATCTTAGACATTTGTGATACTTCTTTGGAGAAAATTAAAACAGACCAAAAAAAATTTTCTTGGGAAAGTTGAGAAGTAAGTAAAACTATTAGACCAAAAGTGCTCTGTAGGTGATCTTTATTCTGAAAGTCTGCTGGAAATTATAGAGCATGCCTCTTCTAGGCCGTTCACCCCCTGAAGTTAATTGCTAAATTATACAGTGCAAACCTAGACAGAAGGTTCCTAGGAAATATTTTCCACTGGTGCTCTATAACTTGATTTTTCTACAGGCTGTCTATAAGAAAAGCAGAAATGAATGAAGTTCAGTTGGGTCATAAATAAGGCAGCATGATACAATTTATTCTTTGCCATTAAAAAGTCTCAGTGAGAAGCGGCTTGAAACAGACTGGGGAGAACAATTTGGAAGGGTTGGATCCTGACTCTCTATAAATAAAATAATTCCCTGTGAATATTCTGCTGTGCCTTGTTATGTGTCAAAGAAAGAAAGGAGACACGAAGCCATTTCAATGGATGATGGCACACAACTTGTTAACTGCTGTTTTCTGACATTGCAATACTGCTTCCTCATTTTTATATGACCATAATAGATTCATTTTTTTTTTTACTAGAAGACAAATTTAATCAAATCAAAGTTGTTTTCTCACCCCCTTTTCACCTTCCTCTTTCTAATCTTATGGTTGACTGGAAAAATGAATAAATAAATTCCTAAGGGGCCACACTAGAGACTTTTGATGATATAGAGGGAATCCAGATGTTCACCCTGCCCCCACCTCCTATAAAGGCTTTCATAGAATCTGTTGCAGGTCATATTACATCTCCTAAAGAGGGTTTCTTCCTGCAGTTTTACAGGTAATGTTAAATTAAATTTCAACTCTGTGTTACAAAGAGTTCATGAAGAGCCTGTCTCTCAGTGTTTATTGACAAGATTTTGTGTGTTGTTGTAGATGTATGATCTAATGGTGTCTCTTAAGAAAGTCTGAAGTCTATACTATCCTTATTTGCTTTCTGTTGCTGTGTTAAACACCAAGGCCAGAAACAATTTGGAGAAGGAAAGTTTTACTGTCCTTACTATTCCAGTTCACATTCTGTCACTGAAGGATTTCAAGGCAGGAGCTCTAGCAGGAATTTGGAGCAGAAACCATCAAAGGAAACACTTATTAGTTTGTTCACTGGCTCATGCTTAGCTGACTTTTGTATATACAGAATGGTGCTGCTGATGGTGGGCTGGACCCCACTCCACAGCAATCATTGCCCAGACCACTAATGATGTGACCTCAGGCCAGTATAATCTAGACAATTCTTCAGTTGTGGTCCTTCTTTCAGGATGACTCTAGGTTATTTCAAGATGACGATGACAATTAACCAGGAAAATGGTCAGTTGAAACAGGTTTGACTCTGGCTGACTTCAAGGGCATATTTCTCTTCCTGGCTGCTCTTATAAAGGAAGGTAGGCTCTGACACAGCTAGGAGCATAAACAATAAGTGGTTGTGTCATTTGAGAGAACTTAAGTATAAGAAAATGGTAATGTTTGTACTCATTTTAGAAAATTATATCACATATCAAAATAGATCAATGTAACATCTTTTGACTTTGAATCATTTATAATTATGAGTTATATTTTTGACAATGAATAATGGCATAGGTAAGTGCTTACATTTTATGAATAAATAAATTTCTGAAATTTGTATAAGGACTTTTAAAAAAATGTTTTAACTTATTACAATTTATTCAGTTTGTATCCCAGCTATAGCGCCTTCCCTCGTGCCCTCCCAATCCTGCCCTTCCTACCTCTTCTTCTCCCATGCCCCTCTTCCAGTCTGTTGATAGGGGAGGTCCTCCTTCTCTTTCATCTGACCCTAGCTTATCAGGTCTCATCAGGACTGGCTGCATTGTCTTCCTCTGTGGTCTGGTAAGGCTGCCCTCCTCCCCAGGGGGAGTTGATCAAAGAGCCAGCCACTGAGTTCATGTCAGAGACAACTCTGTTCCCCTTACTAAGGGACCAAATTGAAGACTGAGCTGCCATGGGCTACCTCTATACAGGAGGTTTATCTTAGTTTATCTCCAGGTATGGTCGTTGGTTGGAGTATCAGTCTCCGAATAGGGAAACAACCCTGATGTCCCTCAACTGAGGAATGGATACAGAAAGTGTGGTATATTTACACAATGGAATACTACCCAGCAATTAAAAACAAGGAATGGTGTAGCTGGATCTTCAGGTAGCACTATTCCACAAGCAGGCAAATGGTGGGAACTACAAAAGATCATCCTGAGTGAGGTACCTAGAAGCAGAAAGACACACATAGTATATACTCACTTATAAGTGAATATTAGATATATAATATAGAATAAACATACTAAAATCTGTATACCTAAAGAAGTTAAACAAGAAGGAGAACCCTGGGTAAGATGCTCAATCCTCACTTAGAAAGTCAAACAGGACGGACATCAGAAGAGGGAGAAAACAAGGGAACAGGACAGGAGCCTACCACAGAGGGCCTCTGAAAGACTCTACCAAGCAGGGGATCAAAGCAGATACTGAGACTCATAGCCAACCTTTGGGCAGAGTGCAGGGAATCTTATGAAAGAAGTAGAAGATAGAAAGACCTGGGGGAGGGGGCAGGAGCTCCACAAAGAGAGCAACAGAACCAAAAACTCTGGGCCCAGGGGTCTTTTCTGAGACTGATACTCAACCAAGGACCATGCTTCAGAGCTTTTAAAGCATCATCTAGAAAAAAAAAAGTGCTTTTAGAAAAGAAACTCTGGCTTTAAACATTAAATTAGCAATGTTAGCAGTTTTAAAAGCAAAAGTGTTTTAGAAGACAGAAATGTTTTAGAAACAATCCTTTGGTAAGATAAGTGTAAGCACTTCATGTTTAATATGCAATAGCCCATTTGCAGATAAAGAAGACAAAATTTTAAAAAATGTGGAAGCTACTCCAGGTAAAGCACAATCTCTGTCCAAGTTTTTCCTGAAAATATAGGTTCAGAGAACAAAAGGTTTCAGTTGCTACATTCTGGCCTCCTGAAGTAGGCAAGTATTTGCAGACATCTGAATTTATAAGACTATCAGTGCTGATTCACCTAAGACAGGATTTCCTTCCCATGTCTATTCCCACCCTCTGCGATGTGGGATTAAGATGTTATTCTCACATTCTTGGATAAGAGATTAATAGCCCTCCACTGTTATTCTTTAGTTTTTATGGCTCTATTATAATGCTCCATTGAGAATATGATATTACACGTAAAACTATGGGGAAAATCGCATCAAAGAATTAATGAAGAAAAAGATGTAAGAGAAGAAAACCTTGTGAGCTGCAGAATGTATTTCAAAGGCATGCTTCAAATACCTTTTATAATCAGAAATTATACAAGGAGGGACCTTGTTAGAAAGTGATTTTTGTTCTAGACCTGTCAATCATAGGGGCCTCTTGTTCATAGGCTTGCTAATAATATAACCTTGGCCTGACCGTCTGCTTTGTGAACCATGAGACCCTTCCCAGATGAGTATCAGGATGGTTTTATGACCCAAATGTCTTCAATCTGCAAACAGAACGGGTTCTTTACTTCATAGAGTATGAAAATCCCTGCCCAAGTTAAAATAGTAGTAATTATCATACCCACCTAAAATATGGAAAGAATCTAGTAGACAGCAATAAGAATAGGTAGATGGGTAGAGGGAAAAGCCAAAAGAAGAGCTGTGGAATGTGAGACTCACCGGACTGCCTGGGTCCAGAGAACTTTCCACATCCCATGTCAGTGAGACTAGACTAAGATTCCTGCCATAATTCTCTCTTTTACCACCACACATATTTTTACAATCAACCTCCCTTCCAAGAACTAGCCTAAGGGAATCCTACGTCTTTTCAGTCAAAATAGTCTGAATTTAGGAGAGATGAGTGTCCATCAACAAGCCAAAGCTTTGCTAAGCATCACAATTAGACAGCGAGCCATGCTATGCGACTGCCAAGAGTTTTGTTTCCTATGTGCTCTCACTGGAGAGACATGGAATGATAAACAGCACCAAGTACATTAACTGTCAATTACCTGACAATCACTGATCACCTAATCTGGAAAGAGCATATTAATGATGTATTACTGACTGGGCTCCCATCCTGTGCTTGAATATAAGTTCCGGCTGAACTAGCTGTATGGTAGTGGAGTATATTTGGGTAAGTAACTTAACCAAACAGTATCTTGAAGTGTGGTCTCCAGGCCAGCAACAACAGCCTCACATTGGCCATGCCTTGCTCTAAGACTTTGGAGTCACTTGCCTTGGAGACGGAGACAATGCTTTTATTCTAACACAACCTCAAAGGAGCTCTGCTGCAAACTCAAGGTGGGAATTACAACCTAATCAAAGTCTTATGATCCCTGTGAAATGGAGTTCAGAGGACTGACAGTTGAAGGTGTATCATAATGGAGTCCAGACATTGAAATAAACTTATTATTATTATTTATTATTATTGGATAATAGAAGAGAGAATTGGTCATGAAGTGAGTGTAGGGATTAGAGAGGATTGAGTGAACATGAAAGAGCAGGAGGCTATTCCTGGAAAATGGTAATAGGTGTTGAGTTTCGAAGAGTGAGTGAGAAGATGTTTTATCAGAAATTGAAATGACATGCTTTTTGGGAAAAGCTCAGAAATAGATCTGAGTTCACATTGCAGTATGGTATCACTACTTTATGATCTCAGATGATTTACATAACCAGAATAAATTACTGAAAATTGATCTAGGTCTCCTGGAGAATTACAGAGAGAATTAAATGAGATATAATACATATGTACCTATAATGAGTATCTGATATTTACAAAATTCTAGCTGCCGCTGTTACTATCAGTATTGTCTGTACATTACTAAATTCTTTGTTATCTCTTGCCCCTGTTTTCCATTTGTTTTGTTCTTAAATAACCAAATCCCCCTTTTCCCCCAGATTCTTACCTAAGGTTTGTCCATTCTTAGCATGCCTTCCAAGATTCAATAAGGAAAATGACATCCTTTATTCCTGGTCTGAATCTTAGAATCCAATAGTTTTCATCTCTCTTGTTTGTTTTAAAATTTGTCTCTCTACACAAAGATGTCTGTGGATTTCACCCTTCAAACGTTGTCTGGCTTGTCATACAATACAGTACGTGAGTGTAATAGTTGAATGGGTAATTACTAATACAAATGGCACAGGAATTATAACAACTGTGACAACATTCAAGGAATTATACAGGTTGCATTAAAGCACAGCCATTCTCTTAAACACATTTTGACTGCGCCTGTGTCCAGCTGCAACTGATGAAAGAGACGGAATCCTGGCTTTTTTCTTTTTCTTTTGAGATTTGGTAACAGGGCCCAAACAAACAAAGCCATCCTAGATACACGCTAAATATGACCAGCTGCATTATTAGCTTTTTATGCATCTTCCTGCCTCTCTTTGCCTGCTTGGGAAGTGCCTCAAGCGTACCTATAAGTTCCCGGGAAAAGTAATCTCTAGCCAGCAATTTTAAGTTTTTAAAATTCCTCTGCAATTCCTAAATTTGAAATGTCAAACTAAAAACAGTGTAGATTTTTTTTCAAAGTGCACACTGAGGGGAGATGTTTGCGTTCTACAATGGATGAGGATAGTTCCCTTATAAAATATTACAGGGTTGTCTTAATAAATGAACACTGCTCGTATGATAATAGGTTTAGATCTTGTCTTTATGTCTAATACAAAAACATGTTTACTTTCATGACGAGACTGCCCTTCCCAGCCTCACTGGAAGAGGATGCGCTTAATCTTGAAAAGACCTGATATATCAGGGTGGGTTGGTAGTGGGAAGGCTCCCCTTTTCTGAGACTTAGGGTAGGGGGTTTAGAGGAAAGAGGGAAGGAGGGTGGGGCCAGGAGGAGAAGAGGGAGGGGGCTACGATCGGGATGTAAAGTGAATAAATAAAAAGTAAATTAATATAGTAAAATAAAGAAAAAAAAGAAAATTACTTAAACACCTACACAACAAAGGACAAGAAGTGAAACCAGAGCACACAAAGGTCTGCCTTTCTTGCCAGGAAGCGCTACTGAACGGCATCTTCCGAATCCCTCTGCATTCTGTCCTTCATGGGCTTTCCACCACATGTTCTCTGTAAGATTAAGGAGTAAGGATGCCATTAGTATCACACCTGCACATAGAAGATATAATACCTAAAAAAGTAATGTTTATATCTTTCATATGTCACTGCTCTGATTTAGAGGCCACTAAGCTATAACATAATCTCAGTTGTCACTTATATTAATCTTTTGGTTCCGACAACAACAATTAAGTTAAAAAAGGGTCTGCCTACTACAAGTGGCACAGGGGTCTTGAGGGTGATGCTTAGACATTTTCAGATGCAACCTTTGTGTTATTGACACTGTGGCCAACTCCACGGAAACAAGTAGGAACCTGGCTGCAGAGTCCCAAACACATGGGTCGACCTTGTAGCCAATAAAGCTCTCTGTCTCATCATGTGGTGGCCCATCAATTATTTGGTGAGATGGCAGATTGCACTCTAGTTCTTCAGTAATGACTGGCAAAGGTGGGCCCATGTGTTCCCACGCCTACAGTGTCTTCACAGCAAGCGAGGGAAGCAGGTCAGATGTGCTTCCAGAAAGCACAGAGAGGAACACAGGAAAGGCCTGCCTAATGAGAACTCCGGTTCTTTCCTAATAACTCCCTGTTGCCATTTGTGAAAGCAAACTGGGAAGTGCTTGTCTCCCCAGCTTCCTTTTGTTTATTTTAGTTCAGATACACTTTAAAATTTTTCAGGCAAAATTGTACATTATAAATGAAAGGCTTCTCACAATAAGAGATAATTTTGGATTAGCAGACAGGCTGCACTGAACTTGATTGTTTTTCTACCCTTTATCTGGTGTATTTATTTATACTAAACTGTATTTGATTGTTTCTCTACCCTTATTCGGTTTACCTGTTTATTAAGGTTTCATAACAAAGATCCACAAACTAGGTGGCTAAGACCACTGGAAAATTATTCTTTTGAATTAGAGGCCAGGAGTATGCAAATGAGGAGTTGGTTGCGTAAGTTTCTTCTATAAGGTCTGAGAGACAATCTTATCCTGGCTCTCCTCTATCTCCTCATGTTGCCAATCAGCAAACCTTAGAATCCTTGGGGTATAGACACCTCCCTCTGAACATGGCCCTTGCTTTCACCTGGGTGTCCCTCTAGGCCTACACCAGTGTCTCAGATCTTCTTTCCCTTTTTCTTTTAAGAATGTTAGTGGATATAGGGTACACCCTCAGTCCAGAGCCCTAGTTAGATCTATAGATAGTCTGTTTGCAAGAAGGTCACACTTCAGAGCTAGCTCCTAAAACTTAGATTTGGACACATCTTTATGCAGCCACCATTCGACTTCTTATACCACTGCTGCTTAAATTTTAACATATTGTAAGGCCACATTATAATTATCAACTTAAAAATTAACGTTGTTACAATACTAGTAATATGTTTATCAGACTAAACCATCTCAAATAGCTCCATTCAAAAGAATATTCACCTTATCAGGCCACAGAGGAAGAAAATGCAGCCAGTCCCATTGAGACCTGATAGGCTAGGATCAGAGGGAAGGGGAGGAGAACCTCCCCTACCAGTGGACTTACAGAACAGCACGGAAGGAGATGAGGGTGGAAGGGTAGGAAAGGAAAGGGATGAGGGAGGGGGCTATAGTTAGGATATAAAGTGAATGAACTATAATTAATAAAAAATAAATTAATTTTAAAAAAGAATTCACCTGTCTTCCTTTTGATGCTTTTACTTCGTTTTAGATGCCTTGTCCCACCCACTTTCTCTTCCCCTCCTCTTTCTCTCCAACCATTCTAATGCCATCGGTTACTTAAGTTCAGTCATACTGTAGGTATTAAAATACTCATCCCATTGGTCGGACTTTGGCATAAGTACATTTTTCCAGGCTATTTTTCTAGCAATACCATAATCTCTGTAATGTCAGAACACTATTTCTATCTTATTTTGGCTTGCTTACATTCGTGGAACTCCAACCTCTCGGCCTTGTGCTCCAGGCATGCTCTTATTTTTGTATATTGTCTCCTACTGTGCTTAGGATACTCAACGTAAGCTATTCACAGTCTAGCCCTCACCCACAGTTGTGTACCCTGAGGTCCACCTTTAAGTGAGGGCTTGCATGGTTACCCTATGGCCAACCCATTGTGAAATCTTCTGCCATTCATTTCATCAAAAAGTTAAATCACACAGAAATAACTGTGCTGATACTTCCCAATTTACAGGGGTGCCACATAAACCCTTTCTAAACTGAGAATGTTGTAAGTGAAAAAAAATTGTAATATATCTGTCTAGCTTACCCAAAACCATGCTTTGCAATATAGTCACTGTAGAGCATTGACTGTGGTCAAATAGTTTAATGGAGGCCGGGGTTCCATGTGGTCATATGGGGTTCAGACACTGAGGCACTGTCTATTGAGTGTGTCCTCGTTTCCTATCATTATGAAGTTCACAGTTCAGGTTGAGCAATTGTAACTGGGTAACCGTCTGAGCACACACATTGTGTTGCTCTCCTCCCTTGCCCTTTACTTCTGTCCCTCCAATAGATTATTCCACACTTAGTTCTCCACCTTCTCTGCAACATTCCTGAAAGATTAAAAATATTAGTTGATCTATGTTCCCATTGTTCCATTTAATAAACACACACATTCTCCCTCTGTCTTTTACAAAATATGAGTACTCTGCACAAGAATTCATTTTCCAAAACAGTCAGGCAATCTGTCCTCTCCCGGCACAGTGTTCCTCATGTTTAAAATCTACATGTTTCCCCTGAATGGATGTATGTGTTTCTTCACTAATTTATTTATTGCTGGATACTGGGGGGTTGGGGGTGTGTCTGGCCCTTCACTGATGCTAAAAACACTGCAGGAAAGAGTTCTATGCACCTGTCAGTGAGTCAGTAAGACAGATTATTGGAAATGAAACTCTTAGTCAAATACATACTTGAATTTTGTTAGCCGTGCCAAATTTTCCCGCACTGGGGTATTACCATTTTTCTTTCTACATGCAAAGGAACTTTCAGAACTTTGCAAGGTGGTAAGTAAAAAACAGCAACTGTGTAGTACATTTTTTTTCTCTCTTGCTATAAATGGGGATTGAAAATCTTTTGTTTGTTGGTCATTTTTTGTGAACTTCTTTTTTATTATTTTTATTAATTACACTTTATTCATTCTGTATCCCCCCAGAAGCCCCTCCCTCCTCCCCTCCCGATCCCATCCTACCTCCCCATTCTTCATGCATGCTTCTCCCCACGTCCACTAATAGGGGAGGTCCTCCTCTCCTTCCTTCTGATCTTAGTCTATCAGATCACATCAGCAATGGCTGCATTGTCTTCTTCTGTGGCCTGGTAAGGCTGCTCCCCCCTTTTGTTCATATCCTTTCTTCATGGTTCTGTCACATTTTGGGGACTTTTCTTGAGTTTTAGTAAACACCTCTTTACTTATTACAGATACTGAAAATTTTTCCCACTTGCTTTATATTTTTCTCATTGCTTATCTTCTCTCCAAAGTAATTTCATGTACTTTGTCAGTTTTTTCTTACATTGATTTTTAATTTCATAGCATTTTTAGAAAAAAAATTAAAACAATTAAAAACAATGAATAAATTCACCAGTGTTTCCTATGATATTAACCTGGGTCTATTCTAACATGAATTTTTCTAATGGGGAGTTTTTCTTGAAAGATTTTCTTTTCAAATGGTAGTCCAGTTGCCCCAGCTACTTGTTAAGAAGTATATTGTAGTCTATTGATATGAAAAGCCCAATAGAATAAGACTTTTACGTTTTAAAAATAAATTCCTTTAGTATTTGTGTTGGGATTAGAGTGATGATGATGATGATGATGATGATAATGATGATGATTTATCTGGATTGGGATAGTCTTCTCAGCTCAGTTCCTGAACTTTGTAAGTACTCAAAACAGATTCCTTGGGATCCAATTCAATGAGAATACCGATGGGAAACTGATGTTAGCTAAAATACCATACATTGCTGGTGTCTGCCTTTCCAGCTTTGTCAGTTTATGGATTCCAAAACTTTCTGGTAACTCTGCCTATAAGGCACTTCTAGGTTAGGAGTTCACTTTGTAGGTGACTTTTTCCACATTCCCTCCCAAAACTCTCAGTATGATGCCAAGTTTTACACTTAAAAAAATAAAATCATATTTTCTCCTATAATAATAAAAAGTGCTACAGAGAAGAACCACTATTTTGTAGATATGTTCAGTTTTTTGCTCAAGTAAGTTTTAGCTTGCCTAGAATCTTAACAATAGTCTTGAGGTTTTGCACATTCACAGACCTTTAGCTCTTTAGCTCAGGAGCCCTGGTGACTGATTTGAATATTCTCTAGAGACCTAGACCTGTGAATACTGGCTTTGGTTTCTATTTGTCAATGTATGAATAATCCTGTTCTGAAACTTTAATAATTTTTTTCTTAGAGTAATTACTTGAAAATATTTAGAATGCTGGTGTGCAGAAATAATGCCATCCACACAAGAAGAAAAGTCCAGCAGTCTAGATAAATGAAAGGCTTCCTTGTAAGTATACTATGATTCTCTCTTGACTACTAGCTACATTATTTAACAGGTATTCTTAATATAGCTTGTATACACTGTAAACATTTATGGCCAGAGCATAATGATAAGTAGGAAAATGTCATAATGAAATCCATTATAGAGTTACACTAAAGTCAAATATTAAAGGAAGAGGGGGGCATGCCAAGTCAGAGTAAGTCCAAGAAAACCACAGCAAGCAAAGTTTAGAGAAGCCTTTGCCTAGGTTCTTCTGCCTTTCTGGAACAAGAAGTTAAAGTAATAACCTTATTTCACCATTCCAGATCTGGTGTTACTTGCAGCATCCTTTGTTCCCATACCTAGTAGTCTCAGAGTCCTGGACATCGTATCCCCCTTCCTGGTGTTACTGTTCATACAAAGGTCTTCTCCTTGTTCCATCAGCTAAGGCGGGAAATGTGATGTAAGGATGCTTAAGAGTCACTGAACACATGGGCTCTGCTATTTATGAGACTCTCCCGTCTCCTTTTGTTGTCCAGCAGTTACTACGCATTGACATCTAGCTAGGCTAGCTCGGTGAGCTAGGTGTATTCTGCACCTTCTAATTTTCAGCCTCGTCACAGCTTCTTACCAATGAGAATGGTAAAGGGATTGAGACGCACTGCACTGTTTCGTGGCTCCTTTACCTATTTGCAGATTCAATATAAGCTATCATGAAGTCCCAAAAGATATTAGATACTTAAGGTTAAGGGGAAATTTGGTTTTGAATTATTTTCTGATTGTCTTCCTGCCCTCAGAGGTATTCGCTTCGGCCTGGCAGGAGAAGGACACCTCTCTGAGTAAAACATTCTCTGTAATGACATTCAGAATAAGACTTTAAGAAGACAAGAATTTACCACCATGGTCTAGTCCAATGGCCCTCACCCTTCCTAATGCTGCAACCCTTTAATATGGTTCCTTATGTGGTGGTGACCTCCATCCATAAAATTATTTTTGTTGCTACTTCATAACTGTAATGCTACAGTTATGAATTGTAATGTAAATACCTGATATTTCCAATGATTTAGGCGACCCCTGTGAAAGAGTCATTCAACCTCCAAAGGGGTCATGACCCACTTGTTGAGAGCCACTGGGCTACGCAGTCCAAGGAGAATTCTAACCATGCATTTACTTATCTACAAAAAAAATTAATTTCATTCAGAATAATTTCAAGTCACTTGAAGAAGGAGTATGCCTTAAAAGTCAATAAAGTTTACCACTCAAAAATTCCCTTTGTAAAATTTCTGGGTAGCATAAGCAGATAGTAGCTTATGGTTAAATCACTTTAAATACTAATAACTAGAAAGGGACTCTTTTTTTTTTTCAGTGTATGTGTCATTGTATTCACCAGCCTGTGATTTCTGTTCTGTTACATTACTCACCATTGTTTACTGACTCTAAGGTACTATTTTAAATAGAGAGGATGATTGTTTCAAATCCACGAAGTAGCTCTAATACAGTTGAAACTGTCTGTCATAACTCTTATACTCCATCCAGCTGTGTTGTACATGCCTACCTCATAAGTGTCACATATTTCTTCTGCTTACGTGTTCCTGAGACTTGGCTTTCTGTTTGTCTTCAATGAAAATGATTTCTCCGAGTAACATAAGACTCCACTTCACTAAATTAATTGAAAACTGTACAGTAGTTTTCTTAGAGTGAAACAGATATGATTGAAAGTTCAGAAAGGGTCTTCTGGGTTTAGCAAGGAAAGATCTTAGAATAATGCATTCCAGATGAAAACACAAGGCTGGAAAGTATAGGTCCCCGAAGAATAGTTCTTCTCAGCTCCTTCTCCTTTATGTCTCCTGCACACTTAATTTCTCAACTATGGAACTGGTGAATTCCTTGAAAGTTCCAGAATTTCTGATACTTCCTTTACTTCTTTAAAATTCATAAAAAGGAAAATATTTACCATTGCTGAATTTTCCCCTTATCTAAACTACATGTATATCTCTTGAATTGCCATCCTTTATAAGCATAATTATTGAAACCCTGTGTTGGTATCATACGGCTCACATTGTTATTTTTGTTATCATTTATGAACTTTATGACTATTTGTATTTAACCAAATTAATTAAGTCTTTCTTAAATTGGATGATTACTTATCAACTATGCTTTTGAGCTCAAGAACTAAATATTATACTTTTTATGTATGTGTGGAAAGGCTCTTCGCAGGTAGTAGAGCAGCTGTGAATACTAATGAAGTGATGTCCATGGCAAATAGTAATGGTAATGTTAACATTTCTCAGCAGAAATCACTGAAGATGGACATAGACTCAAGGAAACGGTAATATTAAAATTAAGACAGGAGGGGCTGGCGAGATGACCCAAAGGGTAGAGGAACCTGCTGGATAAACATGGCACCCTGAGTTCTATCAGACTACCGCTACTACTAAAAATCAGGACATGAACTGTGGTGCTGTCCTTCCCAGTAGGTTTTTGTCTTTTGTGATTTCATCAGACGAAAATTCTACTGCCCAGAAGTGGAAGAAATGTTTACCAGCTTTACTTCCAGGAACATCTGAATTATAATATGCTTTCATGTTCTTGGCAGCAGATAATTGAATGTAGATAGACAGTATATTTATATGGACTATTCCATCTGTGCACAATTGCTTAGGGCCGTTTATAACCAACACAAAGTTGGAAAACTATGTGCTTTAACGAAGGCAATGGGTCTTAGGAAGGTGGGCTGAAATCAAGCAAACCAGGCACTGAATGCAGGGTCTACAATTCTTCCTAGAATGAGTGCAGAAATGTTGGCTTTGGAGGGTGTGGGGGAGCAATCGACTTTGGTGTGTTTCATCCGGAAGATGTGTTCTTGGCTGCAGCTGTGGCGCTGAGGAAGAACAGACCATCGGACACTGCAGCTGTTGTCTCAGCAAAAACTGGGACCATAAACAATTCAACAGTGGCTCTTTGTTGGATGAAGAAAGGCATTTTCATGGGTATTATTTTGAATTATTTTCCACAAATCCTATTGTGAGTTACTTGTTTTTCACAAAGCAGTTTACCACAAATCATATTATAATATAATGCATATAATTATAGTTCCAGTGAGTGAGTTTTTTTTTCTCTAGCCGTTTAAAAGGATTTTTGCTTCATTCAACCACAACAACCTGGTGTTTCTTTATGAGGGTTCTTTTCTCCTCTCTCTTTCTCTCTCCTCTGTGTGTGTCTATGTCTGTCTGTCTGTCTCTATTGCAGTGTTGGTAACATGGTACCGTATTCTGATTTGGAAGATGACTATCTGTCCTACCATGATTTGAATGTCTCCATCAAAACACACACTGAAATTTAAGCCCTGTTTTGAGTTGTTAACAAATGACACCAAGGAATATAATTAGGATTATATGAGATCATGAATTACTTATAACAAGGAAAGGAGGCAAGAACCAATAAGCCAGTTAGCTTTGCCATACTCTCTACTATCTTAGGACTCTTCAGAACAGGCCAGAAGATGGCTATTACCATGGACATATTACCCTCCCTGATAGCAAGATGGAGATGTATATGATTTTAAAATACATTCTGTCATTTGTAGAATTCAACTATTTTTTACAACTTTTTTTTCTTCACAATTTATTCATTACATATCCCCATTGAAGCCCCCTCACTCAACTCCCTAGGTCCCATCTCCCCTCCCTCTTCCCCTTCTTCTAGTCCACAGAAAGGGGGAGTTCTCCACTATTGCCATCTCCCCATAACTTGTGAAGTCTCATCAGGACTGCTTGGATCCTCTTCCTTCGTGGCTTGGATGCAACTATTATAAAAGAAAAATGGACTCAGCACTCTGAGAGAGTGCTTATAAGCAAAGAGTGTGGTGTGGCCAGGTGACATTGTTCAGTAGGCCATTCGCTGTGCATTCCTTTCTCTGCCCAGGTGTCCAGGGCATTTATCTTGTAGCTGATGTTTGTGAGTCAGTAGAGGATGCAACCAAGTTGATGTAGAATTGGAAATTCAGAGTGGAACAGACATCTATGGACAACAGCCATTGTTAATTTTCAGTAGCACAATTAACTGAATTTGTTTTTATAAGAGAAGGGTTTTCCCATATTCACATGAAAGGAAGTGCTCCCATTTACGTGATTCTCAAGCTAGACACCAAAAAAACTATCATGGGGCCAAGCATTAGCTTACAAAATGACCTCTGCATTTTGTAGAAGTCTCGCTGATGGGATATAGAGCTGTAGACTTCTCTGAAGTTCAGGAAGATGGAACTACAAATAAGGATGTTGGCATCAGAGAAAAATCACTCAGAATTAACATCTTTCTCCTTTAACATCTTTATGTGATTTTCCCCTTATTCTCTTCTCAAGGATTAATATTCAGTCAGTTCTTTCCTATTTGTTATATTCGTTTACTATGGCATGTTATCATAGATGTCCATAAAAGAGCCTTTAACTTGACATAGAAAAAGACATAAGCCATTCACATTTAGGTTAGCAGTGTGTCTTCTTGGTCTGCTTTAAAGAAAACATAACTAGTCAAAAGTGATTTGTTTTCATAATTTTGCCTCGGGCCCACCTGTTACACATTTGTGCTTAAATTGGCCAAATCAGGGAACATTTGCAGACAGTAGTAATTAAAAAATAATGATAATTAGCCCTTTCTTCCCTGTACTTTTTTTTAAGTAACTAATTTTTCAAGTGTAGTTATGAAGCTGTTGATTTTCCATCAATTCCCTATGCAGCCTTGAATTTTTGAGAGTGTAATAAGATTTATTTTGCCACCATGTCCATGGCAATAATATAGATGTTAGTTTTATTCCAGAAAATGTGTCATAATGAACAGAGCTAGCTTTGTGGATGTGAAGCGTTCAAGCTAAGATGATATGGTGAGGAGAGGAAGCTTCTAGAATATTATGGTCCCTTATATACAAAGAGCAAGTGAATTTTCTCATTATCATAAAACACTGATTCAAATCCAATCAAAATGCAAACATTTTCAAGAGGGCAGTGGTTGCAAATACTGACCATTTTATTTTTGTATAATTAAGAAAAATAAGTTTTAAGACTTTTATCAAGAAAGACTGAGTAATGAAAAACATTTAAAATAGAGTTTATAATCCTGAAACACACACACACACACACACACACACATACAATTAGAGGATACAGGGGCCAAAGATGAATACCCAAGACTGTCTCCTGCATCAGGTGTAGCTGATGAGTCCTAGCTACCTTGCTGTTTCTCAAGACAACTTTCTTCAAAAATAAAACGTTGAGTTTTAGTTTTTCTACAGTAATGTAGAGAAGTCTCTTTATTGTAAGTCCTGAAGTTATGCCACTAAAGGAAAAGGACAGTCCTGATGGGACTAAGGGAAGAGCTGGAAGCGGCGCCCCCTTTTGTATGTTCCTTATCCTTCTTGTAAAGAGGTTCTGGGAAACAGCAGCAGAGCAGGGTACAGGGAATATAACTCTCAGTTGAGATGAAGCATAGGCATCGTAGAAACAAACACCAATATTTTTTTTTCCACATGGAGATTAATTACATGGTCAAGAGCTGGAATTTACAAGAAGGTGCGTTAGAGTAGCAGGCAAGCTTGAACCACGCTCACACTGAAGCAATGAAATGGCTATAGCTAAGAATTGACAGATGTAATCCTTCATCTCTTCCCTCAGCCACAGCTCTCCTGGATACAGGTTGGAAAACTGGGCATTAGTGATCAACAAACTGAATGCCATGTGCCACACTTAAAGGATTTCACACAAACATGCCCTTTGCAACTATTTAAATTTTTTGAGACTCAGAAGGAGGATTTCTCTATAGCATTTGGCTTTGAATTGGGACAACAAATATTTTTTGACGTTCACCAAGGGAATTCACCCACTGTTTCCTTCAGTCTGGGCTGTGTGAGCTCATCCTCTGACTGCTGTCTCCAACAGGCCATGCTGAGCCAATCGGTTCTTCTGGAACTTGGCAAGGGTCTTTCTGAAAATGCACCGTGGCACACTCAGCTATGGAGTTGGAAGCACTTTATCAATGTATAACTTGAGCTGCATTGCCTGGCTTGACATAATTCAGAACTCTTTCAGTGGCTCCCCACTTCACCTAGAATTAAATCTAAACTCTCTATGATTGCCTGCAAATCCCTGCATGCCCCACTCAGGCTCCTCCTTCAGACCTCATCTCCTCACACCCTCTCCTCTCTCACCACAGGGAGCTCACTGGCTTCCTGCCAGATCCTCTGAGGTCTTCCAGGCTCCTGGAATGTGGTCCCCTCTCTGGAATGCTGCCCCCACAGCCTCCCTGCACATAACATGTCTGCCCCTTTTTCATTCCCCAAGTCTCAGCTTCTTTCTCTTTCTGAAAGAGGTCATTTCTGACTGTCTCTTTACCAGTTGCTTTCTTCTATTTACCGAGCCCATTTTTATTTCCCTCATAGAATGTAGGGCACATCAGAATTAATCGTTTGTCTCCAGAACATCTCCTATTTAGACTAAGCAGTGTAAATCGTGAACGTAGGCACATGCGTAGTGCCTGACACAGGTGCCGATGATCTTGTATTTTAAAAAGAAAAGAAATCCTATGGCGAGAAATCATGAGCAATAAAACACACTTGTCTTGTTAATAACTCATAATAAGTCTTTTAACCCAATATGGCTAAATTGAAAATTTTTTCTAAAATTCTATAGAACTCTTCACACGTTTGGACACACCAGAACATATTATACAGGGTGGATAGACACCAGTTGATGGAATTCTCTTTCAGAACTCTCAGCTTAGCTATGCAGATGTATAGACTGTTCCATGATACATAATACAGGCCTCACGTAAACGTCAGGGCAAAGAAAAGTTCAAAAAATATTTGTTGAATACTTATGACTGTTCGGCCCTGGAAGACACTCATGTGTCCTTTCTGGTAAGCCTTGCTCCTCAATCAAACCAAGGAAGAGCTAGCTTTGTCGCCATCTGAGAGTGCTGAAGGCATCATTTCTTGGTCTTCCTGTGTCATTTCTATTTGCGCTGGAGAAACTGTTGTGATGAGGAACTTAAAGGGATGTTTGGTTTTTTGTTTTTGTTTTTGTTTTTTGATTATGTGTGCTTTGGTATTCTGAAGATGTATTTTCAGAAGGAAGTGTTGATGGAGGTTTCAGCACACTGCCTTTGGGGAGCAGTACACGCCATCTGACTGCTGCAAACAGCAGGTGTACCTCAAATTAAAGCACAGTAAGCATGTGTCTGCATCACACTTTGCAAAGTCGGGGTCCCACCCTCCTGGTGGAGAGCTCAAAACCAATAATGGTGATTAGGAAACCTGCTGTGGTTTTATGAGCCACTCTGCTTGGCCTTGTGGAACTGTATCTGGTTTAGTCCATGACTTTTTCAGTCCTTGTGTAGAAAACGAGAATGCGTTCTACATACGGTGACGTTAAAACATACCTTAAAGCTTCATTTTGAAAAGTCTTGCAATAAAGGAGAATAGAGAATAATTTGTCTCTACTATCCCGTGGTATTGCTCACTTCACAGAATTAATAACGCTTTAACCCAATATGGCCAAATTCAAAAGTTTTCTAAAATTCCTTACAGTTTAGAAACAGACTATAAAATAAAATAAAATAAAAATAAAAGGAGAGTATTGCTGCCAAATGAGAAGCTTAACATAATTCTATTTTCCTTTAGCGTTTTAGTAATGCCGAGGCTAAGTCTTTATTCACATTCCACCCAAGTGACCAACATCCACACCCACTTTCTTTTTAAAAGAAAACATTTACTTCTATAACTTGGTCACAGGGAAGTACAAAGGACTTCGTTGTGTGTGAAAACGAAGCTGGGTGTGAGTTTTTTAAGGAAAAAATTAAAGAAGGATGTGTATGTGGGGGGTGAAATTCCCCGAATCTTGCTCAGTTGATCCTGCCTACCTCCTACTTAGAAGGCGGCTGCCCTGCCTGGCAAGCCGCAGATGTTCTGTATCAGAGACGACCGGGCTGCACCTCCGTAGGCATGCTGCTGAGAGGTGGGGAAGCAGCGCCCCGCTCCTGTGTGCGGGGCCGTTATTACACCTGGTGTGAGGGGAGCCCAGACAGGCAGCATTTAGCAGACATCTCTCTAGAGGAAGATTTCTGAAACTCTCTGCTAGACCCACAAGCCCTACCAGAGTGTAAACTGACAGCCGAGGCAACCCCAATTGAGACAATCTGATACGTCATTGGGAAGTGGGGTTAAATGGAATTGGTGTATTGTATTTGCTGGCTCGCGAGACAGGCTTTCTCTGTGTAGCCCTGGCTGTCCCGGAACTTATTCCGTAGACCAGGCTGGCCTTGAATTTATAGAGATACACCTGCCTCTACCTCCCAAGTGCTGGGATACACCTGGCAAATTGGTGTTTTTTTCAATACAGTACTTCATGAGAACAGAGGAAATATCACAGAAATATAAAAAGAAACTATTTTCCAAGACAATGTCTGGACGTATGTAGAAAGCTCTGAGGTGCTTCCTCAACCTTTCCTTAGCTCTGGAACTTCTCCTGGTTTCTGCTTTCTCCGTCATTCTTAGCAGTTCTCTGCAAGTAGGTCCTGCTAATCCCCAAATTAAGTGTCATTGTCTGACTGGTGGAATTGTCTTTGCTTTTTATTATGTGACATTGTTCCTGGGGAGATGTGAACATCTCCTCGCTCCAAATAGGTAACCAATGACAGACCAAAGGAATGACACCACCAGAGCCCAATGTACAACAGTGAGTTTGTTGTAATTGCTTGCAAGAATATGGCTAAAGGGTTACTTAAATCTGCATGACTCATAGCTTAATCCTGAAAGCCCAACCTAGCATGGGTGATGACTCATGAAAATTGGAACCACAGAGCCCTCTGCTTGACCAGCAGGCACCTCGACAATGCACATTTACCTCCTGTTGGCAGCCATTACTGCTCATGACACCTAAGCAGAGAGGGACTTTGAGAATCTGGTAAGTTTCAGGGACTTCTCAAATCTGTAAGCTGCTTACTTCCCAAATTTTAATGATCCTCACTTCAGAACTTCCTGAGTTTTAATGATCTACCTTCCAGGCTGGAATGTTCAATTTAGAGGGATTTGCTTGAGATTCCCTTAAATAAATCATCTGTAATGTACCTTCATGGGCTCCTAGGTTCCCAGGTATCTGTAGAGTACTGTTACTGTGTGCTTGGAATTCACCAAACACCCTTTACGCTTAAATTTCAAAGACCCTTTCTCTGCCTGAAACTACCTATTCTTTGTGAAGTATTTGATCCATTATCTCCTCTCTGCTTTTTGATCCATCTTCTTAGCCTTCTGGAGTTCAATACTGTGTATAATTATAGTTTATCTCCTCTCTCATTAGCTTTTGCTCATCTATTTCTTTTGCCCCACCCCCATCATTTATTCTATGATCTCATTGAAAGAGCTCGTGTGACTGATATTCACCTTTAATTAAGTTAATACTTCCTGTCTCCCTTTCCCTTATTGGTCTAAGACCTCAAGTTTCATCAATCAGATATACTAATTCATTTAGTAATATGATGTTACCCTTCTGATTAAAACAACAACAACAACAACAACAACAAAACACCTTTCAGTAACTGCCTCTCTGCAGCAGAGTCAAGGCCAGACTCTTTGCAATCCCTGTTAAAGAGCTTTGTGATGTGGCAGGGGCAATATCCGCTGAGGTGAGACCTCAGACTTAGCCCTACCTCACGCTCAGTGTCCTTGCACATCCCTGCCAGCCCCGGTGAGTAGCTGTGCTTTTTTCTACTTTACTTTGGTTTCTATTTCAACCATCTTTCTCCACCTCAGTCCCCTCTAATTCTTCAACACGAGGTAGGTACGAAAGAAGGATAGATGGGAAAAGGGCTCTATAGGTCTCTTTATATTGCTTCCTGCTGATTAGAGGCATTTGATGCCCTTGGGGCAAGCTTGATCTTTACCTACAGGATATGTCTAACCTACTGGTTAGTTACAACCAGCAAACCAGCAGTCCAGGAATCCAGCAATCCAACAATCCAGCAATCCAGCAACAGCAAAAGCAGGAGCAGGAACCAGCAGCAGCAGGAGGAGTGGCAGCTACCACAGGCCCTCTCCTAGCTCTCACATTTATTCCCTCTCAAGAGGTCCCAGAATTCATACATAATCTACAGCTGGCAAAAATCATGCCTCTGCTAGAGCACAAGTCAAATTATAGATAGCTGCTCTGGACAGTCTGAATCAGCCTCATACTCCACACCTGGCACTCAACAAAAAACATATTCACATAGCATAAGTGGGTTTTAAAAAAAGAAAACAAAAAATTATTGTTACAGTGCTACAAAGGAATTACAATTCTATAATGTATTATTCTTTTTTTTTTTCAACAAGCAGGGATGTCCAATCTTTTGATTTTGCAAAATGATGTTCTCATTTACAAAGTGTATCCAGAAGAACTGGTCAATCAAGCCTCCCCCCCAAAATATTTTTTAAAAAATTACATTTTTGTGTTTGGTCACATTTATAACTGTCCTTGGCTATAAGTTGCCTGAGAGAATTGGGATATACACTCCTGCTAGGTGTAGTTCCTGTTTTTTTGCTCTGTTTCATTGATCCATCTGTCTTAATACACTCCAAAGTCCTGAATACAGACATACACTGCTTAATAATAGACACATCACAAGTAGGGTGTCCTACTTCACAGAGCATACTTACAGACTAAGACGACTATGATATTACTAGGTAATATTGTTTGATGGTACAGTTTTCACATATGCAGTCTGCCTAGTGAAATACATGGTACCACAGCACTAGTAGAGAGTTTGCTACTAGAGATATTGCAAGTCTGTAAACTTCATCGTTTTCCAAAGCTGTTTTGGCTTTTATAGACTCTTTGGCTGTTGGGGGCCGTTCAGTAGGAACAGCAAAACCACTTTAAAGACTCATGCAATGCATGAGTTAGCACTGGTTAGCACAACCATAACGGATGCGCCTCAAAGATGGAGGACTATTGTCCTCAGGGCTTCATCCTGTTGTGGCGTCTGCTCAGCTTCATGGTCACCACATCCCTCATAATCTGTGAGTTGTATGAAAACTCTAAGGGGGCTTCTAGCCCCTCACTGGACGGTATCATTGTCACCTACAATAAGAGGTTTTTTGTTTTTGTTTGTTTTGTTTTGTTTTCTGGAGCAGACTGATGGCTTCACCATCTGCAAAAAGAACTTAGAGATATAGATTGTTAGGCAATGATCACCACCCTTAGACCTGTAGATTGTTAGTAAAGTTAGGTTAAGATGTTTTTGCTAGTGGCTCTGAGGTAGAAAATCTTAGGAAACAATTTGAAGTTCAGAAAGGCATACAACTAATGGTTGAGCTAGTGAATTTTTTGGGGGGGGGGTTCAGGGAACAATGAACAATGGCAGCACAACTGGTACTAGCTGATGCCCATCTCTTGTTGAAGCTCGCTGATTATCAAGGTGATGATTGATTTCTGATACCCATTTCCCCCCCAGCTTCCTGATATGATTTAATAAAAAAATTGTTAATGAGTAGACATGCACATTGAGGATTTAAGTAGAAATGACTGTTTTTATATAAAAGTTTAAATTTGTGATTATCTTAGATTTTTTTATAAGATTACTTTTTAAGATAATTAATAAATAATAAAACTTTTTTTTTTTTTAGGAAGCAAATTGTAGCCTGCCAGTGAAGAAAAACTGGATGAGAAAGTTACCTTGCATTGCTTACATTTTGTTAATCTACACCAAGTTGCTTAGTTACAAATGCATGTAAATTCTTGGAAATGATTTGTTTTTCACGTTTGTTTTTCATTCATAATACATAAAATAGTTGAGCATATGAGGATATTGGGAGACTTTTTTTTCTTATGTTTACCCATTGTAATAATTCACTTAAAAACAGATGAAACCACATTGTGATTTTTGTACTCCTTGAAAGATTTTGGGAGGACTAGGAGAGAGAACGGAATCCTTCGGGGAGGGTGACCCTAGCTGAGACTCCTAGCAGTGGGAGATACGATCCTGAAGTTCCCACCTCCTGTAGCCAGGTGGGACTTCCAGTGGAGGGAGAGGGAACATCAACCCACCATAAAACCCTCAACTCTTACTTTGTCCTGAATACAAGAAATGTAGGGATAAAGATGGAGCCGAGATTGAGGAAACGACGAACCAATGACTGGCCCAACTTGAGACCCACCCCACGGGAAAGAAACAACCCCTCACACTATTCATGATACTCTGCTACGCTTGCGGACATGAGCCTAGCATAACTGTGCTCTGAGACGCTTCATCCAGCAGCTGATAGAAACAGATACAGAGACCCACAATCAATCAATAGGTGAAGCAAGAGGAGTTTTGAGTGGGAGGAAAGACTGAGAGATTTGGTGGGGTCAAGAACTCCACCAAATAAATAAATAAATAAATAAATAAATAAACAACTAAATAAATAAATAAATAAACAAACAAAACAAAACAAAAAACCCTACAGAATAAACTAACCTCCGCCCATGGGGGCTCACAGAGAATAAACCACCAACCAAAGTTTGCGTGGGCCGGACCTAGACTCCCTATGCATATGTAACAGATTGCATCTTGGTCATGATGTCAGCCCCCTAATAATGGGAATAAGGGCTGTTTCTGACTTTGTTCCCCACCTTTGGATTCCTTTTCCCTAGCTGGTCTCCCTTATCAGGCCTCGGTGGGAGAGGATGCACTTAGTCCTGCTGTGACTTGAGGTGCCAGAGTGGGTTGGTACTCCTTAGAGAGCCGCCCTTCTCTGAAAAGAAGTGGAGGGGAGATGGGGGGAAGGGATAGGAGGGCGGGACTGGGTGATGAGAGGGGTGGGGGCTGGTATCAGGCTGTAAAGTAATTAAATTAAAAAAATAAAAGGAAAGATGTTGCTTGGATATATAAACTGTGGGAAAAAAAGTTAACTTGCTGCAGCTTGCTGGCTGGAGTTTGTTCCATTCACCGACTGTGTAGATGTGTATTTATGTATATGCAAAGTAGTTTGGAGCTTGCTGGAGCTTTGCTCCATCCACAAAATGTGTGTGTGTGTGTGTGTATGTATGTATGTATGTATGTGTATGTATATGTGTATGTGTAAAGTTGTTGGAGTTTGTTGAATCTTACTTCATCTACCGTATGTGTGTGTGCCTGTCTGTGTATGATTCTTTTCTCCCTTTTATCACCAGCCCCCAACATATTCCCAAAGAGTTTTTCAATGGCTACAGGGAATACCTGTACTGAGTACAATATACTAAGTACACCAGGCCCAGTGACTCAATCTTTGTTTTCTCATAGAAAGTCTGCTGAGTGAAATGGCCAACTCCACACCCCAACTCAGTTTACCTTGACTTGTCAAAGCTGGTCGTCAAGATTTGCCTTTTCATATATCTTTCATAATTTGCTTTAAAAGCTGTCAAGGACTTTGCTTGAAATTGCATTATTTTTGATCTATAAATATGTACAGCTCATGGCCTATCCACCCACTGTAATGGTTGAAGTGTTAAAGACTGACAATAGTTACGTATTGTAGCAACATGAGGCTGCCAACAGATACACTGCTTGAAGAATGTGAATTTGCAGCCTAACAATATATTACACACATGCACTTCCCAGATGGCTCAGAAGGCCCACTACAAATTTTACCAAAAAGACATTAAGACATACTTCAAGTGTGTTTTAGGATCATATAAAAATACTTATAAGAGTGTCGATAGTAAGTTCAAACAGGAACTACCCCAGATAGCACTCAAAGTGTGAATGGGTGAGTAAATTAAATTCTGCCATTCAAGTAAGTGATTAAAACAGAGAAAAATTATTAATATGCTTGTTGGTGTGGATGAACCTCAAAAATCCTCAGCACAATGAAAGAAGTCAGATGCAAAGGATCAATGTTATATGATTTGATTTCTACAGACAACTCTGAAACTAGAATCTGTCAAGACAAAACGTGGTTGAATGGTTGCTTAGGGGCAGAGACAGCAGGTGGGTTTTATTATCTACAAACATGGACATTTTAATAAAGCTGTAAGATGTGATACATGAAAAATAACAATGTAACCACATCTTGCACATTATAGAAGTCAAACCAGTGCTCTCCTAGAACAAGAATAAGACAACAGGTTTTACTCCAAATAGGTGTGGAGGGCAGGGATAACAGTCTGTTTTCTAAGTAGACTTCCATCCTGGTTACAAATCTCTCTGTTATCACTCAAATCACTACAATGCACACAAATTGGTGAACTTTATTTTATCTACTATACTCACCCCCAAAGTGGAGAGGTATGCCAAATTATCCCGTTGTGTAGTTAGGTCTGCAGTTTTGCTTCATGTATTCTTGTTTTGTTTAATTGGGGTTTTTTGTTTGTTTGTTTGTTTGTTTTAGAATTTTATTCATGAGTGCTCTACAAACTTTCTTCCTTTATTCTTCCCACTTTAATTCTTTCCTGGCCCCTCTGAACCTCTCTCGAATTATTGACTTCTTCTATTATTATTGTTTTACACACACACACACACACACACACACACACACACACACACACATGCACACATACAAACTGCAGGTACTTAAATACAGCCTGTTGAATCCATTTAGTGCTCATATGTATGTAAGTTTAGAACTGAGAACTGAGGATTGGATAATCTATGAGGGTCATTCAGTGGAGAATTCTCATCTCTGGAGAATACAGATTCTTCCCCTCTCAGCAGCCACTAGTTGCTCATAGCTCTTTACCTAGCCATAGGGTGTTGTGAGGTTTTCCTCATCTCATTGGTATATCAACTGGTGGTGTCATTGTATGGGTTTTACTGCAGTTAAAAGTTCTAAAACCTTACCAACTACCAACCCAGCCACAAAAACTTTGACCTACATTGTTTTCTGCCTGAAAAATGTGCAGAGACACATATCCATTAAATTATGGCCAAGATTTCATTAAAAATGGAAATTGGTGAATAATCAGATGATGGTGGAGAAAGTGGCTGAAAGGTAGGGGTACTGTGGAACAAACGAAAAATGGTCCATACACAAAGAGGTTGTTTTTACATTGCTTTTAACAGGGACCAAATCATCAGCAACCATAAACTAAAAGAGGTGCTCATTTGAAGGAGTAACACAGAGACAGTAACAGCAGCCAAGGGCTGTCTCAACCTTGCACACATTCTAGAATGTACACTACAAAACTGAAAGCTGTATTTCATAATATAAATCTCATGTTTGGGTCAACGTAAACTTTTAATACTATAAATTTGACTGTGGATGTGCGAAGTAAAAGCATGACTCCCTCGTAACAACTGATGTACGAGCTGAACCTATTGAGATTGAATTTTGGCAGGGAGACTGCAAACACTGTACGCTGCATTTGTGAACTCATTCGCCATGAGTTTTGGGATCAGAACTGCAGGGCTTTGGGATCCACCTGACTGGGACAAAAGTAGCCAAGATATGAAAAAGTAGCCAAGATATGGCCTGGGGAGGTAACTCATTTGGTAAATGGAGAGACACATAAACAGAGACAGAAAAGCAGGGATTGGGTAGGGTTGGGATGGCAGTACATTAGCAGTTAGAATCTCAGAACATGTATTAAAAACAGCTGAGTGAGGAAGTGAGCTATTCTCTATAGGGCAGGGAGAGGTCCCTGCAGGTGAAAAGTGTTAGGCTGTAGACATCTGGGAGGAGGAGGAAGCTGTGGATGATACTTTCTCTGTACGCTGTCAACAACCATACTCAAATAGGGGAAGACCTTGCCGTTCCCATGGGGTCTGTTGCATTGACATTCTTCATATGGCCACACCCACGTCAGCAATACACCTTCACTCAGGACTTCATGTGATCCCCACACCCACTGGATGCTGTCTATTAACCTTCATTGAGAATTGACTTCTATTGACTGGCCATCTGATTAAAATGAATATTGGTTTAATTAGTTAGTTATTATACAGTAATGCCAAGTAAAATAATGTAGAGATTTTGGGTCACCAAAAACTTATTTAGAAAACAAAAAGTAAGACAAATATAAAGCACCGTCTCCTCACATTTTCAATAATTAGAACAAGTTTTGGTAAAGAATTCTACTGAGTATAGGAAGCTGGTTAGTTAGGTTGCATGTTGCTGACATCAATGAAGGGAGCAAAGAGGGACAGAATGTCTGAGGAAGGGTGAATGGCACAGTCATCAGGTCCCCTGGAGTGGATCCTGTCCTAGCTTCACAGAGACAATAGTGAGGGACTGGACAAGCTGACCCATGGAGTGTCCTGAGGCTTCCACACTGAGCTGTTTCATCCACCCTGGGCCAAATGGCTGCCTGCCTCCTTTTGGAGCTGTGCTCTCCTGGGCTTCCCATGAAGCGAGGCTCGTCAAACTAAATTTGGATGCAGCTAATTCTCTTTCTCAGACAGTTTTCCCAATTCAGGTCTAGACCAGTTTAATTTAACTCATTTTCTGCAGCATTTCTTAAAGTCTGGAAAAAGTCCAAAGAATTCTTTCAGTCACTGTAAACAACACCCCAGGACCACAGATTGATTATGGACGTTATGAGAGCTGAATGAATCGTGACCTTAAAGAAGTAGAATGGTTGCTTGCTTTCTGGGAAAATAGCAATTGGAAACAAGTCTCGTTTAATATACCACAAAGATTATTCTGTGCGGGAACACAGCATTCTCTGCAGTAAGTTTGTTCCTGGCAAAGAAATAGATCATGTAGCTGGCGTGGTCCTTGAGCCCATCTGGAGGGAGTGGTAACTAAAATGTATGTGTTGGAGTCTGTGTCTCCAAGGTTTCATGTTTTCTTTTCAAACATCCTATTTCTTTAAGGGGAACAAATGTTTTCCCCACAAAGGCTGCCTCGGCCTCCCTCTTGGCTGCTCAGATTTCTGCCTGCCTTTTGGTTACCGTGTGGCTGGTGATTTCCCAGGGTCCCCAAGGAGGCCTCATGCTAGCTGTTAGGACTGAACAAACAATTCTGGCTGAAACCAGAACAGAATTGGCGTCCTGCTTTCACCATCCTGCTCGTCAGCTCTGTTTCTGCCTTCCCTGCCAGCGCAGATACAGTACTGAACAGCGAGATGCTGGCAAGCTCAGCAGTACAGCAGACATGCAGTACTCGCTGCTGCCTGTGTCTTGAGGTGCCAGGCCTTACACACCAGGCAACTGACAGAAACCATACTGCATCGAATCCTTGCAGCAATACATGAGGCAAGCGTCACCACTTGAGTTTTAGATCTGTTGCGGTAGGGGGTTAGAGACCCAGAAGGCTAAAGAAATGCCATGCCACAGGTAGCAAGTGACCTAAATAAAGTACCTGGGACTTTTCACACATATTGTGACCTCTTGTCTCTTTCTCTCAGCCTCTTACCTACATTCCCTTTTCCTACAGATTTCTGTTCTTGTCCTAACATGACCAATTTTAGTGTCTCTTTGATCTGGACCATGCCTTTCATTCAGAGGAAACAGGTTTTTTTTTTGCCTTTGTCATGGGCAGATCCTAGGCCACACCCAAGGGGCAGGATATAGACACATCCCCGATTGAACTCAGCTTATCTTTCTGGCCCCATTGCTTAATACTCACCCATGCACTCACGCTGCTAGCCATATGCCCCAGCTTCTCAATGTTTCTGCACATCTCCACCCTGTGGGATGCTCTGTCCTAAGGTCCTCTACTCACTCTCACTCATTGCTCCAGCTTCAGGAGTGTGCCTCAGCTCCTTGTAGCCTTCTTTGAATACTTAACTAAGGAGTAGGCTGCTCTTTCATGTCAGATTTCCATGTCATCACATGGTGCCTTATCAGGTCAATTTTCTTCATGCCTACCTGTTTGTGTATCAGTTGTGGCTGCTATTATTCTAAGAAGGCCAAACTGAGAAATTGCAAATAGAGTTACAGACATTTTTCTTGAAAGGATCAGACAGTAAATCTCTCAGGCCAGATAGTCTATGATGCGAACATTCTAGAGAAGTGAGTAATGCCAAGTCTCTACCTGTGGTTACTATACTAGCCACAAAACTTGGATTGGTGGATTGCATCAGTTGTCAGCCATCTTGTAATTTGGATTTAGAATAGGCTGGAGGCTGGGGATACAAGAGGTGAATTTTACCAGAAAAGCAAGATCTCACAAAGAGAGAAGATCATTTGTAGTTTTTGTTACTGTCTTTAAATGTCTTACCAGATGATCAAAAAAGAAAACATCTTTCTTCCTACCCCTGGACTCACCTCTCCCATTATCTGTCTCTTTTACACTGTCAAAGACAATAGGAATTCAGACTGAGAAACCAGGGACAGCTCTCCACCTGCCCATCTAAGAAACATTTAATAGGCATCTGTTCCTTCTAGGCGCCAGCGTGAAAATTAAAATATAGCAATGAGTAAGACCAGTCCTTGTCCCGAGAGAACCCTTAATAGAATTCCCCACACTCGTTAAATCCAAGAAAAGGAAAACTGTTTAAAACTAGTTTTATATTTATATCGTCCATGCCTCAAATGCCTCTTCTTCTGTTGAATTATGTAGTAAAAATTTCCCCTTCACACAGGTGATCTTTGCAGATTTTGCACGTCTTCTCTCACAGCTGTTCCAGCTCTTTTGTCTCTCCTCGTTCTGATTCTGTTGATAACATGACTAATTTTTTTTCCTTGTTCTGTTCCTCTGGAGACACACTGTAACCAAAGGAACCTATAGAAGAAAACATTTACATAACGTCTTGCTTACAGCTTCAGAGGGTTAGTCCAGGCAAGGGACATGGCAGCTGATATGCAGACAGACATGGTACTGATGATGTAGCCAAGAGCTACATCCTGTTCCACACACAGGAGAGAGAAGGAGTGAGAGAGAGGGAGCGAGAGGGAGAGGAGGAGAGAGAGAGACTACTGCGTATGGTCTGGGCTTTTGAAACCTCATAGTCCACCCCCAGTGACGACACAATTCTCAAAAGAAGTCACACCTAATCCAACAAGGCCACATTTTATGCCAAAGAGGTCACACTTAACTCGAACAATGTCACATTTCTTAATCCTTCCCAAACAGTTCCACTAACTGAGTACCAAACATTCAAACCTTAGAGTCTATGGAGGACATTCTAATTAAATCCACCACATTATGTTAACAGATTTTCCTGCAAACCCATGTTGCAAACAACAGAATGAAATGAACTTTGGTACACATCTTTGAAAACAACACCACTCTAAAAGCATGCAGTCATTTTTTCTCTCTGCTGCCTGCCCTTGAGTCCTTGCCCTTCTCATAATAGTGAATACCACTTATCCTGGTCCGTGTGGAATTCCTATCCAGATGCTTGCTTAGCAGAGCTGTAATAATTGTTGCTTCTGGATTCTCACATGCTGGGAGAGAGACTCTGGCCTTGTGGTGGGTTAGTTCTGTTATGTCCAGCTTGCAAACTGGCTAACTGTTATTTCAATAGTTCCCAAGGAAATAAAGAGACATGATATCTCTAGGAGGTTTTTGTAGAGTGTTGGAGTTTTCAGACCACAGAATCATCAAAAATCTTTCCATTTTGATCTATCTTCAGCTTTATGAAGAGTTTCAACATTCTTCCCCATTCCCTAATTCTAGGTAACTAAAAGAGTCTTATCTTTTAATCTCTTCACTCACCACTGAAATGGTCAATATGGGGACCTCTTTAAAAAAGACATAACAGTATTCAAGACACTCACAAACATCTGTAAATTGATAATGAAGACTATGTCACCTCCCACACCTACTCACCTATGAGTCATTATAACAAACCTGTGAAAGGCAATTTGTCCTTTCCCAGGAACCTTCTGTGATTGGGTCCCTCCTCACTTCTTGACTAAGCATCTCCCTTAAGTATCTAACCTATGGTGTCATATTTGAGTCTTTTTTTTAACATTAAAGCACATTTAAAAATTATATTCCTCACATTCAGTTATTAAACAAGTATTTATCAAAGCCTGTCAACTTTGTGAGCACACACTGGGAAGGAAAGATATCACATTGTTCCTACTTTTCATAGAGCTTATATGTCAAGATGTTGTTCTAAATTATAATCCTGGTATTTGCACAAGCACACGAGTGCTACATTGACAGGTTTATTCCTTGATTAATCCAATGGCATGTAGTAAAGTCGATGTCCAATAAATTCTAGTTGTAGCTTGGGCCCTTAGGTTGGTTCTCACTGTCACAGCCATTTCACATTCGTTAGTGGCATCCAATTTTTTTCAAGAGAAATTCTCAGAGCGCCTCATGATATAGTCCCTAAGTATTGTTCACTGGAACCAGGTTGCCAGTGCTGGGAGTCTGGCCTGAATTTAATAGCCTTATGACTATGGTCAAAGCGCTCCCCCTGTCAGACTCCCAGTTACCCTCTGAAACGGTGCAATAGCAGAACCAGGTCATGAGCTTGCAGTGAAAATAGAGGAGCCGAGGTCTGCAAAGCACTCCAGGTGATGCATGAACAGAGGAAAATGCCCCCCTGAAGTTAAATTATTTCTTTCTGGTAGTTTTGTTTTTAAAATTATCAATCAAATTTTCCCCATTTAATTTTCCAAGAATTGGTCATGTGACTCTTCTTCAGGCATTGAAGTCTTTCCAGTTTTAATTCCTGCAGACGCTGCCCTCATGATTCTGTTTGTCAGTTTTTTTCCTTGAGTCTCCAGAGAAACATTCATGGCTGACGCTTTCACGTCTCAGTCTTCAGCTTCCTGTGAATTTCAAACACTCTTTAAAACACTTGCAATAAAATCTCTGTTTTCTTAAGGGAGCCAGCACCTGCATCTGTAGCTGTAATCAAAAGATTCAGAAATAGATACAATACAGGGGTTCATTGTGGTCCTCGTTTGTGTGGTGAATAGCAATTCACGGGGTGAGTGGCCATTTTGCCTCAATGTCTTAAGTTTACAGAGAGGTTAGGAGCTTGAGAGTCACAGCTGATATTCTCCAGTGCTCTCCCAGTACTGGTAATTCCTTTCACTCTTCAGAATAGTGGTTCCCAACCTTCCTACTTCTGCAAACAGTTTAATATAGTCCCTCATGCTGTGGTGACTTCCCCACCAGAAAATTATTTCCTTAGCTACTCCACAACTGTAATTTTGCTACTGTTATGAATTGTAATGTAAATATCTGGTATGCAGGATGTCTGATATGAGCTCCTTGTGAAAGGGTCCTTCAAGTCCCAAAGGGGTCATGACCCACAGGTTGAGAACCACAACTTTAAAATTTTTTTTTTAACCTTTGATTCCTATTATGCCATACTATAAACATATTTGTGATCATATAGAACCACACTGAAGGAAAATTTTTATGTTTATACCAAGACTTTGAAGAAATCTGTAATTTTAAGATGTATTCCGTGGTTTTTTCCATTTTTCTGCAGTCTGTGGGGACCTAAAGCCCCTTTGATAACAGTTCTACATAGAGATAGTTCTTCACCTCCATAATAGTGGCTAGGGCATTTTAACTGATAGCTTGGTAAGGTATCCTTTCTTCATCACCTTTCTGGCAGAATTTTCTTCAAAGTTAAATTTGTTCTTGGGTTAATAATCTATAGAACAACAAAAGATGTGATGTGTGATGGAGAAATTAAGTTTTCTTGGTAAATTCTATTCCTTTGGACAAATTGCAGATGGGATGATGGTATACTCATCGATTTTCTAAGGAGAGTATCAGCAGGTGTGGGATGAGGCCACTGTATTGGTCTCCTACTTCTGCTAAAAACAGATGGCCAGGCTTAAAATAACATGAGTTTTTTGCCCTACCCCATATCTATACTATCTCTTTTGCCATGAAAGGCAATGTGCTGACAGATTATGAAATGGATATCCTTATGGAACCATTATTCTCTAAATGTTCTGCTGTGGAATATAGAGGAGTAGATAAAGAAAAGGAAACTCAAGACAACTTAACAATAGCAGCTCACTCTACCATCTTTAATGTTCTGCATGTCAATATTGAATCTCAGACTATCCAAATGCCCTCTCCAAGTAAATACACAAGTGTATTCACGCATATGTATACACAGACACAGAAGTTTATGCATCCAAAGTATTAAACACATCAATTAATATGTTTAATCATTTTTTGTGTGTTATCATTTGGATTATTTTTATTTCCTTTTTGTGTAATTTTCAACTGTTTTGATCATCAGAAATTATTTTAAGGCAGAAAAATCACGGAACAAGAGAATAAAAATATACTAGTAGCTTCTAAAATGATTGCCATAGGTTCAGAGTCCTGTCCTTGGGTAAAGAAACTGGTGCAAGCAATGAGAAGCTTGTGCATGGTGAAGAAGAAGAAAGAGTGTGGGCACTACCAAAGCATGATGGGCCTTCTGTAAGGATTTGGAATTTGGCTGGAAACCAAGCCAAGAAGAGGTGGACTACGGTGTGAGTGGATTGAGTTGGGACTGGACAGAAGGTAAATCAGGTGTTAAATGAGGAGAGAATAAGAGATTTGAATTCTAGGCATTTTACAAGGTCATAGACAGAGCTTTACTCTTGATACAACTCCAGATGTGTAGAAGTGAGGGCAGAAAAAGCCACTTAATGTTCTCTTTTATAACTTCCCATGTAAAGGAAGATGGACAAGTCATGCTGGGGACCGAGCAGAAAATGAGAGAACAATATAATGGCTGTATGTCCCAAACAAGCAATACATCATCTGTAAGTACGCATCAAATAGCGCTTTTGAAATCTTGGGGAAATGAGTTTTTAGTGATATGCATAAGCCCTGGTGAGCAGTAATGTCATGTTCACTGAAATCAGCAAAGAGCCTGCGGGCTGAACAGACTCTGCTCTCTGAACTTGAGATCCATGACTGTCCTATCTACCATGTACTAGGACAGTACTATGTCATTAAATAAAATTATGCTTAATCATGTGCAGATGGTATGGAGCTATTAATGGACAAGAATGTAATTGAGCATAAAGATAGCTCTACAAAGTCAATGCTATATTTTATGTTATACTCACCCCAAATAAAATAAAAGTCTCAGTGAAAACTGGAATAGGAATAGTTGGAATACTTAGATTTCCACTGGTTCTAAGGTCTTGGGGTTTAGCTCTACTTAGTGGCATATTAGAAAGAGAGACACTTTTTATGACCATGTGATACTTTGTGGGGATGACTCAGTAGCTGTCTCTATCCCGAGGGGTCAGGTAAGTGGACTTCCCATGACACCTTGCTGTGCATGGACACGAACGAGAAATTTCTTTGAATCTGTTGCTGAGATTTCTCTACCCAGGCCCACCTATGTACGTGGCATAGAACTCACGGGAGCTTCTCTGTCATCGATCCTTTTTGCATAATGGCAGTCTTTTGTCTGTTCTCCATGCCCCCCCCCCAGTCTCTCCCATCTCAGTGAGCCCCACTTTCACATTTGAGTTATGCAAGGGAAAGAGTGTTCAAATCCTAGTTGGCATCCTGCTCCTCTTCCTTGTACTTATCTAAGTTGTAATTATCCACTTATTTGTGTGGCTTCTTTATTAATATGTGGCCACCACACCAGATTATAGGTTCCACAGCAAATAATGATGTCTGTTCAATCACCATTCCATGCCCAGTACTTAGCACAATACCACGCACTTTGTAGAAACTCAGTAAATACTTGTTGAATAAATGAAAGACCTAGGAGAGCAAAAGGCTAATTAGCCTTTAGAATGTTGTGGTGTGGAAAGGGAAGCTTTATGCGGAGGCTTCCTCCCTCCTGGGGAGGAACAGCCTATGGGGAGATTACAGCTTCATAGCACATAAGAAATCCCTTCATTTTAGAGATAAGGAATTTTAGGTCAGACTAGTTTAATTACCTTTTCAAGGATCCAAGCAGTACATTGCCGAGACCATTTAATCAGGCGTAGTGATTGAGTCAGCCTGGCTGGACTTGGCAAAGAACTCATTCGGCTTGGCTCTGAAACCAGGACTCCATTCATTAGATCCTGATGTTCCTGGGACAGCATTAACCAAGCACCACATCGTATGACTTCTTTTCTGATTGCATAGGCTAATAAATTAATCCAAACAGTTTGAACAGATAGTGATGAGATGAAGACTGGTTGGAGACAAGCGTCAGAAAAGAGTTGGGAGTGGAACAAATAACTTCTTTCCAAATGCCTGAAAACAGGCGACCATCAAACTGTATGTCTTTGTTGATTAAGCTCTTCAGACTGCAACATATAAACCTTCCCCTCTGCCTTCCGTTCCAGCTCGCTACAGTGATTCATGTCTGTGAAGATGCTGCTGCTGTGAGGAAAAGGTGACCCTCTCTGATGACAATGTTGCAACGAGATAAAGGTACTCTAAGAAATATTTCTGTTATTTTATAAGAGAGATTCTGAGAGTCTCCTTCTAGCTCACTGTCATAATCCTTTTGGACTGCAGAAACTTGGGAAGGGCCACAGTGAAGCCTCCGCTAATGAGATAAAGAACTTCCAGGAATGTTTCTTTGATGGGCTGGGATCGTGATTCACACACATTCCAATAGATGTATTAAAAAAAATCAGGCTCCATCTATAAATGATAGAAGACTCAAGTAGAGTATTATGGGATTTCAGAAGGCTATATTACTCTTTCTCCTTTTGGGTAAATTGCATGCAACAAAGAGATTTTTAAAAATTTAAAAGATAGACAGAAAAGTAATTAATAAATTAAGAGGTTCTCTATGTAGCAATTAAAATAACCATCTATACTATTGTGTTTCTTTCCCTAAGAAGCTTTGGTCAGGGCAAATGATAAAAATCCTGAGCAAAAATTGTTATTAATTTGCATATCTCTTGTTTCACTGCAATTGCTTAGTTAGAAGGTGATGTTATCTTTCAGAATATTATTGGTTTTTTTTTTTTTTTTTTGCTATAGATACACAGTATTTACTCACATAAGTTAAGGTCCACAATTATGTACAAGTAAATAAATCAGATCTTGATTATATGATGGCTAATGTCCTAGAATTTGGATGGTCATGTTCTTAGTGGCTCCCTTCCCTCACCATTTGACTGCTTTTAGGAATTGTGATCAGGTAGAGAATGGAAGAGAAACATAGGTTTTGTTTTCCCATTTTTTTTTATTTAGTCTTCATCCCCTTCCTATAGTGTGCCTATTACAGGCATCAAAGCTGATAAGCTATGAAGAGATGCCTACAGGAAAAATGTCTTAAGAGCTTGGGATACGGTAACACAAATTAACCATGAGTAACACAGACAGTGACAATTACTTCTGGCTGGGATGATTTTGGTACAAATAAAAAACCAAATGAATCTGGGCATTGGAAAAATGTTATAGACAAACACATGAAGGTAAAAAGGAGAAAGCCTTAGCAGGTTTGATGGTGATGTGCTAGGAAGGATGGTGACAGCAACAGGTATGGGATGAGAGTGCTGATGGTAACCATAGAGTAGGACACAGAAGAGAAGATGCTAGCAATTTTGTTTAGAGTAGTGAAATGCCGGGGGTTTAAAGGGTGACTTCAGAGTAGCACTGTTGTGCTGGACACAACTGTGAGGATAATTACAGGCAGTGGGGGGCGGGTTGAAGTCACTATGAAGATGGTAGGTTAAGGCTGAAATGCCTCCTTCTCAGTAGCACTTGTAAATGTCTTTAGAGATTGATCAACAAATGGTAAGTGACCCTGTTGTTTAAGGAAAGCGAAAAGAGTTCCTGTATTTCTAATGGAAGCCACTGCTCTTGGTACTGTCCCAGGACCTAATCACTCTTTGAGGTGCATCTTCTTATGTTGGGAGTCAGACCCATCTTTCTTCAGGAAACATTCTACATGTTCTGTTCCATATGCCCAAGCAGCAAATAGTTTCAGCAGATGGAGAAACTTAACTATGGGAAGAGTGAACTCTCACTAAACATGAGATGCTTTCTTTTGTTTCTATACTTCGTTGTTAATGTACAGTTCTTACCAGAAGAGACGAAGAAGACGAAAAAAAAGACATGATGTAAGTTCTTTGTCAGTTCAGAAAGAATGGTATTTAATCCAAAGCGTGTGGACCAATGCCAAGGTAAATGTTCCCAGTGGATGCTGAGCTGCTCTGGACCCAAGTGTCTCCTGCACTCAAATATGGAACAAGGTATATTTCATTTGAGAAGGGAACAGAAGGCGAATTACACGTATAGTGACAGCTGACCATTCTGTTTCAGTCTCTTTCTCTCGTTTTACTAACATCTGATGGTGTGTAATCTCCATCGCCTCACGCAAACTCTCCAAAGAGAAAACAAATGCCCAATACAATTCCTTCTCATGATCATTGTAATGACTGTAATAAAAGGATCAAAGTTTATTTGCTGTCTAGCGTCTCTTCTGTCCTGTGTGGCTGTGCACGAGGTGTTGCTGATGTGTTTCCAGCAGCAACATCTGGCTCTCTGGCAGCCTACTCTGCTAACTATGCTGACCTACTGATGGCTTGGAAGTCTTCAGAAAGCACCACATGGGTTGGTTGGGGTGTGTGGAAGCCATTGGGTGCTTTTTAAAAATTCATTCCCCTGGGTACTATTTATCTGCCAGTCACATTTCACTCTGAGGAATTTACTGCACTGGTCTGTCTATTTGAAATGAATAAGGAAACTCCTCATTAAAGATTGAGATTTGTATGGCCCAAAAGGGAGTCTCTCCCAGGACTGTATTTAGACTATTAGAGGATCTGTATTATTGGTTGACTATTTCTGAAAATCTTATAAAACTCTTAAATTTACAATAGAAGTGAAGGTAAAGGTTTTTCTCTTTTTTTCCAATGACCCATGAGATAGAGAACAATTGAAATATAATGGAAAAGACCCAGGTAATATAGGGGGTAGAAGACAAAGGAGAGTGAGCTTTGAGACCAGAAATGGAAATTTGAATTTAGAGTGGGGAAAAGGTTATTAAGTATAAAACTATGTTTAATAGAGAGAAAGCTCGTGATAAAAATCTGTGGTAATCTTGGAGGAGTAAAGCATATTTTCAAAATTTAGGTTTTGATGTGAATTCTTAAAACCTAAGAAAAGAATATTTGGAAAATGAATGTAGTTAATTAAAAAGTAACATAGGAAACTAAGAAATCGAAATACCAAGTAACAAAAAAGGCAACTTAACTAGATTAACACACTTTTTTATAGTTGATACTGGAATGCAGGGACTCATGTTTGCTCCAGATGGCCAGCCTCTATCCTGATTTTGAGAAGATATGTCCAATAGTCATATAAAAGTGGTCGTGTATTCACTTGGGTGCATTTTTTTTTCTTAAAATAAAAATATCTATCTATGAAAATACTATTCTCTTCTTGACTTTAGTTTCCCTTTTTATAGTTTGGTTTTCTGTGACTAAACATTAAATGGAAAATTTCTACAAGCAAGCAGCTGAGTTTTAGGTACACATTCTTCTGCATAACAATGCAACATGGTGTTTTCATCTCTGTCTTTACTGGAATGGGACTCATACTTTGACATACCAACACTGGACATCATCCAATAGTTGGTAACTTGGGAGCTGCTGTGCTTTGACTGTGATCTGTCCCCATCAAAATTCACTTCACAAAGTAACATTGTTGAGAGACTGTGGTACCTTTAAGAGGTATTTTTGATCATAGGGACCATTTGTGGAAGGGATGACTACTCATCTTTCAGGACTGGACTAGTTACAAGAGTAGATTGTTACATATAGCAAGGGCATTAGATGCTCTTGGTCACTTTGATGCATGGTCGTTTCTTCTTTCCCTTCTCTGTCATCCTTTAATGTAGCCAAAGGGATGCCCCTGAGTTACATTGCAACCTAATAATTGTCCCAAAGAGCAAAAGCTTTTAAGTTGACAATTTGGCTACACCAAATAGAAGCATTTAAATACCCTATTAAGAAGGTGAGAACAAAATGTGGGTAAGTACAGTAAAATAAAATATTTTAATGAGATAGATAGCGTGTTTATAATCTATTTCATTAGTGTTTATCATTAATATCTGGATGCATAATTTTACAAATCGCCATAGATACGTACATGTGAACATAGGACAGGCTTGGCATCATGGGCAGATTTCAGGAATCCAATAAGGATCTGGGAATAAATCCAGTGTGGATACACGTGTGTGTGGTGGGGAAGAATACAAAAATTCTTTCTTGCACTCATGCAGAATTGGAAAGACATTCCTAGTCTACACGATAAAATTTATTCCGCTTACAGAGTTATGGCATTGATGTTCACTATTTTAATACCAGCCAATCCCCTTGCTGAGCCTGCTAAGTACCAGCAGTTTTAATCCGTGTATCCACTTCATCTCACTAGCAAGGCTGAGGTAGCAGCTGTTTTATTGCTTCCATTTTATGGAGAGTGGACCTGATATAAAGAAAGGTTGAAGAATTTGTTTGGGCCAGGAAGGTGTGATGGGCTCAAGCTGAGGTTTAAACCCAGACATTTCAGTGCAACGTCAGCCTCCTAACCCTGAGTGGTGGACGATAAGGACCGAGGTTTTATAAAGACATCCTTGTGACCCAGGTGAGCATTAGATGAAAGTGGGATTTATTTTCTTGCAAAGAAAAACAATGAGACTGGGTTTCCCAGGCCACAGGCATGAGGTGGCTCTGGGGGCTGAGTTCTCAGCTTCTGATGGAAGTTAATTAATCTGCATAAAGAGAAAATGAGACTGTGGCCAAGAAGATACACAGGAAGAATCCTAGATTTTGATATGATAAACACTGTCTTGTTAAAACTTATATTGAAACTTACAGAGGTCTAGAAATACATGGCTCTGTCATCAGCAGCCCTAGTAAAGGCCAGCGGTGCTTCATTTATTCATTCACAGCTACACTCTCAAACAATTGCTGAGCATGCCCCTCGGATTGCTTATTTTTAAGACAGTGACATACCTGAATGCTCGGGAAAGGATGGGTTGGTGACTTAACTTGTAACATCCTCTGTAAAGACTTACAAATCACAGGCTACATAGAGGTGCAAAGCATGGTACTCACCTAAGGTCCAGCCAGATTTCGCAGAAGGCCTGAGTGGCATAAACTAGCAGACAGAAGGAGGTCCAGGGCAAAAAAGAGGCTTGCCAGCTTTGCAGAAGGCTGCACTCCAGCTTCTCATATTGGGGGGCGCCTGTGAATGCTGGCCCAGAGAATGCTGGCTCAGAGAATGCTGGCTGCCTCTGGGGCCAGCTGGCTAGCACAGAAACCCTGCTCCTGGAAGTCCTGAGTTGTTGGTTCAGGACTCCAGTGAATAGAAATTGGTTAGGTTAACAGAGGAGCAATGTCATCAGCCAGATTCTGGTGATGCTGTTTTATAAAAACTTGCTGGCTTCAACACGTGACGGGCAGGGCTGTCAAATGGGGCTAATAATTCCTGCTTCATAGGTTTGTGCAAGGTTTCAGCAGAAAAAAACTCCTATAAAGCTGTTAGCATAGAGCTTGACCAAGTTCAGAATTCAATAACTAGATCATATTAAAATTACCCAATGAATGCTTTACCTCCATTGCCCCCTTCAGTTTCTGATACACCTCCTTTTTATGGTTCATGACTGTGAGCAGCAGTCACCAGATTCCATGCCAAAAGTGATAGCATGTACCAGGATTAACTCCAATGAAGCTCGTGTGGTATTTGTTACAGCGTTCATTCCTCCTCATAATCTTTCAGACTGAAGGCAGAGCTGCTTACAAGCCTGACAGGGCACTGGAGAGAAGAGTCACTTAGATATCCCTCATGCAGTCATCTGTGCAAATAAGAGAAAGTTGCCTTCTATCTAAGACCACATGAGCCACATTTAGTCCCAGACCCTTTGACAGTGCCAGGGCAGGCTTGTGTGGCCGCTATGCAGCACTCTTTGTGGTTTCCAACTGACTGAGGTGCCATCAGATGTTCCTTGGTTTTGCTGGAGCTCATTTAGGCCAGGCTGGGTCAGAGAGCAAGCCAAACAGTGCTCATGGGATTCAAGCACCCAAAGACCTGTCTCTAGTTTTGCTCTAACTACTTCTAGCTGTCTGCAAGTTTTCTTTACCTCAATGACCTACAAAGAAAGCAATGCTGCTCTCGTTCTGATTTTATTAAAATTTGACCAACATCCAACTAGAGTTCATCTATAAAGAAGCTAAGAAAGGGCTGCTGGAGAACTCAGGGTAACTTGTATAATTGAAATAATAGCAGTCTCCCACATTATATGAGGTAAACTTTGGAGGTAAAACATGAAGGAAAGTTGATTCTTTGACAAAGGCTTCTGGTCAAGAACCAGGGAGGAGTCCAGATTCTGCCTTATTAAAGCAATAATTTAAACTCCATTCAATGTTGCTTCTATTGATAATCCCATGCTGCCAGGTTTGGCTTGAGTGTGGGCACAATTCATCACCCATTCAGAACTTTGCAAGCAGACCTTAAAGTAAAACACATGTTATTGCGTTGTTGATAATGTGCTATGTTCTAGAATTACCCACACAAATGCCTAGTATTGATAAAAAGAAATTAGACCTAGTACATCAAGGAAAGAGCAGGCCAACCCAGGCACTGAAGAGAAGCAGAAGCTTTGCAATCAGTTTTTCTAGAATGTACTCCACCATCCTATTAGATGGGACCACCGGGTTCTGGAGAAAATATCAACCTGAATTTGTTGTAGTCGTGTCTCCCAAATTGCCTTATAAACATTTCCCCGTATGTACTACCAAAGATTTGCAATTAATGACTCAGTCAAATCTTTTCACCTTACATCCCATGTAGCTGTTGATGGTAGGGGGCATGTTTCTGAGATCTGAGAAGTCAGATTAATATATATATATGTATGTATTACCTGGCAAATTGCTTCCTAAGATAACATTGTAATACCATTCACTTTGATTTCTCAAAAATACTTAGTGTAATATTTTAGAGAATTATTGTTAGCTAAATTGCTTGGTTGTTTCCTAGGAATCATTGTCGGCACTTGCTACCATGTTTGTGTTCTGATTGTGCAGAGGAGACTATGCAAATTATTGAATGATATAAAATCAGATGTGGGTTTGTTGGGGCCTCCCCTTTTTGGAGGGGCAGGGGAAGGGCATAGGGTAATGAGGAAGGGACAGAGGAAAAGGACCAGGTGGAGAGGAAAGAGGGGGCTAAGAATGAGTTGTAAAGTGAATAACTAAATTTAAAAAGTTAAATAAAAAAACAGTCTTTGCTTCATGATTGCCTTCCTTGATTGATTGCTTTACTTCAGTATTTTATCTTATTTATACAAACATTAGTCTCACTGTCTAAAGGTTTCTTAAAACTTCTAAGTTTTAATAAATAAATAATATAATAATAAATAATATATTTATATTATATAAATATAACATTGAAATTATACATTTTAATTAAATATTTAATCTTTTAATAAAATTTTATATGAGATTTTATAAAAATAATGAAGTTTCTTTAAATTTTATTATTATTGTGTGTGTGCAAATTGTATGTGCAGATATGTATATGGAGCTATGAGGTCAATTTTTTGGAATTAACTTTCTTCTTCAACATTTATGTATGTGTTGTGAATAAACTTGAGATCATGAGGCTTGTAAAACACATGCCTTTACCTGCTGAGCCTCTAGCCTACCCAAGGCCTAGAAATTTAAAAGTACAGAGTTTAAAATGAAATGGGTCAGATTCCCATTCTGCTTCCTAATTGCAGGATGAACAGAAGGGCTGTTTGGCTTCTTCTAACCTCAGGGTTCCTACCTGCGGCATGGATTGCATCATCTCTGTAACTTCCTTGGCTATTCTAAAAGTCAAACTAGGTAATGTACACTAGTGCTCAGTGTATTACTCCTATACAACTGTCGTTTAATGTTTACTTTCATTTGTATTTATTTGTATGTATATGTGTCTGTGTGTAAGTATGAGCATATGTGTGTAGTGTCCTCAGATACCAGAAGAGTGTGTCTGTTCCTTTGGAGTTGAAGTCACAGATGGCAGTGAACGACCTGCCATGGGTGCTGGGAATCGAACTCAGTTCCTCTTCGGAGCAATAAGTGCTCTTAACTGCTGAGCCATCTCTCCACTGTCAGTTTAGTAACTGTTGGATAAACCATTGCACTTTGAGAAATTTAGGAAGAAAAGGGAGCTTCTGGGAAGACAAAACACAAAACCAACAAAGATTCAACAAAATCCCTCCCTAACTGAAAGCTTTAACAACTGTATACTTCATGCAAACTAACACCTCTTCTTTGTAATAGGAGTGAGGTTGTCAGTGGTGTTCATGTCTGAAGGAGTCTGTGCTGAGGACTCAGGTTTTGTTGTTTTGTTTTTTGAGACTAAGTCTCATTATGTAACTACAGGCTGGCTTGTGTTCCTCCAGCCTCACCTTACATGTATGTACCATCATGCCTACTTTGAACAGTTAGTTTTCAAGTTAGTTTTCTTGCAACCCTTGAATGTGCTGCCTTCTCCCTAGATGGCAAACAGCATTGTGAATTTTGTCTTTCTTCATTTGAAAACAATTTCCTTTTATACCAGTGGAAACAACCATTTTCTATGGAAAATTGTGGATCATCTTCTCTCTGTCAAATGTTAAGGTTCTAATTGCAAAAGGCTTCTAAAGAAATCTGATCATGAGTTTGGTTCAATCAAACCTACATCTTGGGGATAACATGGACTACCTTCCATATTCTCTTCTCCTCAGTTCACACACACACAATCTCTCTCTTTTTAAATCTTCCTAGGATTTTCCTAAGCTAGGACTGTATTTCTCACTCCTCTGAAAACAACCTTAAGATCTGCCATGTTTAGAATGTTAGTGTTCCCATCCCAAATTCTTATGTTGAAACTTCATTCCTACAGTGATGCTATTAGGAGGCATGATGTTAGGGAGGTGGGATAGGAAGGAAAGAGTCCTCACAGATGGGATGGTGCCCATAGGAGACCAGAGAATTGGATTAGTTTTTGCAGGTGCATTTCTTCTCAGCCTCCAAAACTGGGGAAAAAATGAATTTCTGTTGTTTGTAAATTACACAACTTATAATACTTTGGAATAACAGACTGAGTGCAATAAAGCAAGATTGTCAGATCAAGCCAATCCCATTCTTAGAGATTTCTTACATATATCCTTACCCTCAAACTCCATGTTAACTCTTCTTCAACAAGGCCGCCTAATGTTCCCATAACTAACACATAATATTTAATGCCCAGTTACTTCCCTGAGCAGTGCCAGAATCTCTCATCTGCTGCTCTTCACTGAGTTCCACTGTCTACTGTTTTATTGTGCCCTCACCTTCACCTCTACCCAGTGTCAGCTCCCATTCCTTGCACAAAATCCCAACATTCTGTTTCTGCGGCTACTCTATCTGCTTAGGGAAACACAGGGCCATGAGCTGCAGATCATGGTGGTACCAACCAGGGAGCCATTCTAGCTGCCTTAGTCTAGTTTGTGACTGTGTATGCAAACCTCACTTTTACAAGGACCTTTCTGGTCGCTAGAAGTTATCAGCCTCCTACTGTCCTCTGGTGTCATCTTCTACTCTTCTCCCAGGTCGCAATTTTTTTTTGTGTTGAGTACTGAGCCGTCATGGTGTTCCTTGATTATGACAAATATACTTTTGTTTCTGTTATTCTTCTTACCTAATAAACTATGTAGACATACATGCATGTCTACATTCATACATATATATATATATATATATATATATATATATATAAATGTTTAGAGAGGTACATATATGTGAATATATGTTTGAAAAGGCATAGCTATGTTTAGAGAGGTATATACAGATATGATTAGAGAGGAATAAAGATATGTTTAGAAAGACATTAGATATGTACACACACACGTGCCTCTGTGGGTCACTTTGACTTTGCAATTATTTTTACTAATACCATTACCTTTTTGAAAAACTTATTTCCTCTCTCATTTGCAAAGAAATGGCTTACCAACACAGGATTATGTTTTGCTCACTGCAATCCTTCCAGCATCTGAATGGCATACAGTCAGTACTAAAAATGTCTTATGAATACATGGAAGGCTTCACAAAATTCCCAAGGCCTTGATGGATGTGACCATGGCTTTTGTAGATTCATGTTAAATATGGGGTGGGGTCACACATGATTAGAAATATGTAGAGGCAACTGTTAAGAAGCAGAATTTGTCCAACAATTTTGCATAGTTTTTCATGTATAAAATAGGAAATGAACAACATCTGTTTTTATTTCCTACACAGGTAAGGGCTGGTATATGAGAGCATACTTGGGACAGTTGAAGAAAAGGACATACTATGTTTAAAATCCTTTTCTGTGCGTCAGCCAACCTGTAAGCATAGAATATTACTCATGCTTCTTTAGCCTTTCCTAAAAACCCCTTTACACTCTCCCAGAAGGGATTCATATTAACATTTTCTCATTCTTCCTCCTAAACCACCCTGCTTCTCTTCTGTCAATTTAAATGCAAACCTGGGTTTTTAAGAAATTATATTACTCAGCAATGAAAAATAAGGAAATCATGAAATTTGCAGGTAAATGGTGAGACCTGGAAAGGATCATCCTGAGTGAGCTGTCCAAGAAGCAGAAAGACACACACGGTATATACTCACTCATATAGACAATGTAATATAGGATAAACCTACTAAAATCTGTACAACTAAAGAAAGTAATCAAGAGAGAGGACCCTAACTAAAATGCTCAATCCCCATCCCGAAAGACAAAGAGGAAGGACATCAGAAGAAGAAGAAAACAGGAAACAAGCTAGAAACCCGCCACGGAGGGCCTCTGAAAGGCTCTGCTCTGCAGACTATCAAAGCAGACTCTGAGACTTATGGCCAACTGTTAGGCAGTGTGCATGGAATCTTATGTAAGAAGTGGGAAATAATAAGATCTGGAGAGGACAGGAACTCCACAAGGAGAGCAACATAACCAGAAATTTGAGCACAGGAGTCTTCCCAGAGACTCATACTCCAACCAAGTACCATGCATGGAGATAACCTAGAACCCCTGCACAGAAGTAGCCCATGAAAGTTTAGTGTCCAAGTGGGTTACATAGTAATGGGAAGAGGGACTGCCTCTGACATAATCTGATTGGCCTGCTCTTTGATCACCTCCCCTTTAGAGGGAAGCAACCTTACCAGGCCACAGAAGATGACAATGCAGCCACTCCTGATGAGATTTGATAGACTAAGATCAGAAGGAAGGAGAGGAAGACCTCCCTTATCAGTGGACTTGGGGAGGGGCATGTGTGAAGAAGGGGGTGGGAGGGTGAGATTGGGAGGGGAGGGGGGTTTATGGGGAGATACAAAGTGAATAAAGTGTAATTAATAAAAAAATAACAAAAAAAGAAATTATTTAATATACGCTTTGTGCTAACATTATTCTTTGAGTCTATTTCCACCTAATAAATTGTAAGGAAACTTTATATCAGTTCTTACATTTCGGTATGAGTGTGCGCACGTGTATGAGTGTGTGTGTATGTGTATGTGTGTGAAAGGGTAAGGATAACTAATATATATGTATATGTAATACAATATATATTCAATTTGAGGCTGTATATAGTATTTCATAAAGTAAGCAGATCCTTTATTTACCTTTTTATTCTCATACTCTCTAGAATCAGAGTCAAAGTTTTCAAATAACACTCTTTATTCCCTGCTGAGTTGTATGCTAACTCTCGGGGGGGGGGGGCAGAGGAGGTGGATCATATAGGGCCAAGGAAACAACAGTAACAGAAAGAGCCCTGGCTTTTCTTTAGTAGGCCCTCACGATATGCAGTCAACTGGCATGCTCAAGCAAACAATTATAATGTGAGGTGGTACTTACTGGGATGGAATTCTTTCAAAAAGTTGGTTCTAATAGATCCCCAGTAGAGGGAGAGTTGTTTTGAACCAGCTTTGGTGGACGAGGAACTCCCTGAAAAGTTCCATTAAATTTGGACTTGATGGATGACTAGAGGGAAAAGATGAGAGGGAAATGGCATCGGAGTGCCTGGTGCACAGCAGCATTTATCCTCTTCCTAGGGGACCACTGAAGATCACTGTAGGAGAGGAAGGAAAACAAAGAGGAAAGGAGAAACTAAATGGGACCATGGGACCAAGGAAGTTGGAAGAGAGAATGCAACACTTGCGCTTCTGCCCCAGGATGGGAGACAGTTTTAGAGTGACAAAGGCCTTTGCCTGTGGGAAGAGATCTGGTAAAGACATAGATATCATGTTTTGAACCTTTGTGTCAACTATAGCTGTTTTTTAATTTGAGGAAAGTGTAATTTGTGAGTAAGAATGTGAGCAATAGAGCCAGCCAAATTTGAGATCAAAGCCAGGTTCTGATGTTTACCAAGGAGACAGAGAAGGTTACTCTGTAGACACATCTGTCTGGAAGAGCTTACTCCTCCTGCACAGTTGTGAAAAATAAATGAGACTCTATAGGTAAAACAATTCATCCAGCATCTGCAATAAATATACAATTATAATCTCTATATGTTACTTGTAAAATATTTTGAAAATGAAAATGTCACATGCTCATCAGAAAAGATGACTGTTTATACAGAATTCTTTCCAATATTCTTTCCAATTTTCCTCATCCCCCTCTCCTCTTCCTTTTTCTTTTTCAGTTTGAGACAGTTCACATGTGGTTCAGCATGGCTTCAAACTTTTTGCAACTGAAGCTGTCCTGAACTCCTGATCTTCCTGCCTCTATCCCTCAAGGGCTCAGATTTCCAGTTTGTGACACTGTATTAGCTGCAGTTTTAAGACACTGGTATCTGATATAATGTGGGAAGTGGGTGTATAAAATGTTCCTTCTTTCCAGCCACCTGTGTTCTACTCTCAAGCCTTTAAGAAAAGGATGGTGTGGTTTTCATCTTGGGTGCCATCAGGGATGAAGGTACTGGAGATTTAGAGCTTTATCAGGAGTGGAGAGAGAGATGAACAGGGAAGTCTCTCACTCTGATGCTGAGCAGAGAAAATTAAGTCTTTTCTTGAAATTATTTTGTCATGATGTCATAATGCAACCAATCCTCTAATACTGTATATTATAATATGAATCAAACCAAAACATTATGTCCCATGCTTTCCCTAAAGAGCAGCATCATACAAACGTGTTTCGCAGTACTTCCTCTCCTCACTCCTCCCTTCTGACCCAGAAAAGATATTAATATTTTTCATGCCTATGACCACCTGTAGGAGAGAGATAATCAGAAAATCCTTTCCCTGCAGATGTCTGAGCCGCCAGGCCCAATAGCCACCCCATAGTGTCTTTTGTTTCCATCTGGGAAGGGTTGTCCTAGCAACCACTCTGTTAAAACTAAATAGATGGAGAATTATAAAAAACAAATCAAATGAGTAGAGAAAAACTGCCCATCTTATTTCCTGCAATGAGGTTTTTTTTTTTTTTTAGTTAAAAAAGACTTTCTTTCATCATAAAGGTTTTAGCCTTGTCTGAAGATTCTCCTCCTGGGATAACAGTTTCAACTCTGATTGCTTGTTTGTTTTGGCTGAGTGGTGCAGAGGACAGAGGTAAGAGAGAACTTTAATTGGAACTGTGTTAGTAAGGTAACCACTCCGTTTGGTTGTCCAAGACGCCTCAGGAACAGTGCTAAACATACCCTATCAAGAACCTTCTCTCTGATTCCCTCTTCTGGTATGTGTGAAAACAGAACATTCATACACATAAAATAAACAAATATTTTAAAAAAAGAACCTTCTCTCTGGTGACAATATGAAAGGCAGGTTGTCCTAACTGGGCTGATTTCCAGACTTATGAAGGATAGGAATCTTCATGGAGACTTGGACAGTGATGACAACTTAAGTATGTCTTGCTCAATAAAAGCTGCACAAGAAAAGATTTTATGTGGATATCATCACAATACCACACTGAGGAAAGTTGACAGCCAACATTTTGCTTCTATTTCCACATGGGAAAAATATATATATATATATCTTAATTTTGGACACATTAAGTACATTACTACCAAATTGTAGAAGCAGTAACAATAGGCTGTAAGATTTGACCCAAAATAGAGCAATCCCTGTGAGCTCCTACCATGCCATGCCACTCTGCTGCCATGTTTTCTTTCCACAAAAGGCACCGTCACAGGGAATGATGAATGGTTAACAGAATGTACTTCTTAAACCTTGTCTTTGTGACACAAGGTGATTCCACTAGGGATGTAGGCCTGGCCCAGAAATGGGTGTCCATCAGGAGGTTGGCTGTGGGGCTCTCGGTAATAATCAGCCATTTCCATACTTTCTCGGGCACCCTCGTACATGAGAAAAAAATTGTGTGTAGCGTTCTTCCTTGCAACACACAAGAACTCGCTCATAGGATCAGAATAGAATCCGGCATGATTCATTCTAATAACATCCTCAGCCCTCTCCACTGCCTCCCTAGCAAGCCCAAACAAGCATTCCACATCCACTGTGGTTTTGATTATTCTATTTGTGCTTAGTCCCACTGACCCAAATAGAATGCTAGCAGTATCCACATCACATGGTCCATTATGTAATTGAATTTAGTGTTCGTGAGACTCGGAGCCAGGAAAACAACATTCCGTGTGGCGAGCCAGATGAAACGAGTCTTTTCTTTCGTAGTGGAGAAGTTGATGAGTCTGAAGACAGGACTTTTTACATTTTGATTAGGAAAGACTGTTTTATTCTTGAGGACATGGCCTGCAGCCAGGAATCAGTGTTGTGAAATATTTGAAAAGATGAAGACACTTGGATGGGGAATTCAACAGTGTACCCGCCGTACACCTACGGTAACCAATATGTCCCTGCAAAGCATTGTTCAGAGAGATTGATTGGCTCCAGGAGAGAAAAAACATCAGGGAGACACATTAACCGAGGGCTGTAGCATGTAGACTGGTTCCCCTACTTTTATGCTTTTTACATGGAGGTTGTCGGGGATGCTAAGGGCAAGATAGTGAAGTGAGAAAAGAGATGGGGCTTGTTTTGAGTTTGGATTGATGGGTTTCTGGGGGAACTAGCAGAGAAGTTTGCATGAATGCTAAATAATGAGGCGCTTTTTTTTTTTTGTAAATAGAACATCAGTGTAATGGTATATGCAGTCTGTTCTAGCAGCTGCATCAGGAACTATGTTGAAATTACATTAAAGCTAGTTGTGTTTTCTCCACTTTGCCGGAATCGTAAATCTAAAGTGAGAATCTCTGTGGTGGACACAGAATCACACATCACATGAGAACTGATTGCCAGGGACTCTTCTCGAGAATGTCATCCACAAAATGTGGATGACAAAACAATATATATGTATTTTACATATTCAGGAAGTGGAAGAACAAAATTTTAAGCTCTCAGGCAAATTGACAATTAGTTGCCAATAGGTAATATTCACAAATGGAAAATTTGCATGGATGATGGTGAACATTTGAACATGATACATAATGTCGCAAAGAGAATAGTAGTAAGACACCACATGACGACACATGGAAAATGGAACAAAACTTGTTAAACTCCTTTCAGTCTACTGATAAACAGGATGTGTGCTGTGTAGTACTCTGTAAGCAGATTCACGTCCAACGAAAACAGAAGAGAGGAAATACCACCCTCATGAAATGCAATATACACACAAGGCTTGCTGGAAGTAACATGCTGCCTTTATTTGAACCTGTATTGTTAACATCACGTATTTTCCACCAGGGACGCTTGAAAAGTGAACCTTCAAGAACCTAGGTACTTTTACTACACATGAGTGAGAGACAGGTTAAAGGGTTTTGTTGCTGTCATACAATTATACTTTAGTCACATGCTCTTTAAAGGCATACTTATTAATAAATTGGTGAGGGCTTTTTTGTTTGGATTTTTTTTTTTTTGAGATGGGTTCTCACTATTTTGTGCAGCCTGGCCTAGAATTCACTATATAGACTAGCTGACTAGAACTCATAGAGCCTGTTTCTACCTCCCAAGTGCTGAGATTACAAGAGCGTGCTACCATACGAAGCTAAAATTATTTATTTTTTTAAAAATCACCTCCACTTTCAGTAAATAAAATGGGCAGCTAAAAAAATTCTCTAGCTATAGTAAATGATTTTTTAAAACTGACTTTCACCTGAATATTTAGATAATTGAATAAAATAAGCCTATGTTTATTTTAAAATGATGCTTTCATCCGCCTTTGAAGTGTGAATGTCTGAATTAAACCTTAAGCAGAACTCTTCAGCAGTTTTGGAATTGGAAGGAACGTCATACACATTAAAACTTTATAAGCAGTCTTTTTTTCCCCCCACAGGTATTTTAGGACTGTTTTGCAAAGCCCCATGATAAACGGCATGTAGGAAGTTCATAAATTTGTCCATTCATCATATCTGTGTATGTGAGGCATACACATGTGTTCACGTGACTATGTGCAGACGTGGAAGCAAAGGCATGTCCATGGATACGTGGATATGCATGGGGAGGCTAGAGGTGAACGTCGGTGTTTTCCTCGTCATTCTTCACCTTTACATTTGGAAGAGGTTTTCTCACTGAACCTGAAATTCACTCCTGTAGCTAGGTCAGCTGGTCAGCCAATGGACTGAAGGGATCCATCTGTCTATGCCTTCCCAGTGTTGAAATAACAGGCATGTGCTTTCCTTGCCCGTTCTTTTACCTGGCTGAGGATTCAAACTCCTCCTGCTTGACTGCAAGTTCTTTACTGACTGAACCATCTCCTCAGCCCCGGGGTGATTTGATCATGTACAAATTTTTAGATAATATGAGTCTTCTCTATAAAATTCAATAAATATATCCAAGAGAATAATGTACTCTCACGCTCACCGAAACATTTACAATAGCCAAGAAATTTAAAATACCAGCTGATGAACATAGAAGGAAACCATGATACCTGTATGTGGCATACTGCTCCGCCATTAAAGAACAAGATTCTGTCATTTGTGACAACATGTGTAGACCTGGAAAGGTCTGTGATATGCAAAATGAGCCAGGCTAAGAAAGGAACACATTGCATGATGTGATGGTTAGGATTGCCCAATTTTTCCAGAATCTGGAAAGACCGAGGAGGCTCCTTGGCCCACTGGTAAGGGATTTGATTCTGTTAAGACTTTCAGCAAGCCTGTGGGAGGTTTCATGAATTCATGTGGAAAGACATATCTTGATTTTGGTGAGACCTTTGCCTTGGTATGGGATATTGGTCTGTTTAAAATGGTTAAATCTAACTCAAAGCTGTCACACATTCACCATCACTCTCTCCCTGACTGTAGACAGGATGTGACTGGTTCCTGTTGCTGTAATTTTTTCCCGCTGTGATAACTATACCTTTGAACTATGAGCAAAAATAAGCCCTTTCTCCCTTAAGTTGCTTTTGTCAGGAGACTTTATACAATAACATGAAAATAAAGTAAGACCAATGATGTCATACATGGAATTTGAGAACAGTAATCTCATAGAAATTGAGAGTAACATGAAAACCATCAGGCTGAGGATGGTAATCTAGGGAAGGAGGGACAAGTTGGTCGGTGTGTACTTTCTTAGTCAGTTTCCCGTTGCTAGAGCAAAATACATGCTACAACCAAAAAAAAAAATCTTTAAAAAGAAAAGTTTTTTTTCTTTCTTAATTTTTTTAATATTAGTTAGAGTTTATTAACTTTGTATACCAGCTGTATCCCTCTTTCCCTCCCAATCCCACCCTCCCACCCTCATCTCCTCCCTGCCCCTCTCCAAGTTCACTGATAGAGGAGGACCTCATCTCCTTTCATCTGACCCTGGTTTATCTGGTATCTTCAGGACTGGCTGCAAAGTCCTCCTCTATGGCCTAGCAGGGCTGCTCCTCCCTTGGGGGGGGGGGGTGTCAAAGACCTGCCATTGAGTTCATGTCAGAAATAGTCCCTGTTCCCCTTACTAGGGTACCCACTTGGATACTGAGCTACCATGAGCTACATCTGAGCAAGGGTTCTAGGTTATATCCATACATAGTCCTTGGTTGGAGAAATAGTCTCATAAAAGACCCCTATGTCCAGATATATTTGGTCCTTGTAGAGTTCCTGTCCTTGGGCTCACCTTTTAGAAGTTTCATCCCATAATCATTTGGCTCCATTACCTTTAGGGGTTATCACGAAACCTTCACCACACGGAGGCTGAGGAGCAAGGAGACTGTCTTAGACCATATATCTCATTGAAAAGCATGGCCCCAGGGAACTAATGTCCTTCCACTTGTCTCACCCTCCTCATGTAGTCCTCCTATCTCCTAACAGTGCCTCAAGTTGAAAACAGCTGTCAATTATGTGAGCCTCCAGGGGACATTTATGAACCAGTCTATAGCAGCTACTTTGTCACAATCTGATGGCAGCAAGAAATGTATTATTGTAATAAGCAGTGTTCATTTGAAAGATTTCAATATTCTTCACCACAAGGTGGGTATTTGAGAATACAGACATCATAGCCAATTGCAACGAGTAGAGTAAAACTAGACCATTTTACAACAAATAATCTGATGTCTTCCTTGGTCAAAAAGACAGTGAAAGTGATCCTTCTGCTCTTTGACTGTTGTGGAAACGTGATTGGGGGTATATAGGAAAGGAACAATCCCTTAGACAGAGAACCGTGTGATAGTTTGGCCTGTGATAAGCTTCTTAACTTCTGAGCCTTGTGCTTTCACACATAAAAGGAAGATAATCCTTGTGTTTCTTATGTGGTGGTTTCTTGTGTTTGCTGATAAGGTTGGCGGTGTTAGCACTGTGAGGCCTGGCAATTGTGACTGCTGTTTTCATTAGGAATAACAGCACATACCATCATGTTCATTGTGTACAGGAAAGTTCAGTGTGTCCCAGGGGGTCTGCTCTGTCTCAGCATGTGCTGCACTCAGTTTGTCCCATTTCCCTGCTATCATTCTGTTGCTGTTGAGTCTTTTCCACAGCGCAGGTAGAATATGAATCACAATGATGTCAAGAAGCCAAATCCAGTTCTGCATACTGGACATCCAATCAGTTTCATTCCAGGCTTAAGTGTCATCTGTATATAACCAGCACGCAAAAGAAGGGCAGATATTCCAGGCTGGTGCTTTTATCCTGAAAGATGAGTTATGAGAGGACTTGGGGTGGGGGTGAGCCAGATATCTCCAATAAATCACAAACTGTGGAAGGTTATATCAAAAATATTAATTCATTGGTTGAAGAGGTTTATACGTTATGTTTTTATTTAATTTCACCATGCTAAATCATAGATCTTTGAGAAGAAAACAGATAGAGCCACTGCCTACACAGAGCTGAACATCTAGCAGAGAAAAGATGTTAAAGCAACAATAAGAAAACCCAAGTGGCTCAACAGGACAGGAAAAAAAAAATGGATAGAAACCTGATCTTTCAGAAGAGAACCGTTATTTACAAAATGGTTTTGATAGCTTTCTGAAGGTCAGAAAGAGAATCCACGCAGGACACCTGAGACAAATTAGAATAAACTGCTTGTCATTTGAAAATTCAGAAAAGAATGGCATTTATGGACAGGTGATAAAAAGAAATGTAGGGATCAAAAAGAATTAAAGGAGCCACTGGAGAGACAGTCATTTACATGAACCCGGGAGGGGCTCAGGACAAATCTTAGAGAAGTTTAGCCCATCAACTGAAATAATGAAAGAGCATCTTACCCCTGCCATAGGTGGTTTTTATTTTATCTTAGTTTAGTTTTGATGTTCAAATTCTTTCATTTTTATAGGTGATTTTAAATCATTGTCTAGGTAGTAATTTTTAGGTGGCCACTGACATATAACATTAATAAGACCAATGTTGGGTAAATATTTGACCTTTTTCTCATTACAGTTTTGTTTTTTGTTTTTCTCTTTTCCTAACTGGTAGTCACTTACCACTACACTAGGCTGCTGAAAAAGCCCATCTTTCCACATTCGTCAACTCTATTTAATGGGAACAAATACCTGAGAAAATATCTTCAGAGACGAAGGAATGGTTCACTTTGTCTCACGGCTACGGAGACCTCGGTCCATCATCATGGGAAGAGACTCAAACTATAAGAAACAGAAAGCTGGAAAAGAGGGAGGGACTGGAAACCAGCCACACCTCATCCCCAGGACCTCACTTTGGTTCTTTGTCATGAATAATTATCTCTCCTAGAACTTAAACTTTGCTGAGTTGGGCAAAGTCTCTTGTTGATGTCTCTTGTCTTGGTTATGGTATTTTATCACAGCAACTGAAAGGCAACTAGTACAATGGGTAAGGAACAGAAATGACCCAAAAGCTGGGGGCAGGGGAAAAAAAAAAAAACAATGGCCAGATTTTAGGCAAGGTGACAAAAGGAAACGTTTTCCTTACACTAAAATAAATGAAGCCACACTGAAGAATTTTATTCACAGAGGAAACTTCAGTGAAAAAAGAAAAGTGTGGAAATATTGTCAGTAAAAAAATTTACGGTGACCAGCTGGAGAGCAGTTTCCACAGACTTCAATCTAATTCTTCAACTAGTTTCTTGAACCGGGATGGTTTTGAGATAATGAAAGACATAATATCTAATTTGAAGGATAAATAATAAATTTTTGGTGTCTTGTGGGAAAAGCTAAAAAATGAGATATTAAGAATAATAATTTAAAAAAGGACAAGATGAATTACCAGGTATGAGAAAGGTAACAAACATTGTAATTGTTGTCTCACAGTGTGTGAGTCAGATATGTGCAACCCAGTTTCTGCAGCTGGGGCTCTCGGATCATGGTGGAATAGGGGCAGAAATGTGAGAAGATCTGGGCATCTAGAAGCTCGTTGTGAGAGTGTCTGTTCTAGAAACAGCGGAGAGGCTAAATCCATGAAGTCTCAGCAGCACAGCTGCCTAAACAAGACCTGAACAAGGCCAACACGAATGGATATGCTAACATGCTACCTAGACCAAGAACTACCAGTAGCTGGAAAGCCAATTTTAATTCAGAGAAGCCAGTCATTGTTGAGTTATAGTGTTATACCAAGTCACAGCCGCTTTTCTGCCTACATATGGATCACGTTACTCCCAATCCTGTGCCCTTTCTGGTCCAGTGAACATTATAATGCATTTGCGTATATCGTCAGAGCATGTCCTCTTTCATCTAAGAAATTTTATTATATGTTTCCTTTGGTTGTGACTGCAGAAGAGGCAGTCTCTCTCAAATCTATGGGTCAGCCTACCCTCATGAAAAGGGTCTGCTCCAACATCTTTTAATATTATGCATTTTTTTTCTTAAATTTTTTCTTTCTATTTGTCTTTTCCCTTTTTCTTTTTCTGTCTTTTCTCTACTGAGGAGTTAAGCATGCCCAGGCTGGCCCTGAAATCGCTCATAATATCAAAACAACTCTCAACTAGATAAGAGCTGATGCTGTGGATAGACTATTAAGGTGAGACATGAATGAGGACCAAAGCAGTGGTGCCAAGACTCCCTCCATGTGGTGACACAGAAGAACCAGTGCCAGGGAAGCCCCACTGGAGACCCCTTTAGACCTGCAGTCACCTTCATTTATCATCACATTGCAGGAAATTAAAGAAAACTGGAATAGCAGTTATTTCCTGCCTTTCCCTTTCACTTTGAAAAGCATGAGGTGTCCTGGTGAGCTCAGCACACCACAGCGATGACGACAGAACTGCTAACAGCTAATATTTTACTAAACTGACCGGAATAAAAGCATGAAGCTATAACAAATGGGTTGGAAGGGACACATTTCAAAAAAAAACTTTTTTTTTTTCATCCCCCACCCCTTCTCTCTTCCTTTCTGTTTCCAACCTCCGCATTTTTAGACATCCTGAGTCTTTTGTATGTAAGTCTGTGTGGGTGGATGTGATGGGAAGCAGTTGAATAAACTTCCTTTAAAGCCACTAAAGCTCTTGTGGAGGCTAACAGAGGGCAGGGGGGCGGACCAACGCTTCAAAGTTCATAAGAGATCTTTGCGTTCAGTTTTAATTCACTGGAGTCCCCAGCCCCAGTCCAAAAGGAAATGTTTCTTTGAAAAAATATGAAGACCTGACTAGGGTTTCTTCAGGAATTAGGACTTTTATTTTTTCTGGGGAAAATCTGTATGCATAATTCAACTGTAGATTTTTTTCTCCTTTGCTTATGTATAGCAAATGCAGTTGGAGGCATTTCTAATTCTTAGTTAAAATCTCTTGCTTTACGTCTTGGCTTCCCCATAATCTAGTCAACATACGCTTGGGGTAACATTCTAGGGAATGGGGTAGTTCAGTTCCTAGCTTCCAAATATAAGTTCTCTAAACAAATAGACATTCAAAATGAAGAAGTCATGGATAGTTAGAACTATAAATTCTGCTCCTAAATGCAAATCAGTAAATTAGTTTCATTCTAAACTTAAACTTTGAAAGAAATACACCTTATTCAATAGAAAAATCATAGAGGTTGTTAAGATTTGATCTATGAAGGCTGAAAAATGTTTGACATATTTATTTTTTATTGTAAAAACGTATTTCTAAAGTTAATTTCTCTTCATGTACTACAGTTACACATTCTTTATCTTCCAGCACTTTTTATTATTCCCACACACATTGGTTTTAGCATTGTAAGCTATGATTGTAGTCCACCGATTAAAGATGGAAATGGCATTGATCATACAGGATTCCTGTACACAGCATGATGCGTATTGTTCTTCTTGCCCAGATGGACATGAGCCTTTCCAAAACCAGCACTTAGATTTTGAAAACAATGATAAAAACAAGTGCAAACAGAGTAATTTTATTCTCTAATATGAAAAAAGAAAGATATTTCAGGATATCCATTTCTAACATTGGGAAATAAGGGAACAAATACAGTTACTTTGGGTTTTGTTGGCACATGGCATAGCTTTACCCATTGTTTTATTTTTTTTTTATATTATTCATTCATAAATGGAAAAAGTGATGCAGGCACCTAAACTGAATACAGGTAAGGGAATAAACAGGAAAAGTAGTTTATATATGACTAAATTATGTGGGAAATTGTAGCAGTTTTTGTTAATACTGATTTTATTTTTTTTCATTGTTGAATTTTTATTTTATTTATTTTGAATTTAAAAAATTTATTTATTTTGTTAATTACAGTTTATTCACTTTGTATCCCAGCTGTAGCTCCCTCCCTTGTCCCCTCCCAACCCCACCCTCCCATTCTCCTTCCCTAGTCCACTGATTGGGGAGTTCCCCCTCCCCTTCCCTCTGTCCCTAGCCTATCAGGTCTCCTCAGGACTGGCTGCATTGTCTTCCTCTGTGGCCTGGTAAGGCTGCTGCCTCCTCAGGGGGAGATGATCAAAGAACTAGCCACTGAGTTCATGTCAGAGACAGTTCCTGTTCCCATTACTATGGAACCCACTTGGAAACTGAGCTGCCATGGGCTACATCTGTTCAGGGGTTCTAGGTTATCTCCATGCATAGTCCTTGGTTGGACTATCAGTCACAGAAAAGACCCCTGTGCCAGACCCCTTGTGGAGCTTCTGACCCCTCCATATCTTTCTATCTCCCGCCTTCTTTCAGAAGATTCCATGTACTCTGACCAAAGTTTGGCTATGAGTCTCAGCAACTGCTCTGATATACTGATGGGTAGACAGAGGCCCTCTTTGGTAGGCTCCTGTCCTGTTTCCTGTTTTCTCCCTCTTCCAATGTCCATCCCATTTGCCTTTCTGAGTGAGGAATGATCATCTTACCCCTGAGTCCTCCGTCTTGCTTAGCTTCTTTAGGTGTACAGATTTTAGTATGTTTATCCTATATTATATGTATAATATCCACTTATAAGGGAGTCTATGCTGTTATTACACACGTCGTGAATCACTTTAACAAAAAAAAAAATAAGATAATGCATAATTCTTTTTTGTCACTCAGAATGTTGCCAGTGAAATGAATGATAATTCATCCTCTATTTCTCAAATGTGAGTGCTTATATTGAAATAGGTTCATACATACACACACACACACACACAGCTTTTAATGATTTTTCTAGCTCTTGAAACAACTTCTAAGATATAAACAATTTTTAAATAAGAACAAAGAGGCTGGAGAGATGAGTAGCTCAGCAGTTAAGAGCAGGATTTGTTCTTCCAGAGGACCAGCTTCAATTTCCAGCCCTTACAGGGTGGCTCCTGACCATCTGTAACTCCAGCCTCAGGCAATCTGCAGCCTTCTTCTGGCATTAAGGGCAAATGGTATATAGTTATAGTGCATGCAAATCACCCATACAAGTAAAACAAAAGCAACTGAAATAAAGGCTATCTTCTAAAAACAAAGACAAAGCTTGTTAATTTAGCTCTCCAATTAAATTGTGAGCCTGCAACAAAGTATGACTTTGATGACTTAAAGGGTAGCACACCATCATTGTACAGTGTCTTGCTCACTTAGTCAGAACCAACTCAGTGACAGATAACATTTCCTAGCTGTGTGAAAAGACGACATTGACTATCAATCTTAGACTTATTAATTAATAAGTAAATAGTGTGAGGCTCAGCTATTTTTCTGTAAGTCTATATCATCATGGAAGAGATTCCAGAGCTGAAACTCTGGTTGCTCGCTCTAGTGTTTCCATACTATGAAGAAGGGCTGCCTTCATCTGCAAGGAAAAAAAATAATCTTGTTTAAAAGTACAGAGGTGTAGAGAAGATGAATAACTTCCAAACCTTTTATTTTTCTACTTATAAAAGAGAGAAAAATAGTTAACTTTTATGAAAAAATAAAATGAATATTCTTATTTCTCCTGAGTATAGACATTTGTTGAGTTACATAAAAATTGATCCCATACTTTAAAAAATCCTTATCATATGTTGAAATGTAAAATATGAATTCTTAAGTTTAGGTTGCCTCCAATGGAAACACCTAAGGGGATTCTGGTGATTCAAATAATACTTAAAACACCAGATGGAATGACTTCATGGATCAAACATCTGCTTCATATTTTTAAAGTATTTGATGTCAATTCTGATATTATTAGACTTAGATTATTGGTATATTTTTAAAACTTTCATGTGGATTAATTTTTTATTAATTTATTTAACAATATTATTTAACTCCATAATTATGGAAAACATTGAGTGAACGGGTCGTGTATATGTGAGTTTTGATTCTTTCTTCTGCTTCTTCCCCTCTCTCTCACTCTACATATATGTATATATGTGTGTGTGTATATATATATATATATATATATATACATATATATATAGATACACATATGTAGAAGGTGGGGGTGATATATAACTGAACTGAACAATTGAGGCTGAGATAAAACAGCATTTATGATAAGACCATATTTGGTGCTAAGTAAAGTACTTGTAGGGATTTTCATTATATAGAGGTCAGATGAAATTGATCACTACTACTAGAATTTGTTCTGACATGTACACATGCTTTTTCTTTTATTTTGAAAAAGTATACCTTACTCAAACGTGTGGATGCTGTAGCTGCTTATCTTCTGCTGTCCCCACCTATGAGGCAGTGGAGAACTCCTTAGAGTGGGGATTATCATTGTCAAGCAACAGATGCCTGGCAAACAAAGCTTGGGAGGAGACGGGAGATTCAACTTTTTCCCTTCTGCTTGACTCTGTCATTCAAGTTCCTGACTCCAAGTCTATGTTATTCTACATTTTTATTGGCACCAATAATTTTTTAGACAGCCTTGGATCTATAAAAAGGAGACAATCATTAGTACAGACTGTCCTTCATAAACTCCTAGTGAGAAAATACCACATTGCTAAAACACACCATTCTGTTGGCAGACAACAACTCAGAATGATTGGATGAGATCTGCATTTACTTGCCTACAAAAAAAAAAAGAAAAAGAAAAAAGAAAAGAAAAGGAAAGGAAAGAAAAGAAAAGAAAAGAAAAGAAAAAAAAGAAAAAGACTGGCCTCATAAGCCAGGATGAACCAACTGAAGATGACATCTCATCTCCAAGATGACTTAGATTGAAGATGTCCGTGTGACATTAGAAATCTCTGAAAGAGGATTATGGAAGGGAAGGCAGCATGGAAAGGGAGAGGTCATCAATAGCATAATGGAATATGTTTGAAACGAAAGCAGAAAAAGGGAAAGGGAGGGAGGTGATATGAGTGAGGGGAGGGTAGTGGGAATGAAGGGCAAGGAAGAATGTGAGTGTTGTGTGAGTGAAAATGATACAATAAACCCCATTACTTTGTAACCTAACTAAAGAAAATTACTGGTATCTACAATGCAGCAAATTGTATCAAGTTATATTCTGGGTTTATGTTTATATGTTGCTTTTAATTAATGATTAATTAGTGACCAGCATACATAATGGCCAGAGCACATAATCTAGATTTAGTGCTGGTTTTTAGCATCATAGATGAGTGAACTGAATTCAAGTCATTCTAGGCAAGTAAAACCATTGTTTGGATCTTAAACTACATGACGTTTTCTGTTGTGAAATGGTCAGATTGTATTTTTATGGTGTCTAGGGTAAAGATGCTACTTCTGCGATTCACTGCTTACATTAAGTATGATTAAAACTACAGTCCCAAGATGCATTAGCCACAGCACAGCTGAGAACAACCACTGTATCATATCATAGAGTTAACTGAAATTGGGGCTAGTGACAATGTCCCTCTGCATTGCGCTCATAAGGAAAAAGAAAGAAGGAAACTGATTATTTGAGGGAAACAGTTAATTTTTGCTCTGAGAGCTGTTTTTTTTTTTTTTTTCAATATGTTAACTCCTTTTCCCCTTTGTTTTCATCTTCTCTTGGAGTAGGTAATTATAACTACTGTATGCTTTTATAGTAAGAATGACTTTGCACATTGGCTGACCATGATTTCATTTTTTTGGGGGGTATTGCCTTTTTAGGCAGAGAAAAGGCTAAAACTTTTCATCTGATTGAGCATGGTCTAGCGTTTCTCTCTCCTTTTCTGAGCCCATTGATGTTCTCCATTGGGGTAGAATGACTAAAGGCCTGGAAGAAATCCAAATGACCTCTGAACAGAACTCATGCATGTGCCATAGCCAGGCAACATAGACCAGACATCAAAGTTTTTTGTCTTTGCAATTTCCTAACCTTCATTAAATGTTTTAACTAGATCATCAATTAACTGCATATTTATTGGCATTTCTTAGCTAGAGGCATTAAGTAGGTAAGTGAAGGTCCAGGAAAGACTTGTAATAAAATTATGAAACCGTCAAATCACAATATGGTTATTTTATGCTGAGAAGCAAGAGTGCATGAGACCCTGTTTGTTATGACACAAATATATACCTATATTATCTGTATCTGTGTATGTTAATTTTGGGTGGGTGTCAGGGTTATGCTGTCATATAGTCAAGTCTGAATGTAAACTTGCTATTAAGCCAAGAATGAATTTGTGCTTCTGATTCTCTTGTCTCTATCTTCCAAATGTTCTGACTACGCATATATGCCACCAGGCCAGTTTATGGGGTTCTGGAGATCAAAGATGGGTTTGTGTATGTCAGTCAAGGATTCTATCTACTGAGCTATGTCCTAAGCTATGGCATGGCTGAGGAAATAGGTATATAAAACTATAGTTTACATGTAATCAAAAAAATGGGGAGGGGGTATTAATTTGCAAACTTCTATGTAACCTGAAGCAACCAGTCTCAATGAGGAGACTGGGAAACCAATGCCTAACATGTGAAGAATAGCCTTCCATTAGATCTTGCCTTCTTCATCCCCTGTAGGCTTTTGAGTCCAGAGACACTGGGAAGACAATATTTTGTTTTGGTCCTCATTCATTGCATTGCCTCTACCAGTGCCATGGAGGGGCCTGTGCTCCTCTAGCTCGTTTGCTTGAATAGATATTGCAAAGAAAATTCTTTGTGGATATATGACAGTTGAATAAGGTCATGACCAAACAAACTTGGGGACACAGACTAAAGCATGCCAACATTTTCAGGTCTAGTCCATGAGAAAGAACCAATTCAGGGAAAAGACTACCAATGGACAAGCCAAGGAAATACATGTAAATGAAGTCCTACAAACCATATGAAAACATATTTTATGGCCAGATGTCTTATCCGTGGCAAATGACAGAGGCCACTCAAATGTCAAATGAGATGAGTACCAATAATTAATTAATCACTAGAATCAAAGGCTTGGAGATCAGGCCCATTTTTGTTGGGGAAAAGAGATACATTAATCTATCACTGAGGACAAACACTTTAAGGCAGTATCATCAGAATAAATGAGATGGGTATTATAGAGAGGGGCTAGTCAGGACTTTCAAATTTATGGCAAACCAGAGAAGAGCTGGGCCTTCGGAACAAAGGAGGGAAATGTCAAAGGTCCCCAAACACAGTGATGTCCAGGCTTGAAGACATTTCAGAGGTGAGGGAAAGCATGAAATGAAGTGGTAAAAATTTCACCAAAAATACAGTATTGTTTAAAACAACTATAACTGTATTCACATTTTCTGAAAGCAAACAAACAAATAAAGCAAAAAGGCAAATCTAGCTATCTTAACTTGCATGTCTTCAAGCTCGGCAGCTGTAAATCAGTGCATATTTTATCTTATTATCCAGAGTTTTCGTTCAGGGTGCTTTTCATAATTTTCTGATATAAACTATTTTTCAGCATTTTATAGACAATCTACAAGCTGATACTTGCACTGAGTACAGGTCCAGCGTGTGATGCCCTACTCCGCAAACTACAATGTCCCCTGACTGCTCTTATCCTTGCAACATCAACATTGGCTTCGGAAAGGTGGCAGCATCAGACACTGCTTGTTTGGGATGTGTGACCTTGTGGTGAGTTCTGTGTTGGAGGAAATCTCTTTGCTATGCTTTTAGTACCATTTACGTCTAACTACTTGTTTTTAAAAGTTATTTTCCATGCTCTGGTGGAAAACTCAAGGGCCTAATCTCAACACAGCCAAGCCATTTTTAAACAGAGTCCTCCTCTCACACAGAGCTACCAGGAGAACCTGATAAGAAGTATGATAACAGAGTCAGGCACATTATTGATAGTCTCTGAGTCTGTTTTTCCATGTGAAACAACAGAGAGGTGAATGTCGGCAACCACAGTAACAAGGCCAAGGCAACAACATAGGATGAGTGTCTGAGACCTGGCTATCAGAGTCAGCCAATACTCAGATTGCTGTGGACTGTCTCTGTCTGAGGCTTCCTCTGCTGCTCAGTATGGCCATGTGTAAATAAAAACCACTTTCCAGTCTCCTTGGATGAAATCTGAAAAGACACATGTGATAACCCCTTCCGACCTCTTTCAGCCCCATGAGGCATCAAATCTGATATGTTCCATACTACAAAACCTCGGCCTTCCTTAGTTCTCTGGGAAGGCCCCTTTCTCTTTGCTGAGACTACACACACTGTTCTATTTGTCAGAAATGTCTTTGTCTTCATCACATCTCTGATGTTGCCTATATAGATCCTAAGTTGACAGTGTCTGCAAGCACAGCCTGTAATGCTTAACAAAGGAGGTGTACTGAGAAGCATATGCTCAGACAATCTTTCATTGAGAGAACATCATAGAATTCTAATTCCTGAAGGTCCCAGCAGTAGCGTAACAGTAGAAGCAAGTGTGATTTTCATGTTGTAGGCCGTTACTTTTTGAGACACAGTCTCTGTATGTAGTCCTGGCTGTCTTACAACTAGCTCTGTAGACCAAGCTGGCCTCAAACTCATAGAGATCCACCTGCCTCTTCCACCACAGTTCTGGGATTAAAGGCAGGCATGTGACACCAGAGTCCAGCATTACTCTGTATTTTATTTCCAAATCAACTACTTGATTATTCCTCTTATAGGCAACACTAGCAGGGGATTTTGCTTGTCCAAGGGTCATGGTAACCCAAACAATGAGATTAGATCAAGCACAAGAGAAAATAATACAATTTAGAGATGTTGTCAACAAAAAATATGGGATCCTGCTATTACCATAATATGGTATGACCATCCTACAATCTATGATCTAGAATATATAGAAACCAACAACATAGCTAAATATGATCTTTATTAAGTATTGTATTCTGAGAATAGGTATTGAGTAGAATAACAAACTTTGATATTTGAAACTATCAGTCAACCCTCATATACATTTGAAACCTAAATATACAGACTTTATGGGAAGTCTAAAATGTCAAGCTAAGAATGTGACTGAGTGATCCCAAGATATTGTTACTTTGAAGACCACCTGGTAGAACCCAACACAATCTCTGTAAGAGCCTGCCCAAGTACCAGGCCTCAGTCAGTTTTCATAATAAACTGTAAAGTAACTGAGCAGCCCACTCTCAAAAGGAACAAGGCACCATGAGGAAGAAGCAGCAAGCAAAGAGTCTGAACTATTTCAAGATGATAAGATATTGGAAACAATTGTTAAGTGTTTGAATGCTCATATAAAATAAGAGGCTAGCTGGGAAATTATAAACAAAAGCATACATACATATATATAAGATGATGAAATGAATATACAAGTCTCAGGGCAAAATAAAATTCTACAAATAAGGAGATAACCTAGAATCCCTGCACAGATGTAGCCTATGGCAGTTCAGTGCCCAAGTGGGTTCCATAGTAATGGGAACAGGGACTGTCTCTGAAAAGGAACTGATTGTCCTGCTCTTTGATCACTTCCCCCTGAGGGGGGAGCAGCCTTACCAGGCCACAGAGGAAGACAATGCAGCCACTCCTGATGAGACCTGATAGACTAGGATCAAAGGGAAGGAGAGGAAGACCTCCCTTATCAGTGGACTTGGAGAAAGAAAATGGGTGGAGAAGGGGGAGGGAGAGTGGGATTGGGAGGGGAGGAGAGAGGAATCCACAGGGGGGATACAAAGTGAATAAACTGTAATTAGTAAAAATAAAAAAATGCAAAAAAGATAAATTGGAATAAAGAAGTCTAAAGATATCTTTAATCCAAAATGAATCTGTCAGAGGAAATATTTAGTTAATTGAATGGCATCTTTGAAAACATTTGGGGCAGAGGAGGTAGCTCAGTGAGTGGGCAAAAGCACTCACTAGACAAGCATGGGGATAGGACTGAATTCCCAGGACCCATGTAAAGAGCCTGTGTATTTACACATAAGCCTGTAACCCCAGTGGGATAGGGCTGGAGACAGAAGATAGGATCACTGGGGCTTGTTGGCTGCCAGCCTAGCTCCAGCTTCAGTCAGAGAACCCCGCTGAAAGGAGTGAAGCAGCAGCGAGAGATGATAACCATGGTATAAACAGGAGTTAGGGGTAAGCTGCTGAATTAGGAGCACTGGGGACGAGACATGAAAGCTGCAGCTGGATGGTTAGGAGATAGCCAAGCCTCACAGATAAGAAGGGGGACAGAGCTCTGGGAACAAAGCCAGTAGTGGCAGGCTGGCTGGCTTCCATGGAACCCCCCTCCTTTGGAACATGCACAAGGCACCATTGTCCTTCCCATATTGCTTGTAACACAGCTCATTGTAACAGACTAGAATTGTGAGTTAAGATGGCTTTGAGAAAGAAACTTCTAACTGTTCCAGAGAAGAGATCACCTGAAACTGGTCCCAGAGACAAGGACCTAACTACGAGGTAACCAAACGGAAGAGAACTGCAGCTCCATAAATCTTAATAGCTGTGGTAGGTGATAACATTCACATAACAGAAACAAAGAGAGCACAATTTAGCTAACAGCTAGCAGACCCTGCCAAGGTGGGAGAGCAGTAGGACCTAAAGGCTGGAAATGCCACGCATGGCCACAGACCAGCAAACTAGCCCACACCTCAATGCTGACCACACCTCTGATTGGGTGAGAAATACATGGACACTCTGTGATCATCTCCCTGGTTGGTCCAAACTAGTGTGCAAAGAGTAAGGGGGCCGCTACCTGGTTTGACCTTTGATAAACCCAAAGAATTAATTAATATCATTAAAAATGACCACAGTCTTTGTCCGCTTTCTGCCATAGGTCCTGTAAAAAAAAAAACCTCTAGAGTCCAGGACCTAAACCTGGACTCTAAAGGCTCATAGACAGCCTTCCCTTTAGGGGAGCGTGAGCCCTACAGGAGCTAGTCTAATCTCTGGAGTTCTGTTTTCTTTCTGCCATTAAAGCTGCAGTCTTTCTTTTTATAGTAAACATAAATTTGAAATGTATGACAGTTTTTCTTTCAATGATAAAAACTTTCTTGGTGGACCCAGCTGCCATCCCAATGCTTGTGAATTTCTTCTTCCGTCATGAGACATGACAAGCCCGTGGAGCCACTAGTCAGTGGAAATTGTGTGCATCCAGCAGTTTAAGTCCAGTGCTTAGTCCTGCTGGGATGAGAGCATCTGCATCATACTCCAAGAGACATGTTTTTCCTGTTGTCACATTTCAGTAGGGTAGGAAGTAGGACATTCAGCTATAGCCTACACGCATACACACACACATGCACACATTTGTCAGTGCAAGTACTTGTATACACATGTGCTTACACACTAAACAGATATATCACCCACTTGCACATGCTCACATACAAATACACAAACACAATAAATAAAAATTTGAAAAAAAAATATTCAAATGCAAAATAAATAGCCACAGATAAGGAAAATATGAAGGTCAAACTAAAAGCAGTTGAGAAGCTAGTGAAAAGTCACTTACTTTAAGTCTAAGGAGGGTATATTAGCAGCTATGATGATTAATGCATATAAAATCACCCTGTACATGAGTCCCAGTGATGGACTGTCTTTGTCAGTTTGGCCTATGGGCATGTCTGGGAGGAATTATGTTAGTTAAATTAACCAGTATGGACAGACCCACCCCCAGACAGTAGGACCATTCCCTGGGCTTTGGGTCCTGGATTTCATAAGAGTGGTTAAAATGAGATGAATACATGCATGGGTTCATTTTCCCTCTGCTCTTGATTGCAGATATGACTAGCTGCCTCAGCACCTTCTTCCACTCTACTGATCTGACTGATGGTAACCTGGAATTGTGAGCTAAAATAAACTCTCTCTTAAATTGGTTTAGTTGTGGTATCTTATCATAGAGATACAAATTCAAAGAACATTAAAAGGGAAGAAGTCCATATTTTGATACATGGTAGTGTAGCAAATTGTGCAAAACAAAAAACTACAGATTGCCTAAGAATGTTTATGAGCAATAATCATGAAGAGAAAGACAAACTTGATAGAGCCCCAATGTAGAGCATCTATGTGGCCAAAACGACACACAAAAATGCTTAGTTAAGTGGGAAGTACAAACTAAAACCAAAACGATAAGCAAATTGAGGACAAAGCTAATTCATATCGAGTTAGCAATGATGTGGAAAATTACAAGCACCCATGCATTCACAGTGGCAGGATAGATTGGCTCAAAAGTTTGCCATTGTCTCCAAACATAAACGATCATCAGTAGAAATTCCTGAAGAAAGCTCACGGGAGGGAGAACCGCGAGGGGAAGCTGTATGGAGAGAACAGTCCACACACACATATTCTAAAATTAGAGCAGCAGCATCTATTTATAGCACTCTGACAAGAACTATTATGGTAAAAATAATAAATAAATACAATTCTTAAAGAACAATATAAAAATAAATAAAATAACCAGTCAGAGTACTGGAGAATAAAGACACGAACAAACGATTGGTGGAATGGAAAATCTGATTGGCTAATAAATATAGGAAGAGTATCATTTTGATTTAGTAAACTCTGTGATTTAAAAACCACCCTGTATGGAAAATTCCACCTCTGGTTCAGATGCAGAAATTTATAAAAGGAGGCTGAGGCCAAGAAGATGTCAGTCTGGAGTCTGTTCAATACTTCAGTCCCAAGCTACATCAAAGAGAAAACTCTGTTTCCACTCTCTATGTACTTGCAGCCAGTGGCTAACTAAATCTTGAGCTGTAATAAAGCCCATGTCTTGCTCAAATACGGGTTAGATTGACAACTTATCACAATAGAGACAAAGTAGGTAAAGGGATACATTTTAATAGGAGAGGAATAATTATTATGTCAGTCGGTTTTATATTTAAATTTATTTTTAACAATTTTTTATTTGAATACTACAATGTATCATTTTTGCTCCTCTCTCTTTCTTTACTTTAAATCCTCCCATATCATGTTCTTTTACACACACATTTAAAAAAATTCAACTCATAAAAAGTAAGAGTATCTTCTGGCTTTCTGTACCCTAATCATAACAAAATTCAATGAAAAAAAAAGGAAATTGTACACTGAGATAGCAGTACTAAACCAAACTGCAACGTTCACCACACTGAATGTGAGAGGCATAAATATTCCAAACAAAAGTAAGATGTCACAGTTTGAACAAAAGATTGTCTTGGTTGTAAGGTTTGTGTCTTGATTGCCTCCACCTGTTCTAAAAACATGTCTCATTTCAGCACTAATCATTGAAAGGCTGTGCTTGCTCCATGGCTTTCACTGTGCTTGTTTATCAAGGGCTTATTAGAATATTCATGTGCCGAGTTCTTTGCAGTTCTATAAGTGTTCTCTCACCTATATTGATGTGCATTGTTAGCTATGTACATTAGAAACATTGTATCTCTAGCTATATGGTTATGCTCTGCGCCATTTGAATCTCTAATAACTTTTCTCGCTGAGAAATCTGTTTTGATGGCAATATAGATGCCTCCACACTTTTTTCCCTAGTGTCAGCATGATTTTACCTTTTCCATTCTTGTTGCTTTGCAATAGGCTTGAGTGTGTGTTTTCACAGTTGCTGTTACATCAGAGTTTGAGATTATCACTGTTACAGGTAAACTGGCACCTTCACCATTTGTTACTGTTTTCAATTTGCTACTCCTGTTCTTTGTTCTTTTGGAGATTTAACTTAAACATTTTTATAAGATTCCATATTCTTTCCTTTGGCATAACAATAATACTTTTTTTTTTAAATCTTTTATTTTTTTATTAATTACACTTTATTCATTTTGTATCCCTCCATGAGCCCCTCCCTCCTCCCCTGCCGATCCCACCCTCCCTCCCCTTTCTGCATGCATGCCACTCCCCAAGTCCACTGATAGGGAAGGTCCTCCTCTCCTTCTTTCTGATCTTAGTCTATCAGTTCTCATCAAAAGTGGCTGCATTGTCCTCTACTGTGGCCTGGTAAGGCTGCTCCCCCCTCAGGGGGAAGTGATCAACGAGCAGGCCAATCAGATTATGTCAGAGGCAGTCCCTCTTCCCATTACTATGGAACCCACTTGGACACTGAACTGCCATGGGCTACACCTGTGCAGGGGTTCCAGGTCATCTCCACAAATAGTCCTTGGTTGGAGTATGAGTCTCTGGGAAGTTCCCTGTGTTCAAATTATCTTGTTCTGTTGCTCTGCTTGTGGAGTTCCTGTTCCCTCCAGCTCTTACTATTTCCCACTTCTTACATAAAATTCCATTCACTCTGCCCATCAGTTGGCCATCAGGCTCAGCATCTGCTTTGACAGTCTATACTGCATAAGCTTTCAGAGGCCCTCTGTGGCAGGTTTCAAGGTTGTTTCCTATTTTCTTCTGGCTTTCAGAAGCCCTCTGTAGCGGGTTCCGAGGTTGTTTCCTATTTACGTTTTCTTCTGATGTACATCCTCTTTGCCTTTCAGGATGGGGATTGAACATTTTAGTTAGGGTCCTCTCTTTTGCTTAGTTTGTTTAGATGTACAGCTTTTAGTGGGTTTATTCTATATTGTATGTTTATATGAGTGAGTATATACCGTGAGTGTCTTTTTGCTTCTGGGTCAACTCACTCAGGATGATCCTTTCCAGGTCCCACCATTTACCTGCAAATTTCATGATTTCCTTATTTTTCATTGCTGAGTAATACTCCATTGTATAGATGTACCACAGTTTCTGCATCCATTCTTCAGTTGAGGGGCATCTGGGTTGTTTCCAGCTTCTGGCTATTACAAATAAAGCTGCTACAAACATGGTTGAACAAATGTCCTTGTTGTGTACTTGCGCCTCTTTTGGGTATATGCCTAGGAGTGGTATGGCTGGATCTTGAGGAAGCGCTATTCCTAGTTGTCTGAGAAAGCGCCAGATTGATTTCCAGAGTGGTTGTACCAGTTTACATTCCCACCAGCAGTGGAGAAGGGTTCCCCTTTCTCCACAACCTCTCCAGCATGTGTTGTCCCTTGAGTTTTTCATCTTGGCCATTCTGATGGGTGTAAGGTGAAATCTCAGGGTTGTTTTGATTTGCATTTCCCTAATGGCTAATGAGGTTGAGCATTTCTTTAAGTGCTTCTCTGCCATTCGATATTCCTCTGCAGAGAATTCTCTCTTTAGCTCTGTTCCCCATTTTTTAAGTGGATTACTTGGTTTGTTGCTTTTCAGCTTGTTTAGTTCTTTATATATATTGGATATGAGTCCTCTGTCAGATAAAGGGTTGGTGATGATTCTTTCCCAATCTGTAGGCAGTCGCTTTGTTTTGATGATGGTGTCCTTTGCTTTACAGAAGCTTTTCAATTTCATGAGGTCCCATTTATTGATTGTTGCTCTTAGAGCCTGTGCTGTTGGTGTTCTGTTCAGGAAGTTTTCTCCTGTACCAATGAGTTCTAGGGTATTCCCCACTTTTTTTTCTAGCCGATTTAATGTGTCTGGTTTTATGTTGAGGTCTTTGATCCACTTGGACTTCAGTTTTGTGCAGGGTGATAAGTATGGATCTATTTTCATTTTTCTACATGTAGACATCCAGTTGGACCAGCACCATTTGTTGAAGATGCTATCTTTTTTCCATTGTATGGTTTTGGCATCTTTGTCAAAAATCAGGTGTCCGTAAGTGTGTGGGTTTATTTCTGGGTCTTCTGTTCGATTCCATTGATCCACCATTCTGTTTCTATGCCAGTACCATGCAGTTTTTATAACTGTTGCTCTATAGTACAGTTACTATAGTACAGTTGCTCTATAGTACAATATACGGAAATCCATCAATGTGATCCACCATATTAACAAACTGAAAGAAAAAAACCACATGATAATCTCCCTAGATGCTGAAAAAGCATTTGACAAAATCCAACATCCATTCATGTTTAAAGTACTGGAGAGATCAGGGATACAAGGCACATATCTAAACATAGTAAAGGCGATATACAGCAAGCCTATAGCCAACATCAAACTGAACGGAGAGAAACTTAAAGCAATCCCTCTGAAATCAGGGACAAGACAAGGCTGCCCACTGTCTCCATATCTCTTCAACATAGTGCTGGAAGTCCTTGCTAGAGCAATAAGACAGTCGAAGGAGATCAAGGGGATACAGATGGGAAAAGAAGAAGTCAAATTATCATTATTTGCAGATGATATGATAGTATATATGAGTGACCCCAAAAACTCTACCAGGGAACTCCTACAGCTGATAAACACCTTCAGCAAAGTGGCCGGATATAAAATTAACTCAAAAAAATCAGTAGCACTCCTGTATACAAAAGACAAAAGGGCTGAGAAAGAAATTAGAGAAACAACACCATTCACAATAGCCACAAATGACATAAAGTACCTTGGCGTAACCCTAACCAAGCAAGTCAAAGACTTGTATGAAAAAAATTTCAAGTCTCTGAAGAAAGAATTAGAGGAAGATATGAGAAGATGGAAAGATCTCCCATGCTCATGGCTTGGCAGGATTAACATAGTAAAAATGGCCATCTTACCAAAAGCAATCTACAGATTTAATGCAATTCCCATCAAATTGCCAACACAATTCTTTACAGACCTGGAAAGAAAAATTCTCAACTTCGTATGGAATAACAAGAAACCGAGAATTGCTAAAACAATCCTCTACAATAAAAGATCTTCTGGAGGTATCTCCATCCCTGATCTCAAGCTGTACTATAGATCAACAATAATACTTTTTTAAAACTTAAAAAAAATTATATGTGTATTGTAGAACATGTCTATAGACTTAGCAATGCTGAAGGCTAAGATGGGAAAGACTGTCATGAGTATCAGGGTAGCCTGGCCCATGTAGTGAGACTCTGCCTCAGAAAAACAAAGTCCCATAAAATAAAGACTGTTTTTAGTGGCTGACCCAGAGATTGCTGTTTGCATTTACTTTAAGTCCATTTTCAACTAACACCATATGCCTGAGCAGTGTGAATGCCTTATAATAAAGAAAATGCCCAGTCTTTTTCTCCCATGCTTTGGGTCATTTCTATCATTCATTTCATTTATATATTATTATCTAAATGTATACCTATGCATAAATATATATAATGAAATATATTGTTATAATTTTTGAAAATGATTTTGTTAGATAAATTAAGAACAGGAAAAGTTTCTCATACTTTTCTCTGTTGCTTTTGATTTCTTATACAGATGTGAGTTGCTCACATATGGCATTTTCCCTTTACTTTGAAAAACATTTTTGCTGTTTCTTGGAAGCTACACTTGCAGTGAACAAATTTCCTTCTTTTTTTATTTAAGGAAATTTTAATTTCTCATTTGCTACTTTATTAAGTTAATCTCTTACAGCTTCATACACTAAACTTCATTCATAAGCTTCATATGTAATACATCAAAATTCTCAGACCTCACCTGCCTTGTCTCCCTCCCCTCTTCTCATCTTTGTCCCTTTCTTATATTTATGTCTTTTGTTTTGTTTTGTAACCCATTAGGTTTACCCAGGTACTGATATATGACCAAGGGTTGCAAATGTCCATTAGAGTTCCTTCACTTTTGAGAAATAAAAATTCCACAGAGCACACAACGATCAGTTAATAGTCCCCTCCCTAGTCTTTCTGTAGAAACGTTAAGGCTGCCATTATTGCTCACATGGTTTCTGCTGAGTGTCATGATTAGTTCTATCTTTGGTCTCCTATAAGTGAAATACACTCTCCTTCACTTTCTTTGGCTTTTTGTTCCTTTATCTGTGATTTCTTGATATTTAAATTTCTGTGTGTGTTCTTAAGAGCATTTCCGTGTGTGTGCTTGAATGTATGCACCTGAGCATGTGGGCATGGGAGTGAGGTGGGGGGTATTTATGGTTATATTGGTTTTATTCCATGCTCTTTGGGCTTCCTGGATCTATGATGTTTGAAAGTAATGTGATACAATTCCAGTCATGAATTGTTCAAATGGTTTCTTCATGACCAGAGGTGCTATTGTTCAGTGTGTACTTATCTTTTGTCTTTATTTCAGTTTCTGGAGCTCATTTTAAAGACTTCATTCTTTTTCATTTCCTTTTCAGTGCTACAGACTTGCCTTCAGCTATTTCTAACCTGATCATTTGAAACACTCTTCATTTTTGTCATACAATTGACATCTTCCATTTCTTACAGCTCATTTCCTGGCATCTTCATTGTTCTGCATACATAACTAATGTGACCTTTCATGCTGTTTCCTTCTTCTATGAGATCCCTCTCAGTGTATGGCCCACAGTGAAAAACACCTGTCCATAATTCCAACACACGTGCCTTATGTAAACCCAGCGCTGATCCTTGTTCAGTCTCTTTATAGTGTATTGGTGGATGTTTTATTTTGGTTTTTGCCATTTTAGTGTGATCTATAATTCTTCTGACAGGAGACAAAGCAGAAAAACCCAAAACAAATGAAAAACAAACACAAAAACAAAGGAAGCCACTGTGAACAGGCCAGTAATGTAACAGTCAGGTGTGAGGAGGGGAGTGTTTCTTGCCCTGTGGCTTCTACAAAATAAATTCCAGAGGGCCTTCAAGTTTCCCCTATTTTCAGTCTTTGAAAAACCTAACTTACAATATGAATCATCACTCTTGAAACGGCTCTCTCTCTTGATTTCTCTGACACCAATTTCTATCCTGTTTCTTCCTACCTTCTTATTGCTATCTACCTTTTTTGTATTATCTGTCTTTGCTCAGCATTTATCTAAGTTCTCTTTCCTTCTTATTCTGCCTTTGCTTCGATGATTGATTTTTAAAAATACACATGTTTCTTGTGTATTTTGCCAATAACTCCTAAGTATGTCTTGTCAGGCAGGGAGCTCACTCTAGATTATCAGTTGAATCATCCAATGACTTGAAGTCCAGTGTGGATGAAACTAGACTCCTCATTCTCCCTGAGAATAGCTCTCTTCCTTCCCATTCTGTCAACTGTTCTGGGGTAGAGGCTCTGCCTGAGATCCACTAGAGCAATTCACACCATCCTCTAAAAATACAAGGGTCTCCTTTTGCTCTTTCATCACTTCCATCCTTCTCTGCTCTTTTTCTCACTCTCTTCTTTTCCTCCTTCTCTTCCTTCCTGTTTCTAACATATATTTAGCAACTGTCATGAACCAGGCACTGAAATAGGTACTAAGGAGATGAATGCAAAACAAAACAAAACAAAAAAATAACATGATACCAATCATTATGCACTTACATTGAGCAAAAGAATGTACATTAAATAAACTAATATAAGTATGTGTTAAGTTCTGTGTGGTAAGTGAAGCTACATGTTATTATATAAGAAGAAAGTATGTTCTGTAAGCATTCTCTAGAAAAATACAATAATTTATAGCATGCCAGTGTGTGTGGGGAAATGACTTTTTTATTTTCAGCTGATGGTATTTTAGAGAAAAAGTGATGATCTTCCACTTAAGGTGTCAATATCTAGATTTCCTCTCTCTTCCCAGAAATTGCATTGTGAAGAACTTGTAAATAATTTTATCTTTCCACGTTGTTGGTATATATCAGAGTTAGGATCTTAAAGTCATCTTGAGTTTACCTTGCTCTTAGGTCAGGTACTAAAAGGCTAAACATATTAATGCATTAATTCCCATTTGTGGAATGAAATATCAGCTAAAACTGATATATTTTCATTTTACCAGATATGCTATAAGAATTAAATTATAATACTTTTGAGACTGCCTGACTAAACCTTTAAAAACTTAAACAAGAAACATTTTATGAATATAAAGAATATATTTTTGTACTTTTTTAATCTTGTTGAGTTTTATATTTGAAGTTTAGAACTCAGGACATGCCAGTGACAGCCATAACTGTTACAGCATGGTCCAGTGCTTTGTATTTAATTAATTGCTTGCTCCCTGAGATCTTTGCTGGTCTGTGAGCAGATGCTCAGGTATATTAGTGATGCCTCCAAATTATCCCTGATTACCCTGGGCAGGGCGGAAGTGAGGTAGGCAGAGCTAAAGTTTGTGGGCTTAGAGGACAGAAGAGTCACAGGAAGGGGAGGAACAGGATAGGAGGAAGGAGAAAGGAGAGTCGCCAGAGGTTAGCATAAAGAAGAACCAAGAAGAACCGTGTGGCTGAGAGGACTTTGCTCTGAGGAAGGGTGATGGAGAGAAGCAGCCTGGACGAAAAGCATGTGCAAGTATTTATGGGACTAGTGGATGGAAAGTAGCTCAAATAAGAATAATTAAAGCAAATGGCGTGGGGTGTGGGACTGGGAGGTAACAAGATTGTTTAATGAGTTTAAATCTACCCAGCCCCAGTGTTTAAGGCATTTAAAAAAAATCTAACAGGCATCTGTGTCTTTTATTGATATGCTAGTGGGTTAAATACTAACCACCATAATAATTCTATGTAATTAACAGGAAAGACTGATAGCCATTTTTCTACATGTAGCCTTTGAACAGTTCTATTTTGGCTTTGGGATAGAAGAACTTTCTTTGGATGAATATTTATTCTCAGATTTTTTTTAAAAAAGATTTTAGTTCTTTTTTTTTTTTTTTTTACTGGAGCTGATAATCCTTATTTAATATTTCCTAGATATAAAAATTGCTTCAAAGGTAACAATTTTATTATGATCACCCATAATCGTCCTCTCTATATTTTCATTTATGGAACTAAATTTAGTTTAAGATATGTACAATAAGTAGGTGACAATTCTGAGTTATTCAGAAATGAAAAAATATAAAGTAACGTTTAAATATAGACACACAGTCTCTTGATTTCTCACCTTGTATTATTCTTTCTAGAATTTATATATTCAGCCCAAAGTGTCGCTTCACAAGATGCCTGTACTGTCTGGTTTTGCGTGCCAACTTGGCACAAGTTAGAATCATCAGAGAGGAAGGAGCCGAGGTGAGAAAATGGATCCATGAGATCCAGCTGTAAGGCAGTTTTTCAGTTAGTGATCAATGGAGAAGGGCCCAGCTCATGGTGGGTGATGCCATCCATACCTGGGTCAGTGCTCTTAGATTCCATAAGAAAGCAGGCTGATCAAGCCAGGAAGCAGCACCGCTACATGGCCTTTGCATCAGCTCCTGCCTCCAGGTTCCTGCCCTGCTTGAGCTACTGTCTGGAGTTCCTCCAATGATGGACTGTTATTTGGAAGTATAAGCCAAATAGTCCCTTTCCTCCCAGATTTGCTATTTTTGTCATAGCAATAAAAAAAAAACCCTAACTAGGACAATATCCACAAAGAATTGATAAATTCCAGGTTAACTTTAGTACAAGCCACAATGCTGGGACAAGTTGAAGGTTTTCTTTGTATAAATACTGCAGTTTGTAGTCCTTAAACACAATGGACAGACAACACCAGCAAAGAATAGCATCCAAGCACCTGGGTGCTAATCAACGTGCAATCTATTACCCTAAAACCATTTAAATCTTTTGATTTGGGGTCCATCTAATCCAAGATCATGTTATATACAGTTGCTACTAAATGAACCTCAAGTCTCCTTAACTCCTGTATACTTGTGCATCTTCCTGTTGGTGTTTTCTAAGCTGCATATTTAAACAAGCATAGTTAATTTCATTTTACGTATGGTCATTAAAACTACATTTTCTTGACATTTCTTCCTAACTGCACTCATAATGTGTTCAGAGAAGATGCTAACAGTGTCTCTTTCTGTTCAATACTATCCAGATGGTGAACGTGGATTTTCACTTTTAACGGTGATGCTAATTTTGAGTTATTTGATTGATCTGGATTCTTCACTGTAAGTTAGTAAATCTGATTAATATTTTAAACACTATAACTTGACAATAAAGTGTTTAGTATCCAGTAAAGCTTTGTATTCAGTAGTTTCAACATTTATTAACTATTTTCTGAAGCAGTAACCTCTAAGATGACAGACATGAATGGTCTTCTAAACCCATCATGCCTTTCAGGTTGTTAATCGGACTCTTGTCTTTAAAAAGACAGCAGTTTTCCTCCCTTCCTTCCTTCCTTCCATCCTTCCTTCCTTCCTTCCTTCCTTCCTTCCTTCCTTCCTTCCTTCCACCTTTCTGTTTATTTAAATGTTTCTATTGCTATGGAGTTATGCATTTTTTATTTTGTAGGTTATAACTCAGTGTGATTATTTATTTTATGCTCCAATTGATCCAGATTTGGCACCTGTGTAAACATACTTTTCCATCTTCTGTCAAGATTTTCCTTTTGATTCTTCTAGACAAGTAGCTACACATTTTGAAAAGGCAGTAAATATGCATCTTATAATTGAGAAAATCTTGTGCATGGTGAACCATACATTTATTTACTTATTGTCTAGTAAAAGCTTCCTTCAGTTGTGGGCCATAGTTACAGAGTACATTGGTCAGGAATTAAATGAAGCAGGGAAATGTTAATTCACTTTGTGGGTTGGTAATCAGGAAGTTCTTAAGTTAACTCTGTCTATTATTAACATGCCTTAAAGGACTACAATGGACACATTCCTTGTTATAACCGTTCTTAAAAGAAAACATTTCAGCAAATCACCAAAGGGGAAAGTCGGCGATCAGCTTGGATATAAGAGGAGCTGGAGAGAGGAAAGGGAAGGGGAGGGTGGTATGATTCACTTTTAATTAAATGTGGGGAGAGACAGAACAGACAGACAGAGACAGAGAGATACAGAGATACAGAAGACCTGTTAAGTGAAATTCCAGACAGAAAGGATAGTTAGTTCCAACATAGACATGGCTTTGCATGAAGCTCCTCCTCTTTCTATGCTAGATAAAGAAAGCCTTGTGCACTTACCAGGGTGATGAAAGCCTTTGAATGCCTATCAGGATCCTTTCCTTTCCTTCCTCTCATGGCCGCTTGCTGTCTAAACTGCAAGCTTTTCTTGTTGGTTTGATAAAGACAAACACGGGAACCTGGAATTGCTTGGTTTTGAGGATGGGATTTTGCTGTTGTTTGTTTGCTGTTTGCACCCTAGGTTGAGTGCAGCAAGTGATGAGAATGTGGATGGGCTGGAAAGCGTCAATCCTGCGCTGCTGCCGCAGCAGCAACAAGGTTCCCAGCTCAGCCCTTCCCCATCCTTGCTGGGAGGTTGCTTGTGAATTCCAACACACTGTGAAGGTACCTGGAGGGACTGTCTCTGACATGAAGCTCCCAGGCTATACCTGGAATTGTACAATCTGCATTTCTAAAATTATCTCAGTTAAGGTGGATTCTGCAAGTCCTACAGTTCTGAAAGTTAACTTGGTATCAGACTATATTCAGTGGATTTTAGAACCATGTTAGGGTGGGCATTAAAGGGAAGAGAAAGGGGGCTATTTTAAGAGGATCTCCTATTGTACAGGTCTAATGAGATCCACCTCACGTTGTTTGGAACAGTGGCGCAGCAATCACAGATAGACTGAAGGTTGACATGTGGCTTTATTATCAAATTCTCGTTCTGGCAGAGGGACAAGCTCCTTTTGCTTCCTCGTTCTCAAACTTTGTTTTGATGCAGTTATGCAGTCAGCCATGCCCTTCCAGACGGGAAAAACTTTGCTTCATTTGTTTTAAATTTTTTATTTAACTTTTATTAATTACACTTTATTCATTTTGTATCCCCCCCATAAGCCCCTCCCACCTCCCTTCCCGATCCCACCCTCCCTCCCCTTTTTGCATGCATGCCCCTCCCCAAGTCCACTGATAGAGGAGGTCCTCTTCTCCTTCTTTCTGATCTTAGTCTATCAGTTCTCATCAGAAATGGCTGCATTGTCATCTTCTGTGGCCTGGTAAGGCTGCTCCCCCCTTAGGGGGAGGTGATCAAAGAGCAGGCCAATCAGATTATGTCAGAGGCAGTCCCTCTTCCCATTACTATGTAACCCATTTGGACACTGAACTGCCATGGGCTACATCTGTGCAGGGGTTCTAGGTTATCTCCATGAATAGTCCTTGGTTGGAGTATGAGTCTCTGGAAAGACCCCTGTGTTCAAATTGTCTGGTACACACCAAGGACATTTGCTCAGCCATGTTCCTAGCAGCTTTATTCATAATTGCCAGAATCTTGAGAATCTGGAAACAACCCAGATGTCCTTCAACCAAGGAATGGATACAGAAATTGTGGTACATTTACACATTGCTGGAATACTGCTCAGCAATTAAATACAAGGACATCATGAAATTTTCAGGCAAATGGTAGGAACTAGAAAAGATCTTCCTGAGTGAGGTATCCCAGAAGCAGAATTATCTAACTTTTACCCAGTTTCTAAAGCAAGGAATGAGTAACACAGGTTACTCTCTGGACATCCAGAAGGAAACCTACCCACGGCTTTAAGAATTCTGAAACACAGGGTATATGCCCATTTCCCGCTTGAACTAAGAGAAGAAACAGTCATAGAAGTTGTTTCAGTTTAGCCTCCTCAGGCAGCCAGTGTTTCTGCAGAAAAAAGAAGGCCTGAGAAATGAATCCTAAGTTCATCATTTGTGGCCCAAGGCAGCTTAGTGTCCAAGTGGGTACCCTAGTAAGGGGAACAGGGGCTGTCTCTGACATGAACTCAGTGGCTGTAACAAACACCATAACCAAAAGCAATTTGGGGAGGAAAGGATTTATTTTACCTTATGCTTTGCAGTCTGTCACCAGGAAACAAAAACAGAAACCTGGAGGCAAGGTTTCTGAAACTAAGACCAACGCTGATTACTGTCTTTCTATCAGGCTCCTGCTTAGCTACCTCTCTTACACAGCCCAGGCCCGCCTGCCTAGGAACAGTGCTGCCCACAGTGGCCTAGGGTCTTCCTATATCAGTTAGCAATCCAAAATATGTCCCACCGTGCAGGCTTTTTTTTTTAACCTTTATTTGTGATTCCTTAAGCTTCTACCTCCTGACCTTCCAATCCTAGGTAGAAGACAAAGAAGGTTAGTAGGGACAGGGGATGTAGACCTCTTTAGACATAGGTTCCTTGGGACAGTTCCACCCTCCATCTCTGTCAGGATATACAACAGTCCAGCAATCCAGCAATAGCAAAAGCAGCAACGAGGACAAGCAGCAGTACCAGCACCCTCCTTGAAGCGTTCTCTAAAGAGCTTTTCTCTAGGAGCATCTCCATTACTCTCTCTCTTTGGGCTCCTATTTATACCTTCTCAGAGTCCACACCAGGATGTTTTTCAGCTGGCAAAACCATGCCCCCTTCATGAGACCGTTTCCAGCTGACAAGGATCACAAGCCTTCTCATGAGGCTGTTATCAGCGATGGATAAAGCATTGCTTCATCCACACTCGGGATTACGACAAAAACATACCCACATAACATAACCAAAACTTCCACTATACCACAGACACACCCACGAGTCAATCCCATGAAGACAACTGAAGGTTCCTCATCCTGGTGTGACTAACCAAGACCAGTGTAATGGTTTAAATTCTCCCATCACCAGGACAAGAAAGCATGGTGGAATACCATGGTGATGCTTTGTCTATGTATACCCCATCTCTCCTAGTGCCCCAGCTTTCAGATCAGCTCTGCACCCCGTGATTTGCTCTCACAAGCTGGGTTCCCCACATAGGATCACTACCAATCAATTTGTTTATGATGTCAAACTTCAAGATTTTGTTCAAATTATTGTCAACTCATACTGTACCGTGTCCTGAAAGAATTGCTCTAGACAGTCATTTTCTATTATGTGACAAAATTTTTAATTCTCTGACATGCTTTTGGTGTTGCATTCACCTCAATGCTTATTGTTACATCTTGTATATCATAATTTTCATTTTAAAACATCTTTTAGTTAAGTGTCTTTTGAGAGCTCTCTAAGAAAGGAGTATATACAAACTGTTAGGCATGGTCTCCAGGTTCTCACATACCTGAGAATGTCTTTAGTCTACCTATACATAAGAAAGATCACTGGCTTGGATATGAAATTATTAAGCAGTAAGCTGTTCTCTTTAAAAATGTACACATGGTTGCAAAGGCAAATGTGTTTTCCTTCCTTTTATCTTGTGATTGTCTTTGAACATTCCTTGTGTAAATTTCCTCTACTTTTTTCTCCTAAATGATGTGAATGAGCCACACTTCCACAGAGGTTAGTATGTGTGTAAACGTCACTGTTGTGGGTGATTGATGGGTCCTTTCATAGTTGTGCAGGAGTTTCAAATCAATATTAGCCTGATATCCTCACCTCTAAAAAGAGAGCAGATATTCCTGCCCATGCCTTCTGTCATTTGATGCCAGGGCTCACACAGTGTACAAAAACCTACCATCTCCCATCAGTGGACTTAGAGAGGGGCAGGGAGGAGACAAGGAAGGAAGAGTGGGATTGGGAGGGAATGAAGGAGGGGGCTACAATTGGGATACAGAGTAAATAACCTGTAATTAATATAAAAAATAAAAATAATTCTAAAAAGTTGTACCCTTATTAATTTAAAAAATCTACCGTTAGCAGCTGTTCCAAAGGCAGTGGTCTCTGTCTAGCCTATAGATTGTCGCCCACCTCACAGGGTACTGTGTGCCCTTCCAGAACTTCCCTGCCATGCTTATAAAGCTCTGGTCTCCTCCTCTCCGTTTCTGTGTCTGCTATAATGCAAAGATAGCAACTGGAAATGGTAATGAACGGCAATGAGAGATGAGAGTTTGCAGATCACAGCCTTCAGGTCTGCTCAGAAATCCAGTCTTCAATGTTGAAAGGGGAACTAGGGAGCCTGATTCTGAGAATCTGGGAGCATTTGGAGAAGGGTTGTCGTGAGGTCTTAAGCTGTTCTCAAAGTTTCTCCAAGTATTTTTTTTTTAATTTGAATAAGAAGTGTTGCTCAGATGGGTAAACAAGCCGAAGTAATCAAACCTCTTCAACCCTATAGATTTAATTTTTAGAATTACACGAAGTGGGCTGCAATCCAACCAATTGTTTTTGCTTACTTTACCTGTCAATTAATTTCAGGGAGAATCGTAGAAAAAAAATGTGGTTACAAAGCAGCATTCATTCATTCTTAGCAAAATAAAGTGATTAATTTTCTGTTACACACTCTAAAGTTCCAGTGGATTGTGAGTCAGCCTTATTTCACAGCTGAGACTTTCAAGATCCCACTCAGCACGAACAGCCATGCCATTAACTGGATCTCTGGAGCAGTTGGTGGAATTGAATTTCAAGCACACAGGAAAGCATTGCAGGGACTGAGGGCTGCGTAGGAATCTGGCCTTGGCCTCTCAGCCTGGCGTTCATGTCTGCTAAGAGGCAGATGGCTTCTTGACTGGTGATCTTCCCGCAAGGGACAGAGAGTGAAGGCAGCAGGACTTGGTGTGTAAGCCTCCTGAGCAGGAAGCCTGGGCTCTCCCACCCCCTATGGTGGGGCGCTTCCACATCATATTTCTCTGAGTCACAGTTCTCTGAGAATGTCCTAACAGTTTCAAAATGACATTTTTATGTGGCTTAATGTTCCTAATTTGCTACAACTTGTATTATGTCTCTACTTGCCTAAACCACCGACCAGATGGAATACATTCTGGTCAGACACTCAGACAGTTACTATTTAGGGGATAATGTAGCCTTTAAAATTTTTCACAAGAGACTAGGAGTCTGATTTTAGGACTTGCTACTCACAGAATAAAATTTATTCCAAGATAAATTACCTTTCAGTGGGAAACATTTTATCTCAGTTTGAAGCATCTGTTTGGTTTTCCTATGTGCTTTGTTAACAGTTAGCTAATACATAGAATGAGATATAAACATTTGTCAAGAAATATATAAGCAATTTTCTTTATCCACCAAAAATGTTGAATTTTAAGGACAAAAAAAAAACAGCAATAGAAATGATATATTTGGATTTGAAAGAATTGTATACTCAAGTATTTGAACATATTTCTGCTAAGTCAATTTAGTATCTAATATAATTTAAAACAAGTAATTTCTGGGAAAAATGTATAATGAATTTCTGATGGACCAGCCATTCCTTGAAAAGCCCCAGTTGACATCCTGTCTGTTGGCCCTGTAGCTTCTTTCCAGTCATCACCCTACTGAACATCATAAAATAGTGGCCCTCTTGTTCCTTCCTTTCTTTACAGTTTCACCTACTCAGTTTCATCATGGCTTTTCTAAATTCCTCTTTGTTCCTAAGTGTTCCTGTTTGGTGTCTGCTACTCATTCGTTTACCCTTTTTATGTCTTTTCTAATGTATCCTTTATTTTTTAATGTCCCTGTTCAGCGTTTTTCTATTTATTCTTTCCCTCTTTTCTGTTTCCTGTTGACAGATTCCTAGATTTCACCAAATTCATTTGCTTTTTTTCTGTACACTGAGTTGTCAAAGTATAAACATTCTCATTTGATCATGTAGAATCAAGCAGCTACTTGATCATGCCCAGATCTCCAAATTATTATTATTATTATTATTATTATTATTATTATTATTATTATTATTATTATTATTTTAGATGCTGATTTCAATTTCTTATTGGCTACTTACAGTTCTGTCTACACAATTAATCTAATTAATCTAACCATAAACATAATAAAACTGAAAGTTCTCCCCCTGAAGACTAAAAACAAGACTGTTTATGCTACTTTTATTTTACATTGTGTTGGAAATTCAGAAATAAGAAAAGAAAAATAAATAAATGACAAGATTGGGAAAGAGAAAGTAAAACTTGGTCTACATAATTTGATGATCTTGCATGCAGAAAGTTCTTAAAACTATAAACTATATGTTAAAATATTTTCTAAAAGTTATACAAAATTAATATATAAAGACAGATGTGCAGGGATAAAGATAGAGCAGATAGAGCAGAGATTGAGGGAATGCCTAGCCAATGCCTGACTCAATCAAAGATCTCTCTTATAGGAGAGTGCCAGGCTCTAAGAGTATGAACTCTGCTAAGCTTGTAGACAGGGGCCTGAGAGACTAGTCCTCTGAGAGACTCTACCCAGCAGTGCCTCAAAACAGATGATGAGACTCACAGCCAAACATTGGGCAATGCTTAGGGAGTCTTGTGGAAAAGTGGGATGAAATAGAAAAGGCAACAGGAGCTCCACAAGAAGACCAACCGGGCCCAGAGGGGCTTCCTGGGACTGAAGTATCAACCAAAGATCATGCATAAACTGGACCTAGGCCCCTACAAAGATGTAGAAGCTTAGGCTTCATGTGGGTCATCAGGTAAGAAAAGTGGGGACTGTATCAGACAAGGACTCACTAGTGATCTTTTTGGTCACTTCCCCTTAGTGGGACTGCCTTACCAGACCACAGGGGAAGAAGACATGCTCAGTTCTGATGCAACTTGATGAGCTGGAGTGGATGGAAAAGGGACCCTTTCCCCTTTTCTGAGGAATAGGCAAGGTAGAAGGAAAAAGGGAAGGAGGGTGGTACTGGGACAGAAGGAGGGATGGATCTACAACCAGGATATAAACTGAATAAAAAAATAAATAAAATTTTTAAAAGACATTGTATTTCTATGCACTAGCAATAAAACTTAAAATAATCATAGTAAATTATGTCAAAATAATAAAATATTCAGAAATAAACTTAAGCAAAGAAGCATAAGATTTGTAAACTAAACACATCAAAATACTATTGAAAAAAGAAGACATAAATGAGTAAGAAAATCCACTATTAATTAAGCAAAGTAATTAATATAGTTTAATATGGACAGTCTCAAAATAGATCTATGTGTTAACTACAATAACTCTCAAAATCTTATCCCGATTCTGTTTAGATAGTCACTAGCTTGCTAGAAAATTTGTTGTGTAGATTTATACACACACAAGGTAACAAGATTTCTTTTAAATCCTTAAAGAAAAAAATAAAGTTGGAAAAAGAAAAGTTTGGCTTTAAAATTTATGGCAAATATTCATCATTTGGGAATATGGACTTAGAACCAAAGCATATAGTCAGTTGGTTATTGAAATGACATTCCACAACTTCATATGGAAAACCAAAAAAAAAAAACAGAAATGCCAAAACGATCCTATTCCTATACAACAAGAGCTCATTTGGTGGTATCTCCATCCCTTATCTCAAGCTGTAATACAGAGTAATAGTAATAAAAACCTCATGGTATCGGCATAGAATCAGAATGGTGGGTCAATGAAATCAAATAGAAGACCCAGAAAGAAATCCGCACACCTACAGATACTTGATTTTTGACAAAAAAAAAGCCAAAACCATACAATGGAAAAAAGACAGTATCTTCAATAAATAGTGCTGGTCTAACTGGATGTCTGTATGCAGAAAAATGAAAATAGATCCATATTTATCATACTTCACAAAACTAAAGTCCAGGTGGATCAAAGACCTCAACATAAAACCAGACACACTAAATCAGTTAGAAGAAAAAGTGGGGAAGAGACTTGAATGTGTTGGCACAGGAGACAACTTCCTGAACAGAACACCAACAGCACAGGCTCTAAGATCAACAATCAATAAATGGGACCTCATGAAACTGAAAAGCTTCTGTAAAGCAAAAGACACTGTTGTCAGAACAAAACGACAGCCTACAGACTAGGAAGGGATTTTCACCAACCATATATCTGACAAAGGGCTAATATCCAGAATATATAAAGAACTCAAGAAGTTAAAAGCAACAAATCAAGCCATCCAATTTTTAAAAAAATGGGGAACAGAGCTAAACAGAGAATTCTCAATAGAGGATTATCGAATGGCAGTGAAACACTTAAAGAGATATTCAGTGCCCTTAGCCATCAAAGAGATGCAAATCAAAACAACCATGAGAGTTCACCTGACACCCATCAGAATGGCGAAGATCAAAAACTCAAGTGACAATACATGCTGGAGAGGATGTGGAGAAAGGAGAACCCTCCTCCATTGCTGGTGGAATGTAAACTTGTACAACCACTTTGGAAATCAATCTGGCGCTTTCTCAGACAATTAGGAATAGCGCTTCCTCAAGATCCAGCTATATCACTCCTAGGCATATATCCAAAATATGCGCAAGTACACACCAAGGACATTTGCTCAGCCATGTTCCTAGAAGCTTTATTCGTAATAGCCAGAACCTGGAAACAGCCCAGATGTCCCTCACCGAGGAATAGATACAGAAATTGTGATACATTTACACAATGGACTACTACTCAGCAATTAAAAACAAGGAAATCATGAAATTTTCAGGCAAATGGTGGGAACTAGAAAAGATCTTCCTGAGTGAGATATCCCAGAAGCAGAAACACAAACATGGTATATACTCAGTTATAAATGAAGATTAGACATATAATATAGGATAATCATACTAAAATCTGTACACCTAAAGAAGCTAAGCAAGAAGGAGGACCCTGGGTAAGATGCTCAATCCTCATTCAGAAAGGTAAATGGGATAGATCTCAGAAAATGGAGAAAACAGGGAACAGGACAGGAGCCTAGAACAGGGGGACTCTGAAAGACTCTACCCAGCAGGGTTTTAAAGTAGATTCTGATACTCACAGCCAAGCTTTGGTCAGAGTGCAGGGAATTTTATGAAAGAAAGAGGAGATAGTAAGACCTGGAGAGGACAGGAACTCCACAAGGAGAGCAACAGAACCAAAATATCTGGGCACAAGGGTCTTTTCTGAGACTGATACTCCAACCAAGGACCATTCATGGCGATAACCTAGAACCCCTGCCCAGATGTAGCCCATGGCAGCTCTGCATTCAAGTGGGTACCCTAGTAAGGGGAACAGGGACTGTCACTGACATGACCTCAGTGGCTGGCTTTTGATCATCTCCCTCTGAGGGGGGAGCAGCCTTGCCAGGCCACAGAGGAAGATAATGCAGCCAATCCTGATGAGACCTGATAGGCTAGGGTCAGATGGAAGGGGAGGAGGACCTCCCCTATCAATGGACTTGGAGAAGGGAATAGGAATAGATGAGGGAGGGAAGGTGGAATTGAGAGGGAATGAGGGAGGGGACTACAGCTGGGATACAAAGTGAATAAAATGTAATTAATATAAAAAAATAAAAATTTAATTAAAAAAAAGAAAGAAAACTTAAACCAAATAAAAAAGAAAGTTGAAGGAGAATAGAAAAGGTTAAATGCACATCTGGAGCATTGTGTGTCAAATCCAGAAATCCATCTCATACAAAAGGAAGTGACATTGGAGGAAATGATACACTTGTATTCCTTCCCATTGCCTCTTCACACAATTGTGAAAGATCTTCATTGTCATGTGTTTATCGCATTAATGGGGGGGGATTAATCAAACTAAAAAAAGAAAAAAAAGAAATGTTCACTATGGTTATATAATAATGAAGTTAGAATTAACTGAAGAAATATGTGGATACAGAAATTGTGGTACTTTTACACAATGGAATACTACTCAGCAATTAAAAACGAGGAAATCATGAAACTTGCAGGCAAATGGTGGGATCTAGAAAAGATCATCCTGAGTGAGGTATCCTAGAAGGAGAAAGACACACACACTATATGCACACTCACAAGTGGATACTAGACCTATAAGATAGGATAAACATACTGAAATCTGTACACCTAAAGAAGCTAAACAAGAAAGAAAACCCTGGGTAAGATGATCAAGCCTCACTTAGAAAGACAAATGGGATGGACAATGGTTGTAGGAGAAAACAAGTAACAGGGCAGGAGCCTACTGCAGAGGGCCTCTGAAAGACTCTACCTAGAAGTTATCAGATCAGAGACTGAGACTCATAACCAAACCTTTGGCAGAATGCAGGGAATCATATGAAAGAAGGGGAGTTAGTATGATGGGAAAAGGATAGGAGCTCCACAAGGACCAAATATATCAGGGCACAGAGGTCTTTTATGAGACTGTTTCTCCAACCAAGGACCATGTATGGATATAATGTAGAACTCCTGCTCAGATGTAGCCCATGGTAGCTCAGTATCCAAGTGGGTATCCTAGTAAGGGGAACAGGGACTATTTTTGACATGAACTCAATGGCAGGCTCTTTGACCTCCCCCCAACCCCTGAGGGAGGAGCAGCCCTGCTAGGCCACAGAGGAGGACTTTGCAGCTAGTCCTGAAGATACCTGATAAACTAGGGTCAGATGAAAGGGGAGGAGACCTCCTCTATCAGTGGACTTGGAAAGGAGTAGGGAGGAGATGAGGAGGGAGGGTAGGATTGGAAGGGAATGAGGAAGCAGGAGACAGCTGGGATACAAAGTTAATAAACTATAACTAATATTGAAAAAAAAATTAATAAAAATATGTGTGTTCACTGTCATGATTGGTCATTGTATTTCAGGAAAATACACATGACTGTTATAGCTTTTATCATAATAATTAAACAGTGTTTTATTCTCTTAAAAAAAGAAATGACGTTCATGGTAATACAGTAAACAAAGAATTGCTTTCTCACCAATGATACTGGAGCAGCTGGCTTTTCATATAGAAAAGCAAATTGGGTTTCTTCCTAATATTTACACACAAAAAAAAAATCAAGTAAAAATTGATTAAAGCCTAAACTATGAAGCTCTTTATTAATCAAATCTTTAAAAGCTTGAGATAGAAAACTCCAACTTAGACACAGAATTACAAATAGTAAAATAATAATAATAGTATAATTTAGACTTCACCAAAATTAAAAGGTATATTCATAAAAGAAAATATTTAAAAATTCAGAGACAACTCACAAAGTAAGGGGAAATATTTTCAAAATATCTCTCTAACAATAGATTTGTACAAGGATTATATAAAGAACTCTTTGAGCTCAGTGGTAAAAAGACAGTCCAACTGAAAAAAAATGATGATGGCGTTATTTGGTTTGGTTTAATTTCTTGAGGAGGATTCTTCCTATGTAGTCTGGGGGTAGCCATCCTCCACCTCTAGAATTCTAAAATTACAAGAATCTGCTTCTCTAACAATTCATCTCAACAAACGCTTTCCATAAGGTCTCTAATGTGAAAGATTGGCAAGCACTGGCCACTATGCAGACAAACAGAACATCCATGCCCCTAAGAGGGATTGGAAAACAGTAACAACTGTTTGGAAAATGTGTAGCAATTTCTTAAATATCACACACTCTCATGGTTCCACTTTTGTGCCTGTGCCCTCTAAAACTCTGTTCACAGCATCAAGAAGTACACACAACTGGCATGCCTGTAAGCTGACATGCATAATAAAAGCAGCATTATCGGCTACAAAAGACTATTCTGCATAATGAATGAACTTCATGAGCGTGATGCTAAGTAAAAGAAGCTAGACTGGGAGGATCACACTGTGATCATTTGTTTAGACATAGCGCCATTCCTATGAGATGACCACCATAGAAAAGCCCATTACAGCAGAAAGCCCACTAATGGCTGCCTGGAGGCTGATCTGTATGAAAGGAAGGACATGTGGGGCACAGTGCTGATGGACATAGGGTTTCTCTTTGTGGGGGAGGGGTAAAACATTTTAAATTATGTGATCATTTCATGACTCCCAATGTGCCAACGATCATACAATTTAAATGGGTGAAATGAATACCATGTGGATTATATTTCAATAAAGATTTTTTTTTTTTTTTTGCAGAGTGAAAAGTAGCTACATTCAAAGTCATTTTTCCCCATCTGATTATAAGCGTCTGACCTATTCATAGTACCTATTGATGAGGGAAGTTTTCCTTTTTATAGAGATTTGTATATCTGTGCTCCTCATGCATGCTGGATGCCCGTGGAAGCTGGAAAAGAGTTTCCCATCCCCTGGAACTGGAGCTACAGTTGTGAGCCACCCTGTCAGTACTGGGAACACAGGTCCTCTCCAAGATGACAAATGCTGTAACCACTGAGCAATCTCCCCAGCCTCAACATACTTACTTTTTTAAAACTCTGAGTGCAGGTGTCTGCAGAAGCCGGAAGACACCAGGTCCTCTGGAGCTAGAGTTACAGGTGGTTGTGAGCTGCTTGGCTGGATGCTGAGAATGGATTCCAGTCTTCTGAAAAGGCAAGGAAATTCTCTTAACCTCTGAGCTATCTATTGTTTTAAATACTTTTCTTGATTTGTATCTTTCTTAGTAAGGTCTTTTCAAGGTAAAAGTAAGTTCACATGTTTTTCTGTGATTTTTCTGTAGCAGTACTGATGACCTCTGGTTGAATATTATAATTGTGTAGTTATCATGTAGATATTTATTGGCATATATTCATTGCCCCAAATAATGAGTTTCATTATAGCATTCCCACGCATACATCACATGTGTTACTCTCATTCACCACCTTGTCAATTCCCCACTCATGCTCCTATCCCCACCACCTCTCTCTACTCTCAAATCGCCCTGTTTCGTTTCAAGTCTTTGCTTCAAGAGTAAGTTTAGATTCAGCAAATGAGAGAAACCCAGTTAAGACTAGACTTTCTGGGTTTTGATGATCTTACTTCACCTTCTAGACCTTCTGAAATTAGATCTTCATTTTTAAAACTGTGACCTATCTGGAATTCATGATTACAGTTCCAGCCTCACTTTTTCCATAGCATCTGATTCTTGTTTCTATTAGACATGGTAGACATGGCGACACGCTTCTCCTGTGTCCAACAGTTTGCACATACATGGTGCATTAAGTTTGCAATTACTCAATTACTCAGATAGTTTCATACATGATCATCTCTTCTAGCCTGCTGTTCATTTAATCATTTTACTGTTCATAACCATCCTCTCTCCATAGCTTTATCTATGCTGAGCTCTTATTTTTTCTGGATAGTTTGGGCTGTCTGTGTATGTGTGTGTTTGTGTAATGTATAATATTTGTTGGAATGTATGTGTGTATGTATGTATGGTTTTTATGAGAGCTTCAGAAAAAAAAAACCTGTCTCAATTTTAAATAGGAAAAAATAGAAGATACCACATAAACAATGAACTATGCTCCCTAAAGCATGAGGATTGTGCAGTAATTTTACATTCAGTGAAAACAGACATTTTGATGTTTTCCTGATTTAAAGATGGTTTGTGCATACAAGTTTCTAAAAATAATATTTCAGCAAAGTCTTCCATTTCATTAAGGGTTGTATGCATTAGGTCTAAATATTTTTGCTTTGTTGATGGATCTTTTCTTCTGTTTCTCTAAAATATTATATAATACTAAATACTAATTTTTATCTTTCAAAGTTGAAGATTAATATGCAGGAATTTTTATCAATTCCAGGCGGTTGAAAACAACCACTGGTTATTATAAAGGAGATGTTCTTGGCTTAATTTTGGATAATTCTTAAAAACTACTGCAGTAGAGGTCTGGAAGATGCCTAAGTCCGTGGAGGGCATATATGCAAACATGAAGGGCTGAGTGTGGAACCCCAGCACTCACATAAGAAACTGGGAACACTAGTACACGGAGTAATCCTAGTGTTGGGGAGGAGGGGTCAGGTGGATCCATGGAGCTTACTCGCCAGCCAGTTTGGCTGAATTGGCAATTATTGGAACACACACACACACACACACACACCACACTATTGTAATAATGCTAGCCATTATTTTCTCATCAAATCTTTCTTGCCTTCACACTTTTTTTTTATTGATCAAGGCAGGAAGACTCCCCTAACCTTCCAGACTCTGCATTCTGTCATTGCTAATAGATTTAATTTATGTATACCCAGGAAGACTTTTGCATGCATATTGATAGCAGGGATTCCTGTTGTCTTTTATCTCCTTGTCCAATTTTTTACTGGGCTCTGCTACATTATTTAATAAAAAGGCCTTTTTCTCTTTTGTGCCTTAAGTGGCACCAAGTTGTTTGCCTCCTTTGCGCCTTTGAAAATATTCCAAATGTCCTTTGAAAATTAAATTCCTAGCACTTTCTTGTCTTGACATTTTCATTTTAATGTTTTCTATTCCCTTTTTGCGAATTGAAGATATAGTTCTCCATCTTTGCAGGAACACTTTTTAGAAGTGCTCACCTTGTAAGAGTCAGTTTCTCATACGTTTGTGCAATTAGCTGATAGTCACCATATTTGTAAGATATTTTCAATTTTATCTCTAATGTTTATATTTACTTCTTTACTAGGGTTTGTTTACATATTTTATTTACATGAGTGGTTTGATTGCATGCATGCACATCAGCTCTCATTGTAGATGGTTGTTAGCTATTATGCGGGTTCTGTGAGTTGAACTCAGGACCTCTAGAAGAGCAGCTAGTGCTTGTAACTGCTGAGCCATCTTTTCCACATCAGTTTATACTTTCTTCTTTTTTTTTTCTAGCCTCTGCAAGATACTTTACATTTCATCTTTTACTTTGGTTTTTGTTTGCTTTAAGAATTTCTCTTGGGGCTGGAGAAACGGCTCAGTAGATAAAAACAGTATTCACCCAAACTTGAGAACCTGAGTTTTCTCTCTATATGGAAGAAAAGACAACTCATCAAAGTTGTCCTCCAGATTCCACACATCATATGTGCCACGTGTACATGCATACACCTCCCCCACAGTGCACACCTATTATATACATAAATAAATAATAAAGGAAATAAACTTCTCTTGGGGTTTGTATAACATTTATATCATTGCTATCTTCTATCTCATGTTGTATATGCCCCTCTATGTAGTAATCTCTTCCTTTTCTTATCCGTTGTTATACTTTCTCTGATTATCAGTGCTTTATGAATTAATTAATTTTTTGTAACATTTCAGTCATGTCTATCACAGTTTTCCTTGGTGGATAAGAAGTTTTGTTGTTGCTGCAGGTGCTGCTGTTGTTATTTTGAGCCAAGATGTATTTGTGTAGTCAAGACTGACGGGAACTAGCATTTCCCTTGCTTTGGCCACTCAAATACTGGGTGTGTGTGTGTGTGTGTGTGTGTGTGTGTGTGTGTGTGTGCGCGCGCGCGCGCGCGCGCTAGAACATATATCATCAGGAGTTTAAATGATGAGATCCCATTTCTCGTTTCATATTAGTTAATTGTGTTGTTAATTTCTCTTATTAGTGTTTCATGTACAGAAAATGCGGTCATACTAATGCTGTTTAAGAGGTATCCTAGTTTTTACGCTGTTTCCTCTTAGTGAAAGAATTGTCTTCATTGTGAATAACACGAACTCATCTGAGAAAAGAGAGGGAGCCATTCCTTCTGGGAAAGAAGGGCATGCATACGCAGAGCTGAGGTTAGAGGGAGAGGGAGGGGGGAGGGCCTTGGAACAGAACCTGGTGACAGGACCAGGTCTGGAGGTACCACAATCAGCTGGAGAGCTAAGTGCAGATGTGCCAAGGAACCACACATTCCAAGCTACCTGCTCTTCGGGCCGCACATGAGAGTTCTTTTGCAAATCTTCTGGGCAGCATGAAGGGAGGCAGCAGAAGACGGGAGGGGGCTCAAGAAGGGTCCTTTCCTGTATGGAGATGTTTTGTGATATAAAGGTGTAGCAATTATAAACAGCCACAGTTACCAGACACTGACTACTGTAAAGTAGTGTCATCTGTCACTCTTTACAGCCCTAACCCCCACTGTTACAGCTTCTTATTCCTTCACAGACGAGGCAATGGAGACACCAAAGTTCAGTATCTTACCTAGGTTTGTATGATTACAAGTGAACTAGAAACTGGAGCGAAGCTACAGAGGTCTCTTATCATTCCCTCTCTGGAGGTGTGCTTGCTGCAGAGCGGAACTGAGGGGGGCAACAGACACTGGCAGAAATATAGGCTTCTGGAATCTTGAGTTTTTGAAAACTACCCTCATAAAGATCAGGAAGTAATGCACCCAAGCTGAATTGACCTTGTTTTTCAGGTTGACAATGGCTCCTGTTGTGAAAGAAACTGAATACTGTACGAATGTTAGAAGGTAAAAACAGAACTGTGAGCCACCACCTGTAGGAAAACAAGCCCGTTACCCAGATGTACATAGTATGTGACCTCTAAGACAGACTTGAAACAATTCAGACAACTATCTCCAATTATGGTGCTGAGAGTCACACAGCAATCCTGTAACAATCCCAGATACACCCAGACTAGCTGAGTAACTGGCAGCTGCCTTACTCCTGTTTCCAACTTATGCTCAACCAGAGAAGCCTAAATGTAGACACACACACACACCACTACCACCACCAACAACCACAAGGGGAGCACTGCTTCTGTATAACTTAGATGTGACTTTCCACACCGACAGCCTTTATTCAGGCACACTTAAGTCTCTCCTCTTCACACCACAATGCTTTTCCGCTCACTGCCTTCCTGGGCATGTTTGCCAAGCACGAGTGATGGTAGCTTGCACGTTCTAAATAAATAGCCTTTGCTTTTTTTTTTTTTTTTTTTTTTTCATCTGGGTGGTCTCCATTTGGTTTCTGAAGTGTTATTCTTTTTAGGGCGTGTGTCTGTATTTTCCATTACATTGGGAGCTTGAAGACAGACATGACTCTATTTATCCAGTGCTTTATATTCCTGAGTGTAATCTGGCATACTTTTTCATATTTTAAATATTTGTTGACTAGATTTCTTGGGAATTCAACTTGCTTTAGTTTCCAGATGCCATTTGAAAATGCCTCTTTTGTAGCAGCTATTCACAGCTCAGTAAATTACGCTGGAAAGACTTGTTCCTTTGCACAGTACAGGTGACAATGACAATGGTGATAATTGTGACACTTGTTGGTTACGCTAGCATTCACTATATAGGAACCACTATTTTAGTTAAATATTACCTTCAACACAGCCAAAGAAGTGGACATTATGACAATTCCTGGTTGACGCATAAATAATTTAAAGACAAAAAGCCCACCAACCTTCAACAAAAAAAGGACATAAAAGGACCCCAGTGTTAATTCAGGCATGTTAGCCAAGAGTTTACACTTTTAACTACTAAATTATATGATTTCTAGGTCTTAAAGGTAGGTTTAATATTACTCATTTTGGTTCAGAAACTCAGATATTCTGAGGACACAGAAGTAAATAAAATAGGGCCCCTGCCTTGGAAAAGTTTGACATGTTGTAAATTTGCATCTTTGTAGAGAAGTAAACATGTCAGGGGCTCATAGAGAAGGGGACATGGGGAGGGAAGGTGTCAGAAGGGGGATTCCTGGCAGAGAGTTATTTCCCCCAGGGAACCAGCAAAGGCTTGACTGGAAATAGGGCTCCAAGGAAAGTGAGAAAGCAGAGATGTCCTTGGAGAGAAGAAATTAGACACTGGACTTCTGCATGAGGACTTTGCTCTTTTCCGAAACGCTGTAAAAAAAAAAAAAAAGTATATTGAAGAATTATAAGTGTGGTTGGGGAGTATTAGTTAATATGCTAGAGTTAATTATGTCTATATTCCCCTCATTTTGAATTGACACTTTTTGCAAGGCAGAGCAGTCAGGTCTGCGGAGGACTCGCACTGGAAGAGAGAGGCAGGCGATGTGTGTGTGACTCCACTTAGTGTCTCACAGCCTTTGCTGGAGGGGGCACAAGATAAGCCAGATGGTTACCAGGGGGTGAGATGGAAGAGCAGTGAGATCAGCATTCCAGAGAGCTGCTTCTGGCCCTCTGGTTCTGTCTGAATGAAGCGTTTCAACTGCTTTGGATCCTTGTGTAAATGTAAAATAAGTCAGTATTGCCCCAGATCTTTGAGATTCTGAAATTCTAATCACAGAAACAAAATTAAACTTTGGCGAAACATTTTGCCTTTTCAAATAGAGACAGTATTAGTAATCTCTGCGTAGAATCAGCTAAGGTTCTGTCACCCATAAAAGTGACCCCAGGGAGAGGGTTACTGCTTTCCAAACACAATAAAAAGCCCAAGAAACAAAAGTGTTTGAAACTCTCCCAACATACACAGAGTGCTTCTTTTCTATTAAAGCATTAAAACAATTCTATAAAAAGTAGAAAATTCTTTGTAGCTCCAACTGCCAAATCTGTTCCTGAGTTCCAAAAGGTCTGCCTCTCCCAGTTCACATTCTGATCTCAAAGATGTTGTGGATGAAGGGGAGGGCGAAAGCCTTCTCTGGCCAGAGCCCAAGTATGTCAGCATTGCTTCTGGCTGCGGGTTTCCTCCTCTGCTGTGATTATTTCTAAACAATGGCCTTTTAGGCTGAGCAAGCAATAGGGTAACCATCTGGGTACAGAAGAATTGCAAGAAAGGAAGCTGGAGTTGCCTTGCCTCATGAGGTCAACAAGATGGGAGGTAATACCAGGTGAGCCCCAAACTTCCAAATCTATTTAGAAAGTGCGGGTCACCCAATATCAGGTTAACTTGCTACAGAATTAGTAATCTTTATGAAAGGAAATCCAGAATGTAGGTTTAAAAAAGAAAGTTAAATTTAACTTACCCTATTAGCACTTACTCTTAGTTTCAGTAACAAAATAAATGTAATCATTTCTACTACAGAATTTCTGATTTCTTAGAATAAACAAGGGGTTCCACAGGGAACAGTTGTAGAGCACGGGTCCTGTCTTACGTCATACTGAGGTTCCAAGACCTCATGACCTACATGATGTCCCAGGAGGCGTCAGACCAAATACAAGAGAAAGACTGAGACTTGAATGAGATTCCTGTGGTCTTTCCTCCTGCTTCCTGTGATTTGGGAGGTATTAATCCCAAAGTGAAGAAACTACTAGGTTTGACTCCATCTGAGGCAGTCACCTCTGCTTTAGCTCGTGTTTGCCGGATTCATTGTGTACTTGCAAAGGCATAGTTTCGGAAAGAGCAATAATCAACTAAAACAGTATGTGATAGACATGAGGGCGTGTTATTGCTGCCATAACTGACTCCCTCATAAAAGGATGCTAAGAGAAGCAAAACTGTCCTCAATCACATACTAAAAAAGTAAGAAATAGAAAAAGCTTAATTTCCGTGTCCTCTGAGCTCACACTTGTCAACTCCCAGCACAGGAGGCGAAGCATTATGCGCGCCCAACCACATCCCAACATCTTCTAGTTGTTTTCAATACCTCTAGCTCTTCAGTTAAGACCCCTGCTGGGCCTGCCTCATTTCTGTAATGTTTTCAAGAGGGCAGCGTCCTTATTGCTCAGACCTGAGAACACCTTCGCACTGGAAAGCAATGACGACATTTCGGTGGGATGCGGATTGTTCCCCAACCCTCCCACGCGCCCGGAGTAAACACTGTTCTTACCGACCGCGTCCGATCTCATATCCGGAGGCCCCAGTCTGACAAGCTGGCTTACAGAGCCCTAGCACCTCACATTTTTCCTTTTGAGGTTAGCTAAATTCCTCAAGTTTTGGATCTGGAGGGGGAAAAAGAAAAAAGAAGTTTTCAAGGATGAAAAGCTGCAGCATCCGCGAAATGTAATGTAGCATGATCATCCAGTCCGAGGGATGAAATAAGACACCCACCCCTGCTGTGAACTGCATGGAGCGTGCTATCAGGCTCTCTTCCCTTGCGGTCCCAGGGCATGCTGGAGGGCATGACTGCGCCGTCATTCACAGCACCCTCCCCCGCTGGTCTGCCCCAGCCTAATCACATCCACTCTCTGAGCAGCAGACCTCTTCTGGCAGGTCGGATGGAGCTAGTCCTGGTGGTCACACCCAGCCATCTTTGATGTTTTATTATGCCTATGGTTTACTGTCTCTTCCTTTCATTCATATGGGGGGGAAAAAAATCAGAAATAAGAAGCTTAGGTTGGCAACATCATCCAGAGGATTGCTTTTCGCTTTCAGAACAGTGAGCTCTCCGCTAAGAACATTTCCAGCTACCAGACAAATGCCCAGAGTGGAAGACAGTTTTAAGATCTAAAAATAGAATGGGAAGGAAACTTAAGCACTTGGCAGAAAATCTGGTACCCTTGTGTGTGTGTGTGTGTGTGTGTGTGTGTGTGTGTGTGTGCATGTATGCACATTTGTGTGCTGTGTCCACGTGTGTTTGTACACATGTGGGTGCTTATGCGCCTGTGTAGAATGTGTATTTGTGAGTGTGTGTATGAGTGAAGTATACGTGGCTGTGGGTTGTTGTGGGTGGATGTGTGTTTTTGTGTATGAGCGTGTATGTGGGAAATTGTGTGAGCGTGTAGGTTGTGTGAAGGGTAGAAATGGTTTGGGGGTTAGATGTGTGTGGGGAGTGTGTATATGTATGAGTCTTTCTGTGTGTGTATTTGAGTGTGTGTGTAAATTTACACAGTTCTTTTTTCTGTTTTTTTTAAAAAACAGCACTATGTAAAAATGTACAGTTTATAGCAAACTGCAGAAGTGGATGTGCATTTTAGGGCCTTGCTCCTTCCTCAACGGTCCTAGGAACTGTAATTCTGAACACTACAGAACACATTGCCAGATGTTGGTCGCTACATGGTCTTCAGAAGGATGCTGCAGCGAATTCTGACGTCTTGAGCTGGGGACCTTGTTCTGCTTGAAGCCTCGCTGGGAGAATATCAACATTCTTTGCTTTCTCTTTGCAAAATATTTGCTGCAAAGTGTAAACAAAGACCGATGAGTATTTCTTCCCATTGCTGTGTGGAAACATCTGACATCTGGGCCTGTGTTTATGCCCCGGCACCACAGGCCTGTCCTTCAAAGCAGTCTGAGTTTTGCTTTCACTTGCTTCAATGTCCAGAAAGTAACTTTAATGTTTTTCTTAGGAAGATAATTTTGTCCAAACATATGGTGCATCTTAAATATTTGAGCCAAAAGACAAGTCACTAAAAGGGGTCATTTTCTGATTCATCTTTATGGCACACCTGCTTATGTCCCAAGGGCTGTGTGTCACTCAGGGCTCCACCTACATAGTCTAAATATAAGATCCAAAAATAACATTGTGCCTTTGGGGATATCATTTTAAAACATCTTTCCACCTTGGGTACTCCAAACAATATGATTACAAAGAATCATACAGCAGAGGAAAGCAAATAAGAATTGAGAGAGAAAATGGGAAGGGAAGGGAAGGGATATTCGGCATGAAATAAGGGCGGAAGAACAGACAGAACCTTCATAGCCTTAACACAGAGAGCACAATCTATGGAGCCACCATGGTGTGTTTGTCATTTGATTCCAAATGTTCTTGCAAACAAGTAAAAAACGAAAGTAGAATTAATTGTTTAGTTTCGATGTTGGGAAAGGCAAAGCAACTACTTTGGAGAAGTTCTTTTTTGTTGGTGCAGATAAGTATAAGAAAAATTTCCATATGTCTTCCTGAAAATAATGTGTTCACTTAAAGAAAATTATATTCAGTCTCATTCTTGTTATGAATATAGTGATTGCTTTTGCTGTTCTAATCATGTCCCTTAACACATGGGCAGGAAGTCTCCCTGTGGCAAAGTCCACAAAAGGTACCCCACATCGTCATTTGAAAGCACAGAACACTAGTGGCCTCAGAATCCAAGATCACATTTCAGTCACTGACTATTTAGCTTCAAGAGGTTTCTCCATATTCTTCATAAATATCTGCCTAGCTGCACATTTGTTCAACAGAAATACTTGTAAATCATAATGCTCCCGGTGCTGGGAAAATAATGAAAAATAGATCTGTTTGTGAAGATGTCTTAGTGAGGATTGGGAAAATGGATGATTAAAAAGGCAGGGAGTAGGTTTATTTTTTTTTTCTTTTTATAGAGAGCAATGGAAAGGTTGGGTAGAAAAGTTAAACGGGGACTATCTTGAGTGGGCATGTCAAAAGATGCTTCTATGTCTCTGTCTATCTCACTGTCTCTCTCTATATATATTGCTGTGTGTTTTGAGTGTCAGTGCATGTGTGTGTGAGTGTGTGTCTGTGTGTGTGAGTGTGTCTGTGTATATGAGTGTATGTGTGTGTGAAGGCTAGGCCACAGACATCTTTTTCATTCACTCTCTACCTTATTTTTTGAGACGGGTCTCACTAATTTGGTCAGATTGACTAGCCAGCACACCCCAGGTAGTGTCTTGTCTCTCATTCCCCAGCAGTGGGATTACAGGCAATCCCAGGAGCTCCTGAAATTTTTACAGTGTGAGTGTCGAGGATCAAACTCAGGTTCTCACGCTTGTTTGTCAAGCCCATTGCCAAGTGAGGGAGTTTTCACAGCCCAGAAGGTGCCTCTTTAAAGTAATAACAACAGAGTTGAGATCAGTGTTGAGATTTCTGAGACACCACAGCAGTCCCAAGAGCCAACTATGACTGTGATTGTTGAAGAGTGGATTGGAACTTACAGTGACCGAGGGAAGGTCCTATGGATAGAATTATACAGAACAAAAAGGATTGGACGGCAGAAATGCCCAGGTCTACATAGCTCCTGTGTGGATATTAGAAAGAAAATCACCTACTGGAATATCACTATTTGGATACCTTAATGTTATATAAATATGGTAATTATTTGGTGTTCTATTACGTTGGAAGAATGTATTTGTCATATATTTTTAAATTGCAGAGGTAAATACAGATTATATTAGTTACTTTCCAGGTTGCTTCACCAAAATACCTGATCAAAGCAATTCAAAGAAGGAAGGATTCATTTGGGCTGCTGCTTGGAGAAATTCCTCGTGGTGAGTATGTCATGGAGGCTCACACGTATGGCAGCTGGTCTCTTTGCATCCTGCATCCCCAGTCAGGGTCCAGAACACAAACACTTCTCCTGCTGACCTAGGTTTTGACTTTTTATTGAGTCCAGGACCCCAACTCAAAGAAGGGTGACACCCACATTTAGAGTGGAACCTCCCACAATCAATCTAATCTAGAAAACCCACCCACCAACAACTGCCAGAGAGATTTGTCTCTAAGGTGATTTGGGATCCTATCAAATTGACAATATAAACCATCACAGAAATATCTAAAATGTTGCTTGATTTATGTTGATTGTGACATAAAAAGGCTTCCACATTATTTTGGGATTGTGCTCAAGAGAGGACCACGTTTAACATGTCAGTCAAAGTCAAAGAAGAGATCTTCACACCATAGCAATAGACCTACCAATTTCGCTGGCAACAAACATTCTAATATGAAATGTCAATGATTTTGTGTCTTCCAGAGGTGAGAAAGTCAGTTTTAGAGGTGAGGGGATTCTGTCAGGGGCTCAGGAAGCACTAGCACTAGCAATACTCCATCAGAAAGAGACGTGTCATTAGCCAGCACAGGAGCTATCTCCAATAGTCTTTTTAAAAATTTAGTGTTTATTTATTATTATTATTATTATTATTATTATTATTATTATTATTATTATT
>NW_026596040.1:19656068-19826667 GCF_907164565.1 Psammomys obesus
TTATTATTATTATTATTATTATTATTATTATTATTATTATTATTATTATTAGCAGCCTCCTGCCTTGGGTACTGGAAACTGGACTTGCAAGAACAATGCAGGCTTCTAATATTGGAGTTGTGTCTCTAACCCCTGTTACAAGTTTTCTTTGTTTGTTTTTTGCATGAGTGATTCCTCTGTTCTTGGCAGATTTAGAGTGTTATAGGAAGAAAAGGGGGAAAAAAAGGATCCTATGTAGACAGGTATCATGTACGACGTTAGGAATTTCTAGACCCGTTGAGCAAGCTTGCTGAGGTACAGAAATCATGAGCATGGTGATGGCATGGAAATCCAGTCCCAGAAGATCTGTGAAATCTGCCATCCATATTTCTGCAAGTGTTGAGTCAATCCAAAGGCTTATAGCAGCATCCTTCAGTATTCGATTTATTGCTGTGAATCCCATTGAAAAATAGCAGAATTTTCTTTAAAAAGTATATTTTTGGATGAACATGACACCATCTTTTAATATTTGGCAACATCTTGAAAACAGCTGCCACAAAGGCTCTTTTTCCATATTTTTATAGTTAAGGTTGTGACATCAGCTTACAGCTGCCAATACATTGTCACTAAAACAAATCCGCTCTTATAAGTAAGTATATACCCTGTGTGTTTTTTTGGCTCTGGGTTACCTAATTCTGGATGATCTTTTCTATTTCCATCTATTTGCCTGCAAATTTCATGATTTCCTTGTTTTTAATAGCTGAGTATTATTCCAACGTGTAAATATACCACAGTCTCTTTATTCATTCAGTTTTTGAGGGGCATCTGGGTTGTTTCAGGTTTAATAAGGCTGCTACAAACATAGCTGAACAAATGTCCTTGTAGTATGGAGGAGCATCTTTTGAGTACATGCCCAGGCATGGTATAGCTGGGTCTTGAGGCCCCCTGCACATATGTACCCAATGGACAGCTTGGTTTTCATATAGGTAATAGGGATCTATTAGGGGAGTGGGGGCTGTCTTTTATATGCTTTTTTACTTCTCCCTAGTGGGGCTGCTTTGCCAGGCTACCACGGAAGAGGATATGTTCAGTCCTGAGGTGTTGCGGCTATAAACATGTTTTTGTTTTAATCCCAGGTGTGGGATGTGGGACTGAGTCAGATAGTCCACAGCAGCAAACTGTTTGCCTCATGAGGGCTCTGAGAGGAGCTCTTTGCCAGCTGCAGACAATTTAAAGCTGAGGACTCTGGAGAGAGAATAAATGCCGGAGCCCAGAGAGTGTTGGGGAGCTCTGAAAAAGAACAAGGCTGCTGTTGCCCCCTGCAGCTCCTGGTTGCTGTTGATGCAGTGAGACAAGAAGTTGGAGATCTCCCTATTGGAGGATTGAACTGGCTCCAAAGGAACCTGATGACCCAAAGCAGCAGGAAGCAGCTAAGAGAACCACACCTTCTCTCCCACTAGCACTTTCTCTCTTCTAGCTGGTGTCAGGGAGTTGGAAGGGACTGGAGTGGAGTAGGGAGAAAGAGATATAAGAAATGTAAATAAAAGTATGCCAGCACTGATTCGACTTGATGTTCAGGGATGGATGGGGGGAGGGCTCCCCTTTTCTGAGGGGCAAGGGAGGGAGGAATAGTGGGGAGAGAGAGGTAGGGTGGGACCAGGAGGAGAGGATTGGGATGTAGAGTAAAGAAATAAATTAATTGGAAAAAAACCAACTCTGTTCTACCCTGAAGATTACAGAAGGAGTTCTAGCCTCTAAATCTGTAAACCGAAACACAGCCACATATCCAATAATTTATACAGTATGGTCCCTTCTTCTCCTAGGAAGATCTGGCCGTCCTCTGATGCTGAGGATTGAACCCAGGACCATCAACATGCTGAGCTAGCATACTATCACTCAGCTTCCTTCCCAGCCTGAGAACCGGCTTTTTGAGATGGCAATATTGTTCCTGCTTATTCTGACTACAGTTGATTGCAAACTTAGACCTTGATGTTCAGCTTAGTAAACACTGTATCCACAACCATAGGAGTATGTCTTCATTTTGGTTTGAGGGAGGGGGACTAAAGAACATACAATATTTCCAAAAAGGTCCCAGCCTCTGACAGATTAAAACAAACTGATCATTTGGGACTGGTACATGTTACTGTTTACTGTAAGTCTTAACTTCTCTTTACAGAGGAGGAGTCTAGACCATCAACTTTTACCATTCCTCCCTCCTTGCTCCTGTCAAAGTTCTGAAAGTGTGTGAAAGATTGATAGCATGGGGGAGGGGTTAAGGAAAGAAAGCTCAAGGGATTCCAAGCACCTTCTTAGGCAATAATGATGTCATTATTCGGGAAGAATGATTAGTTTCTCTACAAACATAGAGTTCTGCAAATCCATTTGTATTATTCACAATGCCTTACACAAACATAAACATGTCCTTCATGTGGATTTGAAGATCTGCATGCCTATCATGATCTAACTGAAAATGCTTTGCCTTGCTCTTGTTAGACACAGCATGTTTCTAGGATGGCCAAGTCTCCCTCACTGATCCTGACGAATGTAAGCCAAGGCTTGGCAGCTTTTCTGGTTTCTTGAGTTAGAGACTGCCAGCTCTTCTGAATTACTCTACCAGTATCTGAAGTGAGTGCTATTTTCACTTAAATGCTGTGCCACATCTTTAGGCAGGGTTAACAGAAAGACCATCCATAATCATGCTCCATATCATTCTAGAACAATGCCAGACAAGTTCTAGAGGTTTGTCGTATGTGTGGGCTTTATTTTCTTAAAAAAAAAAAAAAGAAGAAGCAGCTTCTCCAGGAAGAGTCTTTGGAGACCAGTGCCCTCTGCCCACCAGCCACAGCTCACATGTCAGGGGCCTTTTCTTCTGCTTGGGCCTCCTGTTGAGCTCCTATGGGCCCAGCATCTCTGTTTCACAGGTTCCCAGAGGACAACTACATTGCTGTTTCACAGCATGCTGGCCTCAGAATGTGCAGGGATCTGCCCAGGTTTAGACCGAGGAAGCAGGACCTTTGACTTGAAATATTACTATCTGCTTTCACAGCCTCTCTGTGAACAACCAGCATGAGTTCAGACATTACTCAGAGCAAGGGGGATCCCCAGCCGTGTCTCACAGGTCTCTGGATCAACTGCCTACTAATGAGCCAATTAAACCATGCTCTTATTTACAACTATGGTGATGTCACCCTTCCATTAAGGCCAATATTTTAGAACTTAGTCCTTCCAAATAAAACTTTGACCTGCACATAAGCGCTTTTCACTCTGAGCTGGCAAAACTACTAAAACAGTATCCACGCTCAACCACTGCTTCTGCTGTGTCAGAAGATGCCACACGCCCTATTTTTGGGCCAGGCTCAAAAGACTCCAAGAGTTCCACAGTGTCTTCGCCAGACAGATTAGGAAATCAGGTTGATGCTAATATGTTACAGCTAATAAGGCAGTAATACTGAAAAAAAAAAATTATCATGATAATGATAAAAAGTATGAGTTGTTTTGCTACTTTACTAGCCCTGACACACCTTCTAGCCTCCTTCCTGGCTTTGGGGGTTATTGTCAGGTCTCCTAATTTCAAGGCTAAGCCTATGTATCTATATATCTATGTATGTTGAGGTTTAATGTTACATTAACTACAAATATTGTGTTATAAACCAATGTTGTGAGCAAAAATAGAAGCATTCCTAGATGCATAAATCTTTAAAGCTCAGAGCCATTTGGGGTAGATCATCTCCCTTCAACTCTTCAGAGAAGGCAGCAGGAAATGAGAACTGATAAATACAGGATCAAGAATGCATAGCAGCTGCTGTGAAAAGCAAAACGTCCTGTCTAAATACTTCCTATTCTTATCGAATGCCTGGTAAATTATTGATTAAGTGAAATAAATGGAACAGGAGAAGATCAAAGGGACTAATTCACAAAGAGATACACTAGTTCAAACTGAGTAAAAATTAACTTACATGTGAAAGCTTCGTGTATTCAAGACACAAGGAGAAATGAGATTTTTTTTTTATTCAGTAGAAAATAGACTAACAGTTTTTAGAGTATTTAACATGGTGCTTCTCATGTCATTATTTAAACTGCGGTGTCATGTAGTCATGTTAACAACCCCCCTCTCCTAATTTGGAGAAAAAAGTAAAAAAAAAAAAAATCAAATAATAAAATAGCACAAAGTATCAATACACCCATAGTAGATAATAAAAGAGAGGAAATAGATTCCTGAAAATCATAAAATATGAAGGCATCAGAATAAAAACTTTAAAAGTAAATGTTAATCATATCCATGTTTTATGTACAGGTCTTTTAAAACCTTTTCCTGGCAGATGTCAGTCAAGATGCTCACACTCTATGGACCAAGCAGACGGTCAAAGGCATAAAGCACGGTACAGAGGAACACAGTGCCCTGCTCTGTCAGCAGGTCTGTGATGTGATCCGCCCCTGTGCTCTGTACAAACCCATCGACACACACCTCATTCATAATAAAATTCCACAGGTCACAGGCAACCCTGCGCAGTTGCTAGTTTGTTTCTGGATCTGATGGAAACTGTTGTTTAGTTGTTTATATTTACAAAAGAGGTCTGCCGTGACTATGATAAAACATGACCGCCTTATTTTCCAGGGTCTGATGTGGAAGAGAGGCTGCAGCTTTCCTACCAAATTGTCAGTCAAGATGCTTGTAGGAAAAGGATTTTGCTGAAGGAACAATATCCTGAGGTTGTTACCTGCAATGTTAGAATATGCAGATGTTCAAAGGCAGGCAAATGGAGGGCAAGATTTTTGTTGAGAATATCTGTGTTATTTTTAAACAAAAGGCACAAAATGCTTTCGTAAGGTCATCCTTTAAAGATCTTATTGTCACACTGGGAAACCCCACTCATGGCTCACTGGAACAGTCTTTACACCTAAATAAATAGAAAGGAACACTTAGGGAAGAAATGGAGAAACTTGCCATTCCTAACCCCAGCTCTGACCCTGACTTGGTGTGTGGTCCTGACAAAGCCATTTAACCTCTTGGTGGCTCACATTCCCTTTAGAAGCTCAAATTTCAGGGGGTAAAGTGAGGATAGGATTTTGGAATTATCTCTCTTAAGGTCCAGGAATGCTGGAAGAAAGAATGAATAACTTCTTGATGCAGAATAAAAATAAATTTTAATAGAAAGGTATTTTGAGTAAGAACTGTGTGTGGGGTTATTCAAGGAGTTTGAAAACCTTAGATTTTTGGTGTCAAAATAATCTTTTTTTCTTTTCCTGTTACAATTTAAAATTGTTGTAGATGTGCAAAGATATAGATTTTTATCAACAAGGAGAAAAAGAGAGACCAACACAAATTTTAGAGTAGTCATCTGTTTACTCATATAAGTGCAGGCACAAGTAAGTTATCTTATTAAATTTCCATTATTGAGAACATGATCAGGACACATTACCATCTTCTTTGTGTACCATCAAAGGAGACTTTTTTTTCTATATGATAAGAAGTTAGTTTACATGGAAGCAGGTTCTTCTAAAGAACCATTTCAGCAATTCCAGGTCAAAGTATTCAAACAGTTTTGCTTCTGTAACAATCACACACACACACACACAACACAAAAACACAAACACACACTACACACCTATACAAAACTCTTGTCTCTCTCTTTCTGGACACTTGAATCTCTGGATTTCTAGACTACAACTTCCTGAAATAGTTTTAAAAGAAAGCCAACACTAAAATTAGTTACTCTTTAATGATTATATAATATGCAATTCATTTTTTTAATTGCTTGCAAGTAGGAATGGGAGAGACCAATGCACGGTGTCTAGTTAAGGAACAATTTTAAAAGTTTCTGAGGTAGAGACCCTCATATCTGTTTTAGAAAGGAGACAAGCACTGAAAAGTTGTCGTGTGGCCAACGTTAAAGGAAGGCTGCGGTGGGTTTCATTGTAGATTTGTGGACATGTATGAGATAGAAGCCCTTGGCTCCACCAAAAAGCAGGTGTTTTATCTTAACAGAAAAAAAAATCAAATTTTAGTATTCTAATACATGTGACCTGTACTAATTGACAACTGTCACTAGAATCCTCATCAGGACATGTCAGCATCTTATGAGCAATTTGGGCCATGCTGAGAAAAGATGCCCCCATGGAGGCTGAAGACCCTCATTTCCCGGCATTCACCCTTCTGTTTTAGGAAAGTTCTGCTGGTTGGAGAACTTCATTTAAACTATCACTCCAGGTATTCCAGGTGCCGGGGACTGTGAGTTACTAAGATTTTAGATGTGACTGATAAACATTTCAAGCCTTTAAGGAGTCTTCAGCCTGGCAAGGTGGCCCATCCCCTATACAAAGGCTCAGGATTCCAGGTAGAAGCTCTACAAGGTAGCAAACAAAAGGCATTAAGAGACCAAATCAGGCAAGGAGTGCTGCTGGGAGTTAGATGATGGGTAAGTGTCAGATGAGTGAGGATGGTGAAGCAGAAGCAGAGATGCCAGCAGGAGTAAAGATAGTCATGAGCTGCACATGCTAGCTTCCAGACACATCAAGTGGTCATTTAACCCTGTACTCAGAAACAAATGCGGCGGGGGTAGTCACCTGTCATGAAGGAGCATGCAAAGACATCATATCTTGCTAGCACCATCAGAAATTTTTTTAAAAGAGGCTACGTGGAATGGTCAGTCATGAAGTTTTAAAAGATGAAGTTTAGATCTTGGTCGATGAGAACTAAAGGAGGGAGTCCAGCCTATATGTAATGTAAATGTGATGTAACAGACAAGAGAAATTAGAGAAAACAAGAGTGAAAGAATATTGTGGAGCAACATAGTTAATAAGAATCTACCTGTTGCCATTATTCACGGGTTAAGGATGATGGGAATCAAGGCTGACTACAAGTTTCTTGCTCTGGTGGACTGAACCTCATGATACTCAAGGATGAGTGTACAAATGGGAAGCCCATTTGGAAGGGGACCTTGGGTGTATCATACTATGTGTACTGATGCTGGTGGCTCCGACACAGGAGGCAGAGATGGTGTGTTAGTGGGGAGGAGCCAGCCTCAGGGTGAAGGTGGAATTAGGAGATCTCTGATAGCAAATAACACATAAGGGCAAGCACAAGTGAGCTATCTTAATAAAAGTTATAAAATAAGAGCGAAACAGGTAAGCAGTATAGAGAATGCCGTCCGTAGTACTGAGTAACAAAATATGGGCCTCAGAGTCGGCATTAAGAAATACAAGTCCTTGTGCCCCACTCCAGACATGGTGAGTGAAAAGCTTTTAGGTAGAATACAGAAATCTATGCAGGACCTAAATCTTCCGATGGACAGGAAAGTGTGGATTTATTGTGCTGAAGGGAAAAAAAAAGAGCCATCTTAGAAAAACAAAAACAAATAAACAACCACAACAACAAAGAGGATCTAAGGGAATAAGATAATATGGTGTGACTTTTTTTCTTCTATTTTCTTTTGATGGAGAGAATCAAAAATCTACCTAGACGTTTCAGAGTTTCAGATATGGAGTAAAACAGAGCAGAGGCCACTGCAACCAAACCACATAATGGACACTCTGGAGTTTATGCCAACACATCAGAAAAAGACAAAATGATAATGCCAACTGCTTAGGGTGTATGTTTTGAAAAGCAAGGTATGGACATGCTGATGGCACCCTGAGAATATGGATCACAATTGGCCTTGCTGATGACACCCTGAAGATACAGATCACTATTGGCCTGGGGTCTTGAAGAAAAGGAAGGAAACCAGAGGGAGAAGTGAGAAGAGAGGATAGTGGAGGTGTAAATACAATCAAAACACAGTATATATGTGTCCGCAAATACTATTGTTTTGTAGAGGTAATATATACTAGTTGAAAATTTCAGGGACTTAAGGGGGTAAAAAATTCACATTTTAAGTTACTAGACAAATGGAGGAGAGCAATTTCCCTTTAAACAGGAACTCTGTCAGCAAGCATAAGGTTAGGTTTATAGAGGGGTAAAGAGAGGGAGCCCACACCAACAAAACTGTTCACAGCATAGCAAGAGTGAAAGCATTTTTGTTGAGTGAGAGTTGGCAAATCTAGGAGAATTTGAGAGCAGGTATAGTTTTAAGAAGTTCTGTGAGAATGGGGACTTTGGAGGAAGCCCAGTCGCCTGTCAACCTCGAATGACCTCAGTTTCCTCCTCGGTCAGTTCTTAGGTGTTTGCCTGTTTTCCAAGATGCAATGTGTTGGTGTACTCTTTATGCCCTGCCCTGAAACCTGGCACAGAATGTGAGCTTTTTTGCTTCATAGCCTGGTCCAACTCTGGCACAGTTTTAAACTCAAATTCATCTGTCTTTTCTCACTTGGTTCAATTTAGCCCACATGATCCAGTAAAAAAAAAAAAAGAAAGAAAGAAAGAAATTAAGAACATCATTTGTAGGCTTCAACAGATAAGCCAAAGGGGTGTATTCATTAACTTGAAGATTCACGTGTCCAGTAGTGACAGAATCCATGCACATGCCTCAGGACCCTGCATGTGTTTTCTGGCATTTGCATGAGCTGAAATGAATTAGGTAAATGGACTTTCCAGATCTCCTCATTATCCTAAAGCATGTAATAGCATTTCAATTTGTATAGTCTAGACTTGTTATCTCACACTGCTATTAAGCCATCAAGCACACAGGCTTCCCAAGCCACAGATTTCCCTTTTGGCCATTTTCACTCACCCCTTTCTGTCCCAGCAAACAAAGTACATGTTACTAGCAGGTCCAAGACATAGGATCAGGAGAAAAGGTACTATTGGATTACTGTGAAGGTATTGGAAGTCATCATTCTCTCTTCTTTAGAGGTAATTCAGGCCACCATTTGTAGATGTTCCAAATAGCTAAGGCTTTTGGCCATAGATAATATATACTTTAAAATCATGTGTTTTTTTTTAAAGAGCTCTCTTAGACATTAAATAATTGAGTTAGAAAGGAAACATCTTTAAAAGGATCAGGTCAATCAGTCCTGCTTCTCTCCCAGTCTTCAGCACAGAGAATGTATCCTGGAAGTTCATGCATAACCTTAGGTAGACAATATCACATGATTAGCCTCCTAAAGTCCCACAGAAAGCTAAGATGATTAAGAACATTTATAAGAAAATAGGAAGCCTTGGAAAATGGGTACCTAGTAGTTGGGTAGACTGGATATGTGCCTTGACTTCACATTGTGGAAATTAGTGGCTTCAGGAAATTGACCATTTTTCCATGTGACATTCTATTTTAACAGGCAGTGTGGGATGAGGACTCAGTACCTTTCTGCACTGTAACCTCCACTGAGAATAAAGACAAATCAAGCTTGGGCTAGTATTTTCATTAATATCTCATGAATGCTTTCTTTAATTCTGAATAAATTTCTACTTTAGTGATTCACTCAATTTTATGTTAAAAACGTGTGTGTGTGTGTGTGTGTGTGTGTGTGTGTGTGTGTGTGAAGAACAAGTGATACAATTATCTATTCACTAGATACACAATAAGGTCCTGCATCTTCTCTAACCGAGCAGTTAGCGTAAGAAGGCAGAGACTTTATGCTGTTACCTACTTTGAAATCTAATATCAGAGGCTAAACAAGATGCTTCCTCCAGACCTTTTGCAACAAATTCTGTGAAATGCAAAGAACTCTAAAGTTCAGCTCCATAACAATGTTTTGAAATGGAAGATGACTCAGCATGTAATTTTATTAAGCACATAATCTATATTATCATTCCTCACATACCCAAATCCAACCATACAAATACAGAGTTAATAAATACATTCTTCAATTTTCCTCAAGTTTATTTCCTGTCCAGGGATAAGAACTGCAAACCAGTGCAAATTTCTTTGTTCTAATACTACAGAGTTGTAATCAGCTCACTGGTTTTCTTTCTCGTCTCCCCGTCTCCCCACACCCTAGAATATGGAGGAAGTAGACAGAATAGTGCAGTCAAATTGAGTGCCTAGCTTTAAGGGCCAGAAAATGATATGGATCTTTAACATTTCATCGTTTCCTTATCAATGACTGTCTGAGGCTATACATAAGCTATGTGTCATCAACCTGTTCAAATGCCATGTACATGAGCAAATGCACCCAAAATGTTCTTGTAATGTGCTTTCTAAATAAAGAATTCATCTATATTTTCTTCACGAGTCCAAGTTAAACACTCACTGGAGCAGTGAGAACTTTCTCATTTCCCCTCTTCTTTCCCCCCAGCACACAGCAAACATCATTCTTTGTCAGACCCTTTGAATGGCCACTCAAAAATCGAGTCAAACTTTGTGAAACACTGCCCCCTAGTGGAACAGTGCACTCTCTGGAACTTATTGTTTGGTATGTTTGGCTTAAAATTAGGTGGACTGTTTTTCTGAGCATGTGCCATGATAAAAACGTTCAGACTCAAGAGTCTGGAGAATCAATTCCTTTACCTCCTCCTCATCTTCTGATTATGAATCTTTCATGTGATTTCGTTGGAAGCCTATTTTGAAACTCAAAGGCAAAGCAAAACAGTAGGAGCCAGCCATGCAATTCTAAGGCAGCTTGCTCAGACCAGCCAGCGCAGTTAAAAACACTGCTCACAGTTCCTCACGCCTGGAAGTGAAAACGAAAAGTGGTTTCTTTTTACTTCAGACTCTCTGGATGTTGATTCTGAGCCTTCATCTTCAGGGGCTCCGGCTTCACTCTGGTCCCTTTTTCTACATAACTGTATCTGGCATGAAGCCTACACGTGGACACAGCAGCAATGGTGGGAAGAGAATACAATACGCCCACACAAGGGAGAAGAATGTGAATGACCAAGCGAGAGGAATGACTGGGCCTCAGTGTTTCTTCCGCTGTGTGAGCCACAACCCTGCAAACAACCCTACCTACAGCAGAGTCTGTGGCTCCTATCTTTCCTGAACTTTAAACTTCAAAGGAAGGGGTTGGTTCACTGAGGAAGCTCCGTGCCCTTTGCAGGGTCCCACTGAGCTGTTGTGCCTTCCTCCGTCTTTACAAACTTGGCAGTGCAGCTCACCTCCGGCTTTCTCCTCAGACTGCGTAATTCAAATGTTCTGCCGTGATATTTTGAAAGCGAATATTACAACTATTCATTCATTTCTTCACTGACTTACTCTGTGCATCAGACAGAGACCGAGGTGTGTGCACACCGCGGAGGACAACCGGTTTAACTCTGGTCCTTCCATCGTGTGGGTCTGAGGGACCGAACTCAGACTGCCAGGGCGGGTTGCAGTTGCCTTTACCCTGGGCCATCTCTCAGGCCCTCTGCTCACTTTCACCGTGAAACAGCGGCCATGAGCTCCTGGTTGTCAAGCCTAAGTCTCTGCGGTCCCTGTCTTTGTGTGGTCGGTGTGCCAGCACATTTAAAATATTTAGAGAGAAGGTGAAAATCTGCTCCCTAATCAAAGTCATGAGATGAGGATGCCACTACAGCACCAGCTACTTTAGCTCTGGGAGCTGGAATAAACACCTTGGGTAGAAGTTGATTTCTCCTGAGTATTAGGGTCTGCCATTGACTATAGGTGGCTAAATTTTTTCTCTTCTTAATATTTTCTCCCTCTCCACATCCTCTTGTGTTTCTCCCCCAATCTTTCCAGGAACACCAGTCCCAGTTGGAACTCATGGTACAGTATGTTACATATCTGTAGCGACACTGTTTCCAAATATGGCCACATTTCAGGGTACAGAGGCTTGGGCCTTCAATGCTCGGCATTTCAAGGGGTACAATTCAACCCATGCTAGCAGCCCTTTTATGGAAAAACTAATCTTCACTAGGAAACCTAAGCTCTAAGCTGGGTCTGGTCTGAACTATAATCACATTTATCTTTGGTAAGCTTTGAACTGCAGAGAGACACTTAACCCTATCAGTGCATGCTCCAGTGTGAGCTTATTTCATCTGTCTGTCTATTTATCTATCTATGTATAATATAGCTAGCTAGCTAGCCTCTGCTGTCGTTATTTTTTCTCTCCACACTGTCTCCTTTTAATAGATTCCTGTGAGATACAAGTTATTTACACATGCATACTAGGGGACAAACCCTCTAGTTTTTCTAGAATTATGTCTAATATAGTCCAAATTACCCTACTTGTCCACTGTGAATATAAGGCCATTAATCAATGCAAACAGTAACTCAATGCAGGAATGCATTCCATGTTTATAAACTTCACAAATGAATACAGCACGCGGACATTCCCCCCATACACTCCTACAACCTGAAGCAGAAGAATAAAACCAAAGGTTTCTTTTGCTTTGGATGACACCAACCTGCTAAGGAAGTGTATTTGATCCTGACCTTGAGGTGTTCATTTAAATGTGAAACTGGTCATACATGACCTAGTTACTAGCACTAAAAATATTATTTTGTATGTCTACAAAAATATTTAGAAAATAATGCCAAGGTACTAGAAAGGAGTCTAATGAAGGGAATCTTCTAAGAAGCCTAGTCCAAAATATTTGAGCAATAAAACCATGTCTTTTTAAAACTCCATTTGAAGCCTGATTCATGTAACATACAGTCAGGAATGTGAGGATTTTCAGATTTTTAACATGGTATAATTCATGAAACTTAAAAAAAATCAACTTTCTTAAAGGTTTATTGTGGGAATAGGGAAGAAAAAGTTTTAGTAAGCTGATCACACTGAATCCACAGGCAGAAATGGAAAGTGAATTCTAGTCCTCTATCTGCTCTTGCCTTTTTATTCAGTCCAGGACCTCAGTCCCTGGAATAGTGCTACCTTAAATGAAGGTGGGTCTTTCCACCTCAATTCATGTCATGTAGATAATCCCTCACAAGTATGCCTGGAAGCTTGTCTTCCCTGTGATTCTTGATCCTGTCAATTTGACAATCAATGTGAACTAACACATGTAGTATCAATTCTTGCCTTAAATTCCAGGCTGCAAATTTTGAGACTAGCCAGATCCCCAAAATTCGCAGGAGTCCAATTCCTTAAAATAAGTGTATCTATCTTAAATATCACAAATAAATAGGCCAATGATAGGCAAGCAGAGAGGCAATACATAGATAAATGAAAAAAAATCTACTTCATGAAGTGTGTCTCGGTGGAGAAGAGTGTGTTTTCTTGTCAATCAGATCATAAGTAAGCTGTTCAGTCAAATGTACAAGGTCAGTTCTTAAGTAGTTAAGTTGTCTGTTTAAATTTTACTTTTTGTGTCTATTAATGTCTCAATCAGGAAATATTTCTATTCTCTTTCAGATTTCAGCATTACATCTTCAAAAGAAAATGTAACTAGAATTAACATTATCCTTAGTAATAGACACAGAATTTTTAACGTAAGGCAACTGACAGTCCAGTGATTACAAACATTTTATTTGGTTGAGAGGATATTTTTAAAGGATGGTAGAGATCACTGTTCTGGGTTACGTGTGACCCTTTGCAAGTGGAATTTGTGTCTATCACCTAAAACGGGCTTTACAATCAAGTCTGCCAGCTACTACATACTGTGCTGAAGTTAACTTAGTGGCCTGCAGCTCCGCTCTTAAGTGAATCAGAGCAAAGTTCAGAAGAACAGAAGAGGAAAGGACAGACCTTGTGTATAAGTGTGCATGTTGCTAAAAAAAAAAAAAAAAAAAAAAAAAGGCTTTTACTGGATGTTGTGACAAAAGCTATCTGAGAGTCAGTTGTATAGGTGGATGAGTTCGCTGGGGTAGTCATTCATTAGAATTGCCTTAGGGCTGCCTCTTAAGGATTGGCCAAACTTCATGGTTAGCAGTTCACTGTCAGTGTAAATTAAAATTCCCTACTTCATTCAAACAATATTTAAACTGTGCTCTGTCAGTGCCCCACCCAAAAGACAGAAATCACAGCTGACAAGGTTTCTGACAATGAACACTCTTCTGGATAGATGCCCCCCCCCAAAAAAAAATAAATAAAGGAAGGATAAGGCCATGTGAAAGCAAGAGTGATGATCCGAGGAGCTCTGGATCCCAGTGTGGCTTCCTGTGACCAAGATCTTAGTACTCATGGACAAATAGAATGAACCAACTCTGTCAGTCAGCGTTGCCTCAGGTCAAGAGCCCCAATCTGTGCTGCTCAAGATGATGAATTTGAAGCAGGGGTGGCTGCGAAGGTGCTGAGCTGCATGCCAGGGCAAAGAGCAAAATATAAAGGGATTTCAGATTAGCACATCCAGGAGGGCACGAGGCTTCCTGTTGGAAAGAAAGACAAGGACAGGAGAGGTGGTACGGACTGGGGACGCTGCCCATGGCAGAGAAGGAGCAGATGTTCTAACTGCTGCTCTGTTCTGTTCTTTTATTCCAGATTCACTCCCCTGCCTCCATTGGCAGGGAGCTGTGACTCTGGGAACGTTTCTGCAGAAACATTTGCAGACTCTGTGAGTCTGAACAGATAAATAGCAAATACAAGACAATCTGGGGATCCTGAGATCAAAGAAAAGAAAGTCTGGAGGAGCTAACTTTGCTTAGTCTGGAGCACAAGAAGGTGAAGAGGTCAGGGGATCAGTGGAGCCCCACAGTGAAGGGCTCTGTGATATTTTAGGATGTTTGCACTGTTTCGTTGTGGTGACATGCCCCACTGGAGAGCCTGACCTGACCCTGTGCCTTCATGTCAGTGGTGTCATTAGAATCAAAGCAAAGCGGGTACTACTTCTTCAGCCTCAGAGAGCAGGAAGTCGCTAAAGGTAATGCTCTGTACATCCTCTTCTCTCTCCCACTGTTTATTTTTTCAAAGGGATGGTGCTGACCTGTGGTGATGGATAGGTAACCTCACATGGATTACTTCCTGGGGAACCCTTCCAATCTAGCCACTCATCATTCCCCTACTCCTGACCGGATCTTTGCACAGCTGACATTCTAGAACCCACTCCCTCGCTCTGCTCTACTGAAGGCTGCTGCTGGTGACTGGATTCTGCCCTACTATGAGAATGCCGGTGTCCTTCTGGGTGTTCCGTCTGGGTGCCTGTCCTGTTGTTGAAGTTCTGGTGGCTCTTCTCTTTACTGGAATCTTTGCCAGTCCCTGGGGTTCTGGATTCTCCCCTCCGCTCTCTAGCACCATCATCAACTTGGAGAAACAAGAGACTGCAAACTGAAGGACAGCTATAAAACATCCAAGCGACCTCTTCTGAGAAGGAGAGTTTACCGAGATCTGGGTATTAATTATCTTTTGGTGTTCTCAATTAAGTGGATCTTCATCACCTTCATCCAGTGCTGATCGACCCAGAAAACCGGATCTTCTTAAAAACCATAATCTCCAAATCTTTCCAATTTCTGTGCCTTGTCCTCAGTGCTTACCTCTGCCCGTGCTAACCTGTCAGGTCTCAGTTCGCTTTTGTCCAGGATAAAAAACAGTTTTAACTGCAAGGACCACACACCCCAGACTTCGTTGCGAGGTCAATTCTTGATCCCGTTAGAGCGGAGCGGCTCTAAGAGTTATGCTTTAGCTGACTCTGTCTGCTCCTGTGACCTCTTACCCCTGAGAGGTATGCCAAAGCAATTACTCCCTTCCTCATCTGTCGGTCAACTTGACTCGCTCATACCTCTGTCCAGCATGGCACACATATTCTCGCAAACAACATCTTCTTGATGTGGGAATACCAGCCCCTGACTGCTTGACCAATGGCACCAGATGAAGAGAAAGTGGGGTTTACTTGATGTAAACTCTGTGATGTTAAGTTTCAGCAGGAAGGAGTCAGAACTGAAGTCAGTGTCCAGTAAGTACCTCGGGTCTCCTCTTCCCCTAACCCCTGTTCTACATTTTCCCTCAATAACCTCTTCCAGAGTGTAAATGTTCCTGTACTGTCACCACTCACCTCCTACTCCCTAACTTTCTCCAGATTTAAATTCACTTGAGTGACTTAACACTCAAGTACAGATGCAGTCATAGGCTGTGCCTCCTGCAAGACGGCATGTTACATGTGTGTCATAAATTGGGGAAGTCCTTCAGGTCTTCCCAACTTCTCTCCCAAAACATGGCTGAATTCTTCTTTTAGGTTGCACGGATGCCGGAATATAGATGATGTGATCACAAGACACAACCTTACGAAATTCATGTTTCTATTGTTACTTTTTGGAATAAGGTGATCACTTAAGCTAAAATACTTTAACTATCTTTGAAACCATATAAATTACTGTTCCACTGCAAAGATTCCATTTATGGAGGAAATCAGTTTGCATTCAAATGATAAAACAACATCTTAAAACTGGTCTGTCTTTGGAAACATAAACAATCCTTCCAAAATAAAAGGAAGAGGCTCGGTGCATGTAACCTTCTGAATGCAACTGATAAAGCCTTTAAAATTGCCAGTCAATCACATCCTTTCAAGTAGAATTGCATTACAGGATTATTAAGGACCTCACTATTCAAATTAACTCCACCATAAATTTTTATACAGTGTGGAATTCTTTTATGATACAAATAATTATCTTAGGCTTATTTCTCAGTCAATCCAAATTTTCACACATTTTGCCTATATTAACACAGGAAAAGATGTGTTTGTGGAGCAAACGTATCTTTTGTAGCTGCTTAACATAGTCATCATTCATACCTTTGTGGTGCAAATAATAGCACTTGAAATCCATGTGGTATTATGAATTGAAAAATTGGGGCTAAAGAGATGGGTCCGCTGTTCCAAGTACTTGTTTTTCTTGCAGAGGACCTGGGTTTGATTCCCAGCACCCCCATGGTGATTCACAGCCATTTGGTTAGGATCTGACACTCTCTTTTTACCTCTGATGGCACCAGGAGGCATAGGTGGCTCATTTGTAAATGCAGGCCAACCAGGCACATGCACAAAATAAACCTAAAAGAAGAGAGTTTTCTAAAAGAAGTGCAAAACTTAGCACGTTCTGAGACATTCAGATATTTAATAATATTGACATAAATGATTGAACATTCCACATGCTGTATTATATGCACAAGATCATGAGTACATGGCTTTTAGAATAACATGATGATTATCTCCTTCTACTCTCAGAATTTTACCCAAATTTTTCATCAGTAGGTACAGCCTTGATTAAGGTTTCTCTTATTTGTTCCTTATTCATGTTCCTAGCTAGACTGAGCTCCATGGGAGCAAGAGCCTAGTGAGCATCTTTTCCTTCTGCGTTATGAGTGTATAGGAAAGAAAGCCACACAGGGTAGGAACTCAGGAAATACTTTCAAATGAATACATAAAAGAAATGGAGTAAAGACCAGGTAATGACAAATGTTTAGTCAAACACTGACCTAGATTTGACTTTGGATGTTTTTGTTAGATGTGACTAATATTTAAATCAATAGATGGAACAAGGTAAATTACCATGTAGAATTAAGCAGGCATCATCCAGTCAGTTGAAGACCTTAGAGAAAAAAACTGAAGTAGCCCAGAAAGAAGAAATTCTGCCCCAGACTGTCTTTGGACTCAAAACAGCAACATCAGTCAACCATGGCCTTTAGCCTTCCAATTTGCTCTGTTGAATTTGGGCTTTCCGGACTCTGTAACCATATGAGGTAATTGCTTAAAATCAGCCCCTCAGCCCAGCCTGTCCCCATCACAATCCTCCTGTTTCCCTGATGGACACACAGGCATTTTACATTCCTTTCCAGCTTATGACACAGCATTTAATTGTCCATCTACTCTCATGAAGTTATTTCTGTCTTTTTAAAACACACACTGCAACATTTCTAGTTCTTGTGGAATAAAAATCCAGACTCTCTGCGCATTGGACTCTTGTTCTCTTATTCAGAACTAGTTAAACACTAGCTTTCTGGTCACAAAAGGAAGGGTTAAATGAGCAGTAATGCCTCCTGTGTGCAGCATCTCTTGGCAGCCAAGCCATTGGCTTGAAGAACCGGATCACAGGCCAGGTCCGTTCTGTATGAGTGATGCTGTTGTTGGCGCTACCAGGTTCTCAGGCCAACCTTGCAATCACATCATTCTCCAACCCAGTTTGCATGGCTATACATGGCTAATTCACCTTCCAGTTTCCATCTCAGCAGCCAAATGTGTGAACTGCTTTCCTGTAGCCAAATTGTTTATGTCAATTTATAGCATTAAAGACAGGTGAAGCCAAATCTGATCATCTGATCACAGTCAATGTTTATTGTTTACATTTAAACAGTTGAAGAGTTGTATCTATCTATCTATCTATCTATCTATCTATCTATCTATCTATCTATCTATCTATTTAGTGAAAGCAGCACAGGGTCCAATAGACAAGAACAAAAGAATGAATAAAAACAGAGCAGAGGTTCAAGATGATGCCTTTTAAAGAAAGCCAAATTGTCTAAGAAACATTTCTAAATTGACTGCTTAAAATAGAAAATAATCCATCAGCTCAGTGGAGGGATTGAAAACATTGCCAAAGCCTTGTCACTTTCCAGCTGAAAGCCAGAAGATTAGATTAAAAAGACCATTAAGTTCTGTGACTTAATGGATACTAAATATAGACTTGAATGAAGTGATTATAAAATGTGATTCTGAACTCAGATTGAGTAAGACACTGAGCTGATTATGTGGGTGCCATGGGTAGCAGTGCAGACCTTGGGGTAAGGGTTTGTTGGTATGGAATGGGGATAGACAACCTATAAGAGCTGTAAGAGGGTGGGGGACAAGGGGAGACCCTAAAGCACTGTCAACAGGAAGCTGCTAAAGTGATTAAAATGATCAGGATGGCATGCACCATCATTGATTTTTTGAATCTGCCAGGTTAGACCAAGCATTTTAACACATTTCATATATCTTCATGATAGACAGGCTACTTCATGGAAATAATAAAACAATATATGGAACAAGGAAACATAAAAACATCCCCTTCATTTTTACCTGCTATTCCCAGACCAGCCCCTTGCGAAGGTATTACTGAGTGAAAAGTCACTGGCACTGGAAAACTAATCCACTACATTATGATTAAATTTGTGTGTGGGGGGGATGCCTTCTCCAAATTCTTTATTGTAAGTAAAGTAAATGTCCTCTAACAGAATAAAAATATTAATAGGACTCATTCCCAAGCAAGTTCATTTTATTTATAAAATGTCTATATTTTTATTGATTTAGGGGTGGCCTCAAATAACTACCTCAGAATAACTGCTCAACATGTGATGATTATTTCTTATCTAAGAGGTGAACACTTACTCCTTCAGCTACTCATCGCTGTCATCCATGTTCCACAAGCATCCTCGAGAATGTGGGAAACAGAACTGCCATCCAATCCAGCTGCTTCGTACATACCTGAAAGAAAAGAAAAAGCATAAAAACAGCAGCTGTGTCCCATGTTTACTGCAGCACTCTTCACGGAATCTATGATGTGGAATCAAACTTGATTTCCATCAGCACAGACGAGAGCAAAGACATCATGATAATACTCACGTGACTTAAACTGAAATACATGGCTTATATATATTTACCATAATCTTATTTTTCAAATTGCTAAAAATTTGGTTGCTATATTAGGCAGGGTTCTCTAAAAGAACAGAGCTGATAAAGTGTGTGTATTATAGAACTGGGCTTGCTCGATTGGCTTATATAGTAGTGGCTATCTGCAGACTGAAGATGCTGTCACAGCTCTATCAGAGCTCTGTCACAGCTCTGTAGTGGAAGTTTCTGAGTCCTTGAAAACTCAGTCATGTTATGTAAACCTGTTTTTGTTTTAATCCCAGGAGTAGGATGTGGAGCTGATTCAGATTGTCCACAGCAGCATACTATTTTCCTTGTACAGGCTCAGAGAAGTACGTGATCTTTGCTAATTGCATAGAGTTCAATTCTGAGGACTCGGAGATGGAGTAAATTCCATAGCCAGGAGAGAGCCAAGGGAGGAGGGATGTTCTGAGAAAGAAGACGACTGATACCTGCCCCCCAAACACTGCTGCTCCTGGTGGTTGTTGATGCAATTTGATGAGAAGTCAGAGATACCCTGAAACAAATGTTGGGCTTGCCCCAAGGAACCCAATGACCCTAACCAGCAGGAAGTAGCTAAAGAGAACTATACTCCTTCTCCCTACTAACCTTCTTTCTATTCTATTTGGTATTGGGATGTTGGAAGGGATTGGGGTGGAGAAGGGAGGTAGAGTTATAAGAAACCCCAACAAAATAAAATAGAAAAAAAAGCCTACACTGCTTAACCTGGAATCAGGGTGTGTCAGTGGTCCTAATCTAGTTCTGAAAGCCTGGATTGTTGATAGAGCTGCCAGTGGTCTGAGCACATTGAAATGCAGCAGCATCAATGACAGCAGCAACAGACTATAGTTCCTCAGGAAGAAGTAAAGTCAGACAGGAGACATTTCCTTGGGTCTCTTTATATCTGGGTGCTCTAAGAAAAGATCCTCTCAGCTCATCTTCTGTGGAAAGTCACATTTATACACAGAGGTGTGTGTATCCTAGGTGATTCCAAATGCCACTGAGTTGAAAGCCAAGAGTGATCAGTGCAGTCATATTGCAAGAAGGGGGATGAACAAAAGGAGAAAGGAAGAAGGGAGAAGGCAACGAGACAGAGAGAGGATATTTTGGGTTACTCCCATGATTCGTTTTAGAGAAGTAATTCCTTGACATAATAAGCAATCACAACAGGATGCTTAATCTTAACGATATGATTATTCTTCATTAAATTTTGTCTTTTGCAGGTAGTGACGTGGCTGTATGGTAGAGTGCTTGCCTAGTATTCTCAAGTTTCTGAATTGATTACAAGCAACAAATTCACAGAAACACACACACACACTTCTCTGAAATGCTGGGGACCCTTAATATATTAAAGACTCATCTCTGGAGTTGGGTGCAATCATAACAGACTCTTTTGAAAACAGAAAATGAACAACTTACAGTAACACTCAGAACTTACAAGAACATGAAGCCTACCCCTGGAGTCCTAGAAATGCTAAGACAAATTTCAGAAGCAAAGCAACGCTCTCTTACATGACTGCACTGCTCTTCTGTACCCTCAGGTCATTTCCAGTATAGAAAATGGCACTACTAGGTGCTCACATTAAAGTCATTGGAAGAACTCCTTTTAAGCCTTTGTCTTCCTGCGTTCCAGTAAAAAGAAATCGATTGGTAAGTCACCTTCAAAATAACACACTACATCACTTCATTTTTAACTCCTGGACTGTTCTGCAATTTTTTTAAGTGTGTCTTTGCCTTCACTGGTGCCCATCAACTCATCTGGATATCTCTGTATTTATTTCATATCTCACTGTTCTCCTGCTATGCTGACCTCTCTTCCTGCTTGACTCCACTATGTCCTCTCACCTCTTAAGGCTCTTGTGCTCACCAATTCCTCTATCTCAATGCTATTTTCTGAGGTGATCATTTTCCTGACACTTTTTCTTTTCTTTCTTTCTTTTTTTTTTTTTTTGTACCACCTCCTTCAGTGATGTGTCCCACGAAGAACTCACTCATCCCTATTTTTCTCATGACCATGGAGGATACAGTATATCTTTTAAAAAATATATTTGCTATAGATTACACTTCATAAAGTAAGAATGTCTTAACCAGGCATGGTGGTGCGTGTCTTTAATTAATCCCAGCACTTGGGAGGCAGAGACAGCTGGATTTCTAAGTTTGAGCTCTGATCTACAGATTAAGTTCCAGGACAGCCAGGACTACATTGAGAAATTATCTCTTGAAAACAAAACAAAAAACAAGCAAGATACTCAACAATTTCATATATAAGACTACATTGTATTATATATTATATGTTATTGTAAGTATATTATATAATACTATGTATGTTTATATACTAGATAATTATTAGTTATGTATTAGTTATATATAATATTAATTACATGGTGTAGAATTACTAATTCTATTATAATAAACTTAGAGCAGTATATACTGAGACAGAACCTCACTTTTGGCCAGGGAACTTGCTGTGTGGACCAGGGTGGCATGGAACTCACAGAGATCTGCCTGCCTCTGCATCTTGTGTGTGAGAAGTACATCACCACCCCAGGAAAATCAGAATTTCTTACTGTCCAGTTGCCAAATAGCTCAAATCAAGAATTCCTATTAAGTGAAAATCAAGGGCAGATTGTCTTGCCTTGCCTGCCTTGGGGGAGGGAGACTTGAGCTCAGTAATCAGGGTGGCTACAAAGCAAGGTCTGGAAAGCACAAAAGTTGTAGGGAAAGAAAGTGCATAAGCAACAAAGAAGCTCTTGCCTGCTCTTGTTGCTCGCTAAGCAATGGATGCACCGCAGCGGCTACTGTGATGATCTACAAGCTATTGCCAACAGAGCTTTAGGTCAGCTTAGGAGCCAAGTGTAATCTGGATAAAAGGAATAACACGGGTTTTCATTTCTAATGGCTACTTGCACCACTTTTTCCTAATTGCATTTTCCATAGACAAATCTGTGCCAACATGAACATTTCCCTAATGACGCTGGCAAGGCGGTTTGTCAAACACTGACACCTAGTGAGTGTTACTGTACAGACCTTGTTCTGGGCTCAATTTCAGGTCCAAAAAATTCCACAGACATTCAATTTAGAAGGCAGTCAAGTCTCATTCACCTACTTTTAGTATTAAAATTGGCAGAGTTTGACTCCAAAGTGGCGCTCCCTCTCATTACGGGGCCCCTGTACACTAGTGAATGAATGCCCTTGGAATGTTGGCAAAAGTTTTAATCTAAGAAGAACAGCTAGGAGAGAACTCTAGCAAAATTACCCAGAGAGTCTCTAAAGTCAAGTATAAATGTTTAATATTTGTTAACTACCATGGGGCCGGCTCAGCGCTGAGCCCTGATCCCTTCATGACAGGGAAATAGTTCCATCTGTCCTCCGCCTGCAGGGGTCTTGCATGAGTTCCTGGGCTGGGTCTGATACACCTGAGTCTCACACCCTGAGATCGGCCTTCTCAGAGGCTGCCCTTGCTGATGAGTGTGATTTAACGGGGGAGTTACAGACCCACAAAGAGACAGGGACTGCCCTGGTAGGACAAAGCTATCTATAGCCAATATAATGGTAGAAAAATTGGAACTGTGGGAATGGTCTCCAGCATTCTCACACTGCTCTTTTTTTTTTTTAATTTTTATTTTTTTTAATATTAGTTACAGTTTGTTAACTTTGTATCCCTGCTGTATCCCACTCCCTCTTTCCCTCCCAATCCCACCCTCTCACCCTCATCTCCTCCCTGCCCCTTTCCAAGTCCACTGATAAGAGAGAACCTCCTCCCCTTACATCTGATACTGGTTTATCAGGTGTCTTCAGGACTGGCTGCACAGTTCTCCTCTGTGGCCTAGCAAGGCTGCTCCTCCCTGAGGGGGGGGAGTGGGGGGAGATCAAAGAGCCTGCCATCTAGTTCATGTCAGAAACAGTCCCTGTTCCCCTTATTAGGGTGCCCACTTGGATACTGAGTTACCAAGGGCTACATCTGAGCAGGGGCTCTAGGTTGCAGCCATACATGGTCCTTGTTTGGAGAAATAGTCTCATAAAAGACCCCTGTGCCCAGATATATTTGGTCCTTGTGGAACTCCTGTCCTCTCTGATTCTTCACAGAGAAAAGGTGTTAGAAAATGTGTATGTGTGTCTGTGTAGCCTTTTCTATCATTTCAGTAGTGACATCAAATTAAAAAAAAAAAAAATCTCAAAGTAAGGCTATACCACCTGAGTGAGGAGTTGTTGCAAGTGGCAGGAAAGTCTGCAATGGCTCCCTAAATTTCTTCACAGTAACTTAAACAGATAAGAAAAAAAGTTGACAATTTGACCTTTGTTCCAGAGAAGTCCGGACTGGAGTGCCAAGACTAACAGACGTAGAGTACTTTTTGGTTACTGATTCTTGACTCCCAGCGGATGGGTTTCTCAGCATATTTCATTACCATTGTATTCATTAACTCTGTTCTCTGCAGTTTTACATATTGTATCACTTCATTGCACAAAGCACCAGTCACATTTTCTGTCCCACAAACCAAAATTCTCATTATATTAACTGGCTACCAAGGTCATTCTAGATGCCCTGGGGCTGTGGTCTGACTCTGACTTTGGGCCAATTCACTATAATGTTTTGGAGTCTATTTCTGCCATGTGTAAAAGCTACCTCCCCTGCCAAAAATCATGCAAATACAGTGTGTTTTAGTTGGTAAATCTGTACTGCCATCGCTGGCTTGTTTGTGGGTCTTCATTCTTCAACCATGTGAGGCTGTGTCTGCTTCCTCAGCAGACAACTTGACTTGGTTTAAATACATTTATTATTTTCCTTCCTATCCCATTTTATGCTTCCCAAATGTCTTGACTCTTTCTTCCCCTTCCTCCTCTTCCTCTTTCTTAAATCTTGTTTTGACTGACCATGATTCTCTTAGTTGTTGGAATGGGAGATATATGTTTTCTTCTCACTGTTTATAGTTGTTATTACATTTTTAATTTGCATATGGATGATTAAGATATTACAATTTAACCCACAACTTCACCCTTTCTGAGCAATTACTTCACTGCCCGCTTTCAGTTTTAAGATTGTCGATTGTCTCTACCAAGTTCATTCTTAACCAGTCTATGTATCATTTTTCATAAATAACTTAGATAATCAAAGTATATATAGATATAAAAAATTTTGCTCCTATTTATTATCATTGCTCCTATTTATCCCAAAGCTTTTCCATTATGGGAAATAAACAGTTTCTCAGGTGAAAGTTTTTTTGATGAGAAATTATTCCAGGGCACTTGACTCAAGTAGGTAAAGGTGCTTGCCACATGGGCCTAGTAACCTGAGTTAAATACCCTAAACATGTGGTGAATGGAGAGAACCAATTCCCGAAAGCTGTTCTCTGACCTCCACATATGAACCATGGCATACATGTACTGCCAGCACCACCACCAACACACACACCACACACACACACACACACACACACACACACAATTCTTTTAAAAATTAAAGAATAGTTTCCAGTGTTTCTTTAAACGTATCTCAAGTTTTTAAGCCTTTTGTTTTGTTTTTAAAGATTTATTTATTTATTATGTATACAATGTTCTGTCTGCATGTACACCTGCACGCCAGAAGAGGGCATCTGATCCCAGTATAGATGGTCAAGTTTGCTGGGAATTGAACTCAGGAAGAACAGACATACTGTTAACCCCTGAGCCATCTCTCCAGCCTTGCTTTGTTTTTGTAGGGCAGTTTTGGTTGTTTGGTTCTGATACTGCTATTGTAAGTTCTAATATTTGTAGTACCTTAAAGCTGTTCTTTCTTATTCTTCCAAAAGTGCGTTCTTTAGGTCTTTTCCATTTCTCGGCTCTTGGAAATATAGTGACAATAAGCACAGCTGGGCAAATACCTGTGGAGTGGGATGTCAGGCCCTTTGTGTGTAGGTATAGCGGAGTCACATGGTAGATCTACCTGTAACTCTTTGAGTATTCTCCACACTGATTTCCATAGTTGTAACCCCACCAGCAATGAATGAGGGTTCCCTTTCCCCACACCCCCTCCAGCATTTGTTGTCAGTGTTTTTTGTTTTGTTTGTTGTTTGTTTGTTTTGTTTTGTTTTGTTTTTTAACTTGGTCATTTTTCCTGGGGTAAGAGGAAATCTCAAAGTTGTTTTAATTTGGATTTCCCTAACTGATAAGAATGATCGATAATTTTAAAGATATTTCCCCCCTGTTTTTGTTTCATCTTTTGTGAATTCTCTGTTAAGAACCCCTAGGTTATTTTTTCACTTGGCTGGAAAAGAGTCTCTTCCACTCTGTGGGCTTCTTTTTTTTGCTTGACTTACTGTTTCCTTAGCTGTGCAGAAGCTTTTGAGTTTTGTGGGGACTCACTTGCCAATTTTTTACATCAATTTGTAGGCAAAGGGAGTCCTATTCAGAAAGTTTTTCCTATTCTTACATCTTGTAGGATGCTGCCCATGTTTTCTTCTAGCAGTTTCAGTGTTTTGAGTTTCACACTGAAGTCTTTGCTGCATTTTGAGTTGACGTTTGTTGACAACAGGCACTTGAACAGGTGTCTGCACATCAGTGTTGACAGCAGCAGTCCCCACAACAGGTGGTAGCAACTCCTTTATGTCTGGAGGAGGGGAAAAGGAATGTGGTGTGTACATTTGATGAAAATTACTCACTCTGAAAAAGAAAAAAAAATTCTCATTGCTGGGAATTGATGGATGACTGGAGAGGGAGTCATGGTGCTAAAATAGCCATTTCTAAAAATAAAACAAGTGTTGAATGCGCTCGCTCGCATGAAATGCCTAGAGTTGTCTCTCATAGAGACTGACCACAGAAGGCAGGTTACCCGGATGAGAGGAGGAAAGTGAGGGAGTACCTAATGAACGCAGAGCTTCTTTTCTGCAAGGTCAAAGTAAAATGTCCTGGAACTAGGCTGGGTCGACAGTTTGTGATAATATTAATATATTTAATACCATGAGACCATGCACTTAAAAAGTATTAAAATCTGGGTGGGAACGGGACTCAGTGATAGAGCAATGCACGACTTAACTACCTGGACACAGAAATGAAGGCAGGAAGAAAGGAAAGTTAGTTTTATATTGTATATATGTAAGTAAAGTTAAAAAAATACACGATATTTGAGGTACTATTTATAGCATTTCTAAATTTTCTGGGTCAGAAAGTTTTCTCAGTTATTTGAAATGCATTTTAACATACATATGCATTTCCTAATTATTTTACTATTGGAACATCCAAGCTTTTATTTTTTTCCCAATGTTTTCTATAAGTAACCAAAAGGACAATGGAATTAAACTTGCGGTTTCTGTAGCAGACATAGGATTCTATGGGAAACAATGTAAAGCCAGGCCTCACAAGCACTAAACTGATACCCATAAAGAAATGTGGTCCTACAATTGTAAATTCTCTAGTTGCTGCTGGCTTTTCTGTTTTAGCAATTATTTATGAGATCGGGCTCTCACCTACTATGAAACATGCTTTCTCAGGCCTTGTCTTGCCTTGCTTGCCCTGACAAATTCCATTTCATATGCAGCTTTTGACTCCATTTTATATGTGAACACAGAAGCGGGATGACTCTGCACCTTCACATCACATAAGCCACACTGTCTGTCTGTCGCTCTAAACAGGAGGCACAGGCTGAGAGATTTATCATTTAATTCTAAACATAAAGTGGTGGGTGCCAAGCTATAAAATATATTAATATCAATTGAGACCATATGAGCTCATGGACACATTAAAATCTTATCAGGAAAACTGGCTGGCAAACTTAACAAGCACACAAGACTGAGAAAAGCCATTAAAGAGGAAAAGAACACCTGACTGAGATGGTAATGCTCTCACCAACCTGTTATCTATCTATCTATCTATCTATCTATCTATCTATCTATCTATCTATCTATCATCTAGATTTCTAATGTATGAGTGCTGTACTGCATATACACCTGCATGCCAGAAGAGGGCATCAGATCCCTGTATAGATGGTTTTAAGCCTCCATGTGGGTGCTGAGAACTGAACTCAGGACCTCTGAAAGAGCAGCCAGTGCTCTTCATCGCTTAACCATCTCTCCAGCACCCAACTTGTGATCTAACCCACAGTGCTTGACTGATCCAAGGGCTTCACCTCAAATTGGTCCCCACTGCTGATGGGGTGACCCAAATTGCCTTTCATCCATTCATCCATCTGGACTCAGTTGGGCCTTTTGCCTCTTCAGCTACCACAGTCCCACGTCTTGCTTACGTAGCTCAGTTCAAACCAGAGACTTTACTCAACACTGAAGCTCAGTTCAGCTCTGACCCTGCAGCTCATCTCCACAGCAACTCTCCTAACACAGCGCTAGCAGGGTTTATTGTCTGACTCACACAGAGATAGTTTTTGAATCTATGTGTGTTCTCTGGCCTGGTTTTCCAAGACCTCTTTGGGACTCCTTGTACTCTTCTACAGCCTCTATAACCCTTTTACAGAAGTTGGTAACTTACAAATATACAAATATAGATATAAATGCTTTTACTCTTGTGATGTGTAATGTATGAGCTGAGAGCTAGCATTAGAAGTTAAGATTGGAATAAAAGAACCTGTGTGAACATTAGCCAGCTATCAAAGTAAATTGGGATTACTAGGTATATTACATCCAATTAAACTGACATAGCTTGTGCATTGATTGTTATTCAATAGAATCTGACACTGTAGAAAGACACAAACATTCATGTATGTTTCTGATATACAGTGTTCTTGACAATTATCTGGCTATCTTTGGTTTGTTTTTGTTGTTGTTGTTCTTTGTTTGCTTGTTTTTATGATATGACTCACTATGTTTTGTTAGAACTCATTAGAAGATACTGAGTCCTATACTTCGTGAAAATTCTTCATGTGTCTGCCCTTGCTTATAACTCTTGTAGATTCTTGGCTTTCTAAATCCAACTCTGATTTGCTGGTGATTTATTTCAGTGCAATAATCTAATCTGGGCTTCATATGATGATTCACTAAGAAGGAACACACAAGAAATTCTACTTCTGCACCGCTAAGCCTATGGGGGGGGGGGCAGTGTTGTAAAGCTAGTGGGAATTTTCTTTAATCCCTTAATTATTTGAATTCTCTGCAGATGGTCTTAAAAGCATTTAACAAATGAAATAACCTTTATATAAATAATCCTACTAAAGCTTGATATGAGCCCCGAGAACAGCATTTGAACAACATCCCACGTCGGCGTTGTAACGTTGAACCCCAGAGGGGTACTTTCAAGGATCACAAGCTCCACCTTAGAGGCCAGTGCATTCTGTCAACACACAGTGAGAACATTTCTCATCCTGTCCCAGCTACTATCCCAGTTACACGGAAGCCAATGCAACTGAGAGGTGGGCGTTTCTTCTTCCAACTTCTCAGGGTGGATTCTTTACCACGGTCCTGGCAAATCCTGGAGCCCCTTTAGCCCTGCCTTACTTAGCTTGGGAAGCGTGGTTCCCACCTGGGATTGAAACCCTCCACCCCCACTTCTTAACCGAATGCTCACATCATCTAGTGAGATTATCATCCCAAAGGAAGCATGCAGATTTTCCTGAAGGGAGCTTCTGAGGGAGACAGGCCATAAAACAGAAGAACAGCTCCTCCTGAAGGAACTGGCTTCACTGGCAAAGGAAGCAGAAAAGTTCCAGCCCCAGGATGTGTTCAGCACAAAAGGACATACATCACTGTGAAAGTTAATTAAGAAGTGTGCTGGTTTACTGGATCCAGGAAGAAAATTCATGAGTTCCAAGACAAATTTTGCAAATCAGTCAGCCTGTCTCAAAATAAGTAGCTGATAAAATGAAGGGTGTGGGGCAGGGGTAGGAAAGTTCAGGAAAGGCTATACTTCAGTGGTAAAGCACTTGCCCAGCCTGTGTGGGGCCTTAGGTTTAATCCCTTGCATTATAAGGTAGTTAATTAATTAATCTATTTAAAAATTAGAAAATCTGAACACTTACCTAAAAACTATACCTACAAAACATACTGTTAAATTACATGGGTTTCTGAGCAACTCTGTGTCCCAGAGCACTGGGGTTGGGGGGGAGGGGTTCAACAGAACAATCAAAGAAAAAGAAAAGAGAGTCAAAGAGGACCTATCCCAATTGTCACTGTTCTTCCAGGGTAGCTGTGTGCACTCAAACACTCTTCTTTACAAGCAGCCTCAGAGACGGTTGGTAGATGTCATTAAACTAATCCAGACAGTAACTAAACAAACAAGCAAATGATGGCAATACCTACTACGGTGGGCTCAGGAGAAACAGGTGTTAGATTTGTATGTTATTTAAATGTCCAGTTACCAATTTAAAAAAAAAAAAAAAAACTTGAGACATGCTATGTCTTCTAACAAGACTTGAGACTTCTTTTTGTTCAAAGCTCTGTCCCTTTTCGTGGTGTTTGCAAATGCCTAATGGGGAAATAAGGGCAGGATTTAATCTGAATGAGTGTGTGAAGGAGACCATCCATGAGGAAGGCATCCATTTCAGAGAATTTAGAAAAATGGAAGTGATGCTAACTGTGTAGTGTGGCCCGGGTCCACTCTTACCCTTGAGTATTTTCCACCATAAAGGTTCAAGCAGTGTCTGCTCTTACCCTTGGAGTCCTTCACATTAACTCTGCCCTGAAATTAACTTCACCATGCCTTCCACACTAAGCTCCGTGTGCCTCTTCTGAAGTCATTGGATGAAAACTGTAAGGAGAAGGGAGCTGAGAGCAGAACAGGGTGGGACCCCACTAAAAAGCCTTATAAAGACTTTGTCTTTTCACTGGATTCTCAAGTATTTCTTCAATCCAACATTTCCATTTTCTTCTTTTTATGATTTCTTTTTTTTAATTTTAGTTTTTATTAATTAAAACTTACTCACTTTGTATTCCCCCTGTAGTTCCCTCCCTCCTCCATTCCCAATCCAATCCTCCCTCCCCCTTCTCCATGTATGCCCCTCCCCCAGTCCACTGATAGGGGAAGTCCTCCTCTCCTTCCTTCTGATCCTAGTCTATCAGGTCTCATCAGGACTGGCTGCATTGTCTTCCTCTGTGTCCTGTTAAGGTTGCTCCCCCCTCAGGGAGAGGTGATCAAACAGCAGGCCACTCAGTTCATGTCAGAGACAGTCCCTGTTCCCATTACTATGAAACCCACTTGGACACTGAACTGCCATGGGCTACATCTGTGCAGGGGTTCTAGGTTATCTCCATGAATGGTCCTTGTTTGGAGTATCAGTCTTAGAAAAGACCCCTGTGCCCAGATTCTTTGGTTCTGTTGCTCTCCTTGTAGAGCTACTGTCCTCTTGAAACTGCATTTTTATTACTTCTTTAATCATATTTTTTGATGCCTCAGTTATATACAATTCTTAAAGCCAGTCTCTACTGATTGCAACCCCCCCGACAAACACACACACAGAATCTATAAGTCAAACCATTACTGGAGTCCTAGGCCCGAGAACCATTGCTGTGTTTATAATAAAGCACATTTATCCAATTTTTAACAACCGAAATCACTATAAGATTAAAACACTCAGTGATGAGTTAATATTTGTGTATATTATACATGTTTAAAGTCAACCTTTTGTCAGCTTTTCTGATTTAAATATCCAATTAATGTTAGATGTTAACTCATGTCATATAGTAGTGGTTGGACAGTTTCTAAACAAGCTCTTTGGGCATCTGGGACAACACACACATTTTATGTACACCCTGAAAATGGAGACAAAGGCCTTCATATTCCTAAACATGTTCATAAGGCTTAGTCCTTCTGATTACATCCTCCCATGCCTCAAACACAAATGCAAGAGGTATTCATGTCTAAAGTTGGGTTAACCCTTCTATCATAGCTTCTCAACCTATGGATCTTTATTCTTCTGAGGGGGTCACCTAAGACCATCAGAAAATACAGATATTTACATTATGATTCATAACAGCAGCAAAATTACAGTTATGAAGTAGCAATGAAAATAATTTTATGGTTGGGGGTTGCCGCAACACGAAGAGCTGTATTAAAGGCTTGCATCATTAGGAAGGTTACGAGCCACTGCTTCATATGAATTTGGATGTGCTCATGTTCTGCTTTTCCTAAGGTCAGGCAAAGAGAATTGAGAAATAGATCCTGAGTGGCAAATATACAAGGATTGGAGAGTATAGGAACATGAGAGCCAATGCTGACTACAACTAGCTTTATATAGGCTACCTACATAAGGGCTTTTGAAAATAAATGGCTGTTTCTTTTGGTGAAATAATTCCAATTTCTAAATTCAGTTGCACCCATATTAATTCACAATACTTTTGAAATTACATTTTGGGACAGTAATAGAAAACCCTACAGTGAAACATAATGTTTTGCAGTAAGCCGTGTATTGTAGTCGTTGAGCAAACCCAAGCTCTGTGGCTTTCTGGTTAAGAGAAAAGCAAAAGCAGAGATATGTCTTTACGAGAAGCCCTTCGGCTTAAATTCTAACAAGTTATACTGACCAACCTGCTTATGAATTATAAAATTCAGAAAGAGAGGATACCAAATTCTAGAGATGTAATCTTTACAAATAGGCCTGCAATGAAGAAAATTTAAAGAGTAACTAAAGGCAGCCCTAAGATCTATCCATCACTGCACACTGTAAAACCGCCATCACTGCTCTGAGTTCATCCCAGCATCTCCAGCATCAGGAATGAAAGTAACAAATCAGTGTCACAAAACTATGACGTCTAAACAATTACATCTGATTGTTTCTCTTTAAATTTTCTCTTAGCTAATTGTGTTAGTATTTAGGCAGCCTGCTTTTAGGATGCCTAGTGACCTATGATGTCTTCATGTGTCACCTGCCAGGTTGATACATCTGGCAGGCATGGTTCTGTTGCACAGAAGCTATAAAAGGACCAACCTGCCACTTTGTCTCTCTCTCTCTTGCATGCTCTTGCTCTTCTTCTCTTGCTCTCTGCCCTTTCTCTGTCAGGGTAACCCCTCCCCTCCCCCTATCATGTGTCTCTCTCTCTCTCTCTCTCTATATATATATATATTTCTCTCTCTCTCTCTCCTTTTTTCTCTCTCTACATCTCCATCCAATAAACCTCTTTCATATCTGTTATGTGCATCATCATTTCAAAATGTGCTCAGAGGAAGGGCACCTGTCGGATCTCTGATAGTGGGAAGAGTCAGGAGGCTAATTACCAAGCCCAGCCATGAAGGTTATGTGGAAGGCAATGCGTAAGGATGGTGTCGGGGGAGGGGGGGCAGAATAGTCCAAACAGAAGAAGTAGTATGCACAAATCCTGAAAGCGGAAGTTGTCATGGTGCGCATGTGCACGTGGGTGTGTGGGTGCGTGGATGTGTTGAATGCTAAGGACTGAAGCCAATATAGGTCACAACTGTTAAAGGATGCAGCTGGAGAAGTTAGCTACTCCTTAACCCTCCAGCAACAGCCGGCAGGGCTTCCGACCAAGCATAGCTGATCCAAATGATAAGAAATGGATGTCTTCTAGAAATAGCACAAGAGGTAAAGGCAAGAGACTGTTGTTGATTATGGATATAGAATTAGACATTGGAGTCAATGATTGGTCCTGGTAAATGCTTCAAGCATTACGGAACTGAACGGAGGTAGGCACTTGGCAGATGTGCTTAAGGGGGGATGACGGGAGGTGGCAGAGGCCAACGTTGCTAACAACTCTACAAATCTCTGTATAATTTTTATAATATGTACACCTTCTAGATCTTTCCTCACTTCTGGTTGTTTTCACACAGGGCTTAGTCCTTAACTTCACTAACAAGTAGACTCTGGCAGGAAGAGCCCTAGACACATTCATAGTTGCTGCCTGAGAGTCACCTATGCAAGTGCAAGAGGGAGGGCTCACAGTATGGCATGGCCCCAGACTCAGCCTCTTTACCTGAAGTATCTCAATAACAAAAGATTCAGAAGTAAAAGATATTTTCTAGTGTGTGGGCAGCACCCCCAACTCCTTCCTTTGTTTGCTGCATGCAGTCAGATGCCACTGAAATGATCTCACAGCAAAATGGTTGTTTAAAATCCATTTCTTTTAACTTTAAAGACAGGGAATTTGTTTTTCTAGTTACCATAGTTAAGATATGCCTAAGATCCTCACTCATACCCAGAACATTTAGGAACATTGCCTCGAATCAAACAAACAAACAAACAAACAAACAAACAAAACTCTTCTCACATACCCTTGATGCTAACTTAATTTGATCTTCTTAGAACTGTGTTGGCTGTTGCTGCAGTGTGAGTTAAAATGTTTGATGTTTGAGAGGAAACAGATCATCTTGGGAAATCAGTCTGGATGACAAGAGAACTGTAACTTTAGCTTTCAAACCACATCAATCATGGGCGTGGGGAGCACAAGCTAGTGCCATATGCAAATAGTTGGGGAGTTGCCAAAGCCTGAGCAAAAGCCCGTGGTGTTTAATTTTAGGGGTGGGGCTTTTCTTTTAAAACAGTTTGAAAAGACACTTCTTTTCCTTATGTTGCTCTGGTTGATACTTTTAAACACTTGCTAAGAACAGCAGCTCCGGGAAAGAGTTGTACTATTGTTACAAGATCCTTCCCCTTTGGAATAGGAAACACATGTGTGCTCTAAGCAGTACCATCAGCCAGGTATTTCACATAAATGAATTCTATTGTTAGGGATATTTCTTTCTCAGAATGGATAAAGATTTTCGATATTTACAAATAATCTAATATGTTCTTTGTTACATAACAGCACAGGAAAGGAGGAAAAGAAAATTAAGAACAGAAAGAAAGGAAGGAGATACACTATCTAGACACACGTGGGGACTTACAAGGTGACAGTCATGAGCATACAGTGACAGTAGGAAGATGGAGGTTGAGAAGGACATACTTTTTAAGAGCTGACAACTTCATAGTTCTCATGGAACTGAGTCAAGAGACACTAGAAAAGAAAAGAATTGAGTGGCTTGACTACATTTACAATCATTAATGATCTTTCAGGTACATAAATATACACTCTTTAAATACATACTAACATTTCCCTGTAAACACATACAAGTGTATATATTTATTTATAATACTATGGTGGACAGAAACATTATGTGGAGCAACTAACAATGGCATACCCATCCTTCTTTGTAGGTTGTAGTCCGTGTATTTTCCTGATAAAGTCACATTATTATTATGTGTCCTGTAGTATGTGGTTGATAACACTTTGTTTTAAGATGATCATGTTTCCTATCAATACCTTTCATTGTAGGGAAGTGGGGAGGAGAGAGATCAATATGAGTAAAACTGATGCAAAAGGAAGAGAGCCCTTTAACTCCAGCTACCCGCTCTTCCTGAAGCAGATGGAGCAAATTCAGAGACCCACAGCCAATGTACAGAGAGTGAGAGACCTTGTAACACTCAGTCCCAAATGAAACATCTCCATCAAATCACTCGGGGCTCAGAGAAATCTATAGAGGAGAAGGTAGAAAGATTTTAAAAGCCAGTGGGCATGGAAAACACCAAGGTAAAAAGACATTTGAGACACAACAGGACTGACACACATATGAACTCATAGCGGTCAGGGCAGTATGCACAGGACCTGCATGAGTCCAGGTCAAATGGAGTGTCAACCCTGAGAGGAGACACAGGCACAAACCCCATCTCTAATTCAGAAGCTATCTCCAATTGACTATCACTCACAAGTGAAAGTTTAGTTTTCTCCAATGGAGTCTCACTGAGGACACAAACCACTTTTAAGAGCAATAAAGAGCCAACATTGCTAGCCATGACTAGCAATAAAGAGCCAACACAAAACAAACTCAATGGAATATTTGAAGGTTCTTTGTCTCCTAATTTTTTGTGTCAGTATATTTTTTTTTCTGGGCATTTTTTTAACATTTTGAGTATATATTATTATATCTTCCAGTTTTACGTTCTTGTAGGCTTCTTGTGTGTACAAATGTGTGTCTCAGCTTCAGGCCTCTGTCTTACATGGAAGGAGAGGTTGACAAAGCTGTGCACATTGATGTTTAAATGAAAACAATGGTGTTTGTTCTATGTAAAATAGACTAAAGAGGAACAGAAATGACCACAGGCAAATATATTGAAAGGAAGCAAACAACAACATCAGCAAGAGCAACAACAACAAACAGGAATAACAAGGCAATAGTGAGGTAAGAAAACGCTAATAGGATTAGGACAATAATGATGGAAAAAGAAGAAATACAAGGGGAATCCAAGATGGCTGAACCAAGGGGACACTGTGTCTGAGGGGCAAGGCAGCAGTGACTGCACAGTGACCAACAACTGAACTCTGGGCCCTAAAACACCAGTGATTGTGTTTCCCAAGTGAAAGGAAACCCAGTGTGGGAAGCAATCAGGTCCAACCTCAAGTCAACAAACTAAACCCCAGAAGAGTTCCTAGGTCACAGAAGTCACTCAGTTACCAGCTCAGAGCCACAAGCTTGCATGCTCTGATCACTATCCAAGACTGATATGTGGGTTTTCCAGTCAAGAGAAGACCCCATAGTGAAGGAAGAAATTGGCATGGACCTCAGGTCACCCAGACAACCCCTGGAAAATATCCCAGGCTCTAGGAGGTTCTCAACAACCAGCTGAGGAACGACCTACACACCCAACTCACTGTCCCAGAAAGAACTGTGGGCCCCAAAGTGCCAGAGACTGGCTTTTTCTGTTTGGAGGAAAATGCATGGTGAAGGAAACATCAGGTCCGACCTCAGGACACCCCTCTAACCTCCAGAAAAGTTCCTGGATTCCTGCAGGCTCTAGGCTCTACCCTCCTGCTGTACCCAGGAGTGCTGTGCTCACTGATTGCCTGCTTGGGTACTGGGACACAGAGCTCCAATCTCAGACCTACAGAAGCCTGGGATCCATGAGATCAGCCCCCAGACACTGCTCCAAGATGCAACCTGTCTCCCTACTCAAACTGACCAAACTGTGGGGATCCCTGGTTCTTCAGGAGGGCTGTGTCTAGCAAACATAGTGTAAAAGCAGCAATAGCAGCTCACTAAATTCAGAGCAAGAAACCCAGTGACAAGGAAGCTGTCTCTCAGACTTCTCCTGGTGAGAGGAGAGCCCCCTAACTACCAACAACAGTTACCACACAGGTCCATATGTCTAAGGTGAGCTGTGGCAACCCCTGAGAAGTACTGGCCATTCAGTGACCATATCCAAAAAGCTCAGGAGGCCTCCTCTAGGAACAACCATCTTCCTGCTAAGGGATTCTCTCTACCCCAGGATTCCAGCAGGCACCAGAAACTAAGAACCAACACCTGAAACAGCAAATAGATAGAGGCCAGCATGAAAGCACAACCAACAAAATCCAAAGCAATATGGCATCTCCAGAACTCAGTTATCCAGGAGCAAGTAACACTAGATACCTTATCATAAGTGAAATTCAAGAAGATGACCTTACTTCTATGCTTATGAAGAGGACAATGGAGGAAACAAATAAAATGCATAAATAAATGGAGAAAGATAAAGTCAAACACAGTATGGCCATCCATAAAGAAATACAGAAAGATGCAGCCAAACAGTCTGTGGCCTTAGAGAGGAAATAATTAAATTACTGAAAGAAATAAAAGAAACAGAGGAATGTTCAAACAAACAGGTGAAATAACTAACTAAAAGGCAGAGAGACATTATCCAAATCAACAAAATCAGAAATGAAAGGGGGACATAACAACAGACACTGAAGAAATACAAATAATAATTAGGTCTTATTTCAAAAACCTATATGCCACAAAATTTGAAATCTAAATGAAATGGTTAATTTTCTTGGTCGATTCCACTTACCAAAGCTGAATCAAGACCAGGTAAATCAATTAAATAGTCCTATTTAATAGTCCTATTTAATAGTTCTAAGGAAATAAAAGCTGTCATTAAAAGTCTCCCATCCAAAAAAAAAAAAGCCCAGGGCCAGATGGTTTCAACGCAGAATTCTACCAGACCTTCAAAGAAGAGCTAATACCAATACTCTTCAAACTATTCCACCAAATAGAAACAGAATGAACATTACCAACTTCATTCTATGAGGCCATAGTCACCTTAATACCTAAACGTTACAAAGACCCAACAAAGAAAGAGAATTTCAGGCCAATCTCCCTTATGAACATTGATTCAAAAATGCTAAACAAAATCCTCACAAAACAAATCCAAGAACACATCAAAGATATCATCCACTATGACCAAGTAGGCTTCATCCCAGGTATGCAGGAGTGGTTTAATATACAGAAATCCATCAATGTAATTTATCATATAAACAAACTGAAAGAAAAAAAAAACATGATAATCTCCTTAGATGCCAAAAAAGCATTTGATAAAATCCAACATTTAAGTCCTGGATAGATCAGGGATACAAGGCACTTAGTAAAGACAGTAAAGATATAAAAATAGTAAAGGCAATATATAGCAAGCCTATAGCCAACATCAAACTAAATGGAGAGAAACTTAAATCAATCCCACTGAAATCAGGGACAAGGCAAGACTGCCCACTCTCTCCATATTTCTTCAACATAGTTCTTGAAGTCCTTGCAAGAGCAATTAGACAACTAAAGGAGATCAAGGGGATTAAAATCAGAAAGGAAGAAGTCAAAGTACCACTATTTACAGATGGTATAATAGTATACATGAGTGACCCTAAAAATTGTGCCAAAGAACTCCTACAGCTGATAAACACCCTCAGCAAAAATGGGTGGATACAAATTAACTAAAAAAAAAAAAAATCAGTAGCCCTCCAATATACAAATGTCAAATGGGATGAGAAAAAATTAGGGAAACAACACCCTTCCCAATAGCCACAAAGGACATAAAGTACCTTGGTGTAACTCAAACCAAGCAAGTCAAAGGCTTGTATGAAAAAAACTTGAAGTCTCTGAAGAAAGATTTGAAGAAGGTATCAGAAGATGGAAAGATCTCCCATGCTCATGGCTCAGCAGGATAAACATAGTAAAAATGGACATCTTACCGAAAGCAATCTACAGATTCTATGCAGTTCCCATCAAATTATCAACACAGATCTTTACAGATCTTGAAGGAAAAATTCTCAACTTCATATGGAATATCAAGAAGCCCAGAATAGCTAAAATAATAAAAGATGTTCTGGAGGTTCCTCCATCTCTGATCTCAAGCTGTACAATAGAGCAACTGTAATAAAAACTGCATGATACTAGCTTAAAAAGAGACTGGTGGGAGGCGGGGCAAGATGGTGGCGCCGGGAGGACTCTCATTCTGAGGAGCAGCACAGCAGGATTGGCACAGTGACCAGCAATCAGAACTCGAGGCCATAAAACACAAGTGATTGTGTTTCACAGGTGAGAGGATACCCCACGGTGGGGGATTCAATCAGCTTTAACTCACCCGGCTAAACCGAGGAAGAGATCCTGGTTCCGCCAGGTGCCAGCCCAGAGCTGCACACCAGCGTGATCTGGTCACGGTCCCAGACTGAACTGTGGGCCCACAACATCACAGACTGGATTTCCCAGTCGAGAGATAACCCCACGGAGCAGGAAACTATTGGGACCGACCTCAGGTCACCCAGACATCCCCTGGAAAAGACTCGGGTTCCGCGGGTGCCCCAGGAGCCAGCCCAGAGCCAAAGCCAGGACCCAGACACCTGTGCAGAGCCCTGCCTGCGCGCCTGATTGGCCGCCTCAGATAGAACTGTGAGCACCAGGGCACCAGGCACCAGAGACTGCGTTTCACTGGCAGGTGCAAACCCACAGGGAGGGAAACGGCGGGTCTGATCTCAGAGCACTCAGCCGACACCCCCACCCCGAAACGGTCTAGGGAAAATTACCCAGCTTAGGCAGCAGCCAAGGCTCCGAACGGCCAGAAAGGCAGAGCCACAAGCGGGCATCTGTGCCTGTGGGTTCTACTCGCCACCCCAGTCAGAACAGGAGTCCCCAAAGCAAAGATTGGGTGTCTCTGGCAGGAGGAAACCCCCAGCGGAAGGGGTCAGCAGCTCTAACGCTTAGGACACCCAGCACCAAAAGACTCCCTGGATTCACGCAGACTCTAGGCTCTAATGCAGGCAGGAGTGCTGTGCTCAGCCGCCATTATTGAGTTCCCTTAGGGCACTGGGACACACAGCTGCATCCTCAGACCTACAAACACCAGAGAGCCATTACAGCAGCCCTCAGATACTGTGCCAAGGATCAACCAGTTATCCCTAGCTAGACTGTCAAAACTGTGGGAATCCCTGGTCCTTCAAGAGGGCTGCACCCACAGCGTCTGGACCAGAGCAGTGCCTGCAGCCACCATCACAGACAGGGACACACAGCTTCTGGTCCAGAGTGAGGCACCCAGCCTCCAGACCAGAGCAGCGCCCCCAGGCGCCAACTCAACCTAGGTGCACATCCTCCAGGCCCAGAGTGGAGCACTCAGCCTCCGGCCCAGAGACTTGCTGAGTGCACCTCTCACTTTCCCGGACAGAACTGTGTGCCCCAGGATAACAGACTGAGTTTCCCTGTTGGGAAAAAACCCCACAGCTAGGGAATCAGCAGGTTCTTCAAGAGGACTGTACATGGAAATTTAGTGAGCAGCAGCACACTAAATTTATAACAAGAAACCCAGCAGTGGGGCAGCTGACTTGAGAACTTCTATGGGTAAGAGGAGATCCACCCCTGCCTAACAAAGACCACAGCTACTACTCAGGGCTATAAACCTGAGGTGAGCAGTGGCAACTCCTGAGAAACACTGGCCATACAGTGACCATAACCAAAAAGCAGAGAAGGACTCCTTCAGGAAAAATCATCTTCCAGCCAAGGGGATTCTCCCTACCTCAGGACTCCAGGAAGCACAGAAACTAACAGCCAACACCTAAATCAGCCCAATGGGTAGAGGTCAGCGTAAAAGCTCAACCAACAAAAGACAGAGCAATATGGCATCTCCAGAACCCAGCCAGCCAGGGACGAACAGCCCTGGACAACGCAGAATAATAGAAAATCAAGAAGATGACCTTACATCTATGCTGATGAAGAGGATAACAGAGGAAACAAATAAAATACATAAAGAATTAGAGGAAGATAAAACCAAACAGATCATGATATCCATAAAGAAATGGAGGAAGTTAAAGACAAGCAGATTATGGCCATCCGTGAAGAAATACGGGAAGATGCAGCCAAACAGCCTGTGGCCTTCAGAGAAGAAATAATTAAATCACTGAAAGAAATAAAAGAGACAAAGTTGAAGGAACTAAAAGAAAAAGAGGAAAATACAAGCAGACAGGTGAAGGAAGTAAACAAAACAACTCAAGACCTGAAGATAGAACTAGAAAAATTTAAGAAAACACAAATGAAGGAAATAATGGAGAGGAAGAATTTAGGGAAGAAAACAGGAACTACAGAGGTAAGCATAACCAACAGACTACAAGAAATGGAAGAAAGCATCTCAGGTGTACAAGATACAATGGAAGAAATCGATGTATCTGTCAAAGAAAATGTTAAATCCAAAAAATTCCTGACACAGACCGTCCAAGAAATCCAAGACAATATGAAAAGACAAAACCTAAGAATAATAGGAATAGAGGAAAAAGAAGACTCCCTTCTCCAAGGCGCAGAAAATATTTTCAACAAAATCATTGAAGAAAATTTCCCCAAGTTAAAGGAGAAGCCAATAAGGATACATGAGGCCTACAGAACACCCAACAAATTTGACCAGAAAAGAAAATCCTCCCACCACATAATCATCAAAACAGTAAGTATACAGAACAAAGAAAAAATACTAAAAGCTGCAAGGGAAAAAGGCCAAGTAACATATAATGGCAAACCCATTAGAATCACACCTGACTTTTCAACAGAAACTATGAAAGCCAGAAGGGCCTGGACAGATATCATGAAGACCCTAAGAGAACACAGATGTCAGCCCAGGTTACTATACCCTGCAAAACTCTCAGTCCTCATAGACGGAGAAAACAAGATATTCAATGACAAAAACAAATTTCAACAATACCTACACACAAATCCAGCATTACAGAAGACACTGGAAGGGAAAATACAACCCAAGAAAATTAGCTTCTGTCAAGAAAACACAGGAAATAAATAACCTTACTACACTAAAACAAAAGCACACAACCTTATGACCACATCCAACATCAAAATCAAAGGATCTAACAGCCACTGGTCATTAATCTCTCTCAACATCAATGGACTCAACTCTCCAGTAAAAAGACACAGATTAACAGAGTGGATATGTAAACAAAACCCAGCAATCTGTTGCATACAAGAAACACACCTAAGGCACAAAGATAGACATTACCTGAGGGTAAAAGGTTGGAAGACGACTTTCCAAGCAAATGGGCCCAAGAAACAAACAGGAGTAGCCATTCTAATATCTGATAAAATAGACTTTCAACCAAAATTAATAAAAAGAGATGGGGAAGGACACTTCATACTCATCAAGGGAAAATTCTACCAGGAAGACATCACAATCCTGAACATCTATGCCCCAAATACAAGAGCACCCACATTTGTAAAAGAAACATTGATAAAATTTAAACCACATATAGATCCTCACACATTAATAGTGGGAGACTTCAACACCCCACTCTCAACAAAGGACAGGTCAACAAAACAGAAATTAAACAAAGAAACAATATCTTTGACAGAGGTCATGAATCAAATGGACCTCACAGACATTTACAGAACTTTACACCCAAACACAAAAGAATTTACCTTCTTCTCAGCACCTCATGGAACCTTCTCCAAAATAGACCATAGAGTTGGTCACAAAGCAAGCCTCAACAGATACAAGAAGACTGAAATAATCCCTTGTATCCTGTCTGATCACCATGGAATAAAGCTGGACTTCAACAACAACAGAAATAGCAAAAAGCCTACACACACATGGAAACTGAACAACTTGTTACTAAATGACAGCTGGGTCAGGGAAGAAATAAAGAAAGAAATTAAAGTCTCCCTAGAACTCAATGAAAATGAAGACACAACATATCCAAACTTGTGGGACACAATGAAAGCAGTGCTAAGAGGAAAGTTCATAGCACTAAGTGCCTTCAAGAAGAAATTCCAGACAGCTCATTCAAGCAACTTAATGACCCACTTAAAAACCCTAGAAAAAGAAGAAGCAGACACACCAAAAAGGAGTAGATGGCTGGAAATAATGCTGGAAGTCCTTGTTAGAGCAATCAGACAGTTGAAGGAGATCAAGGGGATACTGATGGGAAAGGAAGAAGTCAAATTATCACTATTTGGAGATGATATGATAGTATACATGAGTGACCCCAAAAACTCTACCAGGGAACTTCTACAGCTGATAAACACCTTCAGCAAAGTGGCCGGATACAAAATTAACTCAAAAAAAAAAAAATCAGTAGCACTCCTGTATACAAAAGACAAAAGGGCTGAGAAAGAAATTAGAGAAATAACACCATTCACAATAGCCACAAATGACATAAAGTACCTTGGTGTAACCCTAACCAAGCAAGTCAAAGACTTGTATGAAAAAAATTTCAAGTCTCTGAAGAAAGAATTAGAGGAAGATATGAGAAGATGGAATATCTCCCATGCTCATGGGATTAACATAATAAAAATGGCCATCTTACCAAAAGCAATCTACAGATTTAATGCAATTCCCATCAAATTGCCAACACAATTCTTTACAGACCTGGAAAGAAAAATTCTCAACTTCATATGGAATAACTAGAAACCGAGATTGCTAAAACAATCTTCTACAATAAAAGATCTTCTGAGGGTATCTCCATCCCTGATCTCAAGCTGTACTATAGAGCAACAGTTATAAAAACTGCATGGTACTGGCATAGAAACAGAATGGTGGATCAATGGAATCGAACGGAAAACCCAGAAATAAACCCACACACTTATGGACACCTGATTTTTGACAAAGATGCCAAAACCATACAATGGAAAAAAGATAGCATCTTCAACAAATGGTGCTGGTCCAACTGGATGTCTACATGTAGAAAAATGAAAATAGATCCATACTTATCACCCTGCACAAAACTGAAGTCCAAGTGGATCAAAGACCTCAACATAAAACCAGACACATTAAATCGGCTAGAAAAAAAAGTGGGGAATACCCTAGAACTCATTGGTACAGGAGAAAACTTCCTGAACAGAACACCAACAGCACAGGCTCTAAGAGCAACAATCAATAAATGGGACCTCATGAAACTGAAAAGCTTCTGTAAAGCAAAGGACACCATCATCAAAACAAAGCGACTGCCTACAGATTGGGAAAGAATCATCACCAACCCTTTATCTGACAGAGGACTCATATCCAGTATATATAAAGAACTAAACAAGCTGAAAAGCAACAAACCAAGTAATCCACTTAAAAAATGGGGAACAGAGCTAAAGAGAGAATTCTCTGTAGAGGAATATCGAATGGCAGAGAAGCACTTAAAGAAATGCTCAACCTCATTAGCCATTACGGAAATGCAAATCAAAACAACCCTGAGATTTCACCTTACACCCATCAGAATGGCCAAGATGAAAATCTCAAGGGACAACACATGCTGGAGAGGATGTGGAGAAAGGGGAACCCTTCTCCACTGCTGGTGGGAATGTAAACTTGTACAACCACTCTGGAAATCAATCTGGCACTTTCTCAGACAACTAGGAATAGCGCTTCCTCAAGATCCAGCCATACCACTCCTAGGCATATACCCAAAAGAGGCTCAAGTACACAAAAAGGACATTTGCTCAACCATGTTTGTAGCAGCTTTATTTGTAATAGCCAGAAGCTGGAAACAACCCAGATGCCCCTCAACTGAAGAATGGATGCAGAAATTGTGGTACATCTATACAATGGAGTATTACTCAGCAATGAAAAATAAGAAAATCATGAAATTTGCAGGTAAATGGTGGGACCTGGAAAGGATCATCCTGAGTGAGTTGTCCCAGAAGCAAAAAGACACGCATGGTATATACTCACTCATATAAACATACCACATAGAATAAACCCACTAAAATCTGTACTTCTAAACAAACTAATCAAAAGAGAGGACCCTAACTAAAATGTTCAATCCCCATCCTGAAAGGCAAAGAGGATGGACATCAGAAGAAAAAGAAAATAGGAAACAACCTCAGAACCTGCTACAGAGGGCCTCTGAAAGCCAGAAGAAAACAGGAAACAACCTTGGAACCTGCCACAGAGGGCCTCTGAAAGCCTCTGCAGTATAGACTGTCAAAGCAGATGCTGAGCCTGATGGCCAACTGATGGGCAGAGTGAATGGAATTTTATGTAAGAAGTGGGAAATAGTAAGAGCTGGAGGGGACGGGAACTCCACAAGCAGAGCAACAGAACAAGATAATTTGAACACAGGGAACTTTCCAGAGACTCATACTCCAACCAAGGACTATTTGTGGAGATAACCTAGAACCACTGCACAGATGTAGCCCATGGCAGTCCAAGTGGGTTACATAGTAATGAAAAGAGGGACTGCCTCTGACATAATCTGATTGGCCTGTTCGTTGATCACCTCCCCCTGAGGGGGGAGCAGCCTTACCAGGCCATAGTAGAGGACAATGCAGCCACTTTTGATGAGAACTGATAGACTAAGATCAGAAAGGAGAAGAGAATTTCCCCTATCAGTGGACTTGGGGAGTGGCATGTATGCCGAAAGGGGAGGGAGGGTGGGATCAGGAGGGGAGGAGGGAGGGGCTTATGGGGGGATACAAAATGAATAAAGTGTAATTAATAAAATAAAATAAATGCAAAAAAAAAAAAAAAGAAAAGAAAAGAAAGAGACTGGTGGATCAATGCCATCAAATAGAAAGCCCAGAAATAAACCCACACACTTATGGATACCTGATTTTTGACAAAGATGCCAAAACCATACAATGGAAAAAATATAGCATCTTCAACAAATGGTGCTGGTCTAACTGTATAGCTACATGTAGAAAAATTCAGATCCATACTTATCACCCTGCACAAAACTAAAGTCCAAGTGGATCAAAGACCTCAACACAAAACAGACACAGTAAACCTATTAGAAAAAAAAGTGGGGAAGAGCCTTGAACTCATTGGCACAGGAGACAACTTCCTGACCAGAACACCAACAGCCCAGGCTCTAAGATCAACAATCAATAAATGTGATCTCATGAAATTGAAAAGCTTTTGTAAAGTAAAGGACACTCTCATCAGAACAAAATGACAGCCTACAGAATGCAAAAGGATCTTCACCAACCCTATATCTGACAGAGGGCTAATATCCAGAATATATAAAGAACTCAAGAAGTTAAAAAGCAACAAACTAAGTAATCCAATTAAAAAATGGGGAACAGAGCTAAACAGAGAATTCTTGATAGAGGAATATCGAATGACAGAGAAACACTTAAAGAAATGCTCAATGACCTTAGTCACCAAGGAAATGCAAATCAAAATGACCCTGAGATTTCACCTCACACCCATCAGAATGGCTAAGATAAAAAACTCAAGTGACAACACATGCTGGAGAGGATGTGGAGAAAGGGCAACCTTCCTCCATTGCTCGTGGAAATGTAAACTTGTACAACCACTTTGGAAATCCATCTAGCGCTTTCTCAGACAATTAGGAATAGTGCTTCCTCAAGATCCATCTTTGCCACTCCTGGGCATATATCCAAAATATGTTCAAGTATTAAACAAGGACAATTGCTCAACCATGTTCATAGCAGATTTATTTATAATAGCCAGAAGCTTGAAACAACCCAGATATCCCTCAATTGATGAATGGATACAGAAATTGTGGTAGATTTATACAATGAAATGCTACTCAGCAATTAAAAACAAGGAAATCATGAAATTTACAGGCAAATGGTGGCATCTAGGAAAGATCTTCCTGAGTGAGGTATCCTAGAAGCAGAAAGACACACATGGTATATACTCACTTATAAATGGAGATTAGACATATAATATAGTATAATCAAACTAAAATCTGTACACCTAAAGAAGCCAAGCAAGAAGGCAGACCCTGGGTAAGATGCTCAATGCTCATTCAGAAAGGCAAACGGGATAGATCTCAGAAAATGGAGAAAACAGGGAACAGGACAGGAGCTTACCACATAGGGCCTCTGAAAGACTCTAACCAGCAGGGTATTAAAACAGATGCTGAGACTCATAGCCAAACTTTGGGCAGAGTGCAAGGAATCTTATGAAAAAAGGGAGAGATAGAAAGACCTGGAGGGGACTGGAGCTCAACAAGGAGAGCAACAAAACTAAAAAATATGGACACAGAGGTCTTTTCTGAGACTGATACTCCAACAAGGACCATTCATGGAGATAACCTAGAACCCCTGCACAGATGTAGCCTGTGGCAGCCAGTTTCCAAGTGGGTACCCTAGTATTGGGAACAGGGCCTACCTCTGACATGAACTCAGTGGCAGACTCTTTGATCACCTCTCCCTAAGGGGTCGGGGCAGCCTTACCAGGCCACAAAAAAAGACAATGCAGAGACAGTCCTGATGAGACCTGATAGGCTAGGGTCAGATGGAAGGGGAGAAGGACCTCCCTTATTATTGGACTAGGGAAGGAGCCTGAGAGGAGATCAGGGAGGGCAGGATTGGGAGGGAATGAGGAAGGTGGCTACAGCTGGGATACAAAGTGAATAAATTGTAATAAAATAAAAAATTAAAAGAAAAATATTTCAAAAAAAATGAAATACTCAGAAATTTGAAAGTTATTTCAGTAGTAAATAGAATAATACTTATCTATATGTTTTATAACTTAAGAATTTATCAACAATGGTTGTCAAATGGGGTCATTAAGATACAATTCTAGGGGTTCCAGTCTCCAGCCCATGCATGGCTCCATCCATCTGCCTGAGAAGACCTGCCTGACCATTCCCAGGTTAGTCCCCCCAACTCCAATCTGCTGCCTGGGATCAAACTGGGACATAGCTAGCAGAGGACTGCGGCAGGCTGTTTCCTGAGTTGTATCCTCAGGCTCACAGCTCAACCTGCCTTCCTGAAAAGGGCTCCTGGGCCCCTAGATCATCCGACCTCTGTCCCAGGACTATCCACCTTTCCAAGGAGACCTGCAGGAGCCCCCATGACACACAGTTCCAGCCTCGGGACCATGGCCCAACCTGCCTTACCAAGAAGGGCTGCCAGACCCCAAAAACATCCAGCCTCTTTCCTAGGGCTCCACCCACCTTTCTGAGTAGTGCTCTGGACACCAGAAACACCCAAGGAACACTAGGGACAACCAGATGGCTAAAGGCCAGCATAAAACACAGCCAACAAGAGCCAGGGCAATATGGCATTACCAGAACCCAGATATCCTACTACAGCCAGCCCTGGATATCCTAACACACCTGAAACACAAGAAAATGACCTTAAATCTATTCTTATGGATAGAGGCCTTTAAAGAGGAAACGAAATGAGTAAGTCCCCTAAAGAAATAAAGGAAAATACAACCAAACAGGTGAAGGAAATGAATAATACAGTTTAAGATCTGAAAATGGCAATAAAAATAATAAAGAAAACACATTAAGCTTATGATCCCTACTTTGTGGTTGATAAAATCATTTGAGATCAATGCATATATCAATGCATATATATATCAATACATACATTTATCCTTTTATGTGACTCATTGTTATTATTGCAAAGCATCAATCAGTGGTGATATCATTTAGTGCTTGGTATAATGTTTACTTAAAACATTTTCTCTTAAAATTATGATTGTGTAATATTACAGGGGGAAGTTGGCTGTAATCAATAGCATTGATGGAGAGAGAAAGGCAGATCTGAAGGGATGCTCATTGCTTTGATGAAGTCACTTGTATCCTAGTCATGTGAAGGCTTAGAGAATTCCCTCTTACACACACAACAGAGAAGACTCTTCCTAGTATGGTTTTGTCTTATGATTATCCCTGTAGGAAAAACAACAGACCTCAAAAGTAAGTGGTAGCAAAAGTCAACATTATATGCAGTGAGAAACAACTGTCTGACTCCCAGTGTTGACATTCCCAGAGGAAACTACATATCATTTCTAAATGAGAATTAGCTCAAATCTTTAAAGTATTGTAAGGTTTCTTTCATTGCCTATGAAATGCAACAGAAAACGAAAGCTCACATATACCAAAACTGGAGCGCAGGAGAAGAGAGACACTGTTAAATGAACTCCAGAAATGGGATACAGTGTCTCAAAGTGAGCAAAATATGAGTTGGCAGTTCATTCTGGACTTATGGTGACAACTATGCCATGAGGACTCATGGTAAGTTCCCAAATGCCTCTGTCCGTGCTGACTGTCTTTAAACAAAACTTAGAGACAATGCTACAATCTGATTTTCACTCTACATTTTGATGATCTTTTATGATGTTTTTCTTTCATTTGATGCAAAGCAGAATGGGACACAAATATCCTTGACAGATTTTTCAGGAAAAGCCTGTTCTCTCCCTCTCCCTCTCCCCTCAATGTATGTCTTCCCTCTTCCATCCTTCCTCCTCTCCAGCCCTCCCTCTAAATCTCCACAGCCACACAGTTAATCCCACTAGTCTGCTGAGAGTGCCTTGTGACAATTTATGTGTTTATCAGTTCCTTCAAGTGGGGTTTGCATTACAAATCTGATGTATGTTGTAGATTTGAAATCTGTGGTTAGCAGCTAATGGTACCATTATTATTTAGACATGGCAGTTTTATTTGCTTTGCTCAACATTGGTTTTCTTTTTTTTTTTTTTCTCACACCTCAGATTTACTTTATTCCAACTTTGTCTTAAAAATGTGTCACTAGGTTCATTAGTAGTCATAGAACAAAAGCCTTGGGAAATTTGTTTTTCTTATAAAAATTTTTAAAAAACAGAAAGCAATAAAAGATCTTCTCAATCTTTCACAGTTGATTCTGCAAACATTTTATGAATCTCATTCCTATTTTAAAACATATTCACGTGTGCACAGAGTCACTCGTGACTTGAAGATGTGCCCTACACCTAAGTGGAGAGGAAGGAGTTAGCCTGCCGCATTGAGCACACTTGACATCATTTCTTGTATGCACCAGAAGAATGGCAAATCTGATGGACGGGATGGAGATGAGGTGGACAGGGAAAAGTGCATGGGCTCCGTGAAAAGAACTCTCAGAAAACATAAGTGCGTGTGTAGGGTTTTTATGGGTGCGTGTGGCTGGTGAGAGAAGTAGTGTATGCTTTTTCTGTCCGCTCTAAGGAAGTGTCAAGGAAGCAGGGCTGAGCAGGTGTGCTGATGGTGGAGCAGTTGTACCAGAGCCTCCCGTCATCCCCATCCTGTTGTCCCGTCATAGGCACCTCTATGGTCCAGAGTACTCCAACTGGGGAAGAGAGCGGTAACTTAACTGGAGGACGTATCGTGGCCAATTCATATTATTAGACTCCAAAATTTGTAACTGATGTGGCAGACCCCTGACTTTGTAAAGCTTTGTTTCTTACTTTATAGATACACCTGGAGTCCTTGATTATGCGCCCTGCCTGTGGAAATTGAATAATAATCAACGATGTAGAGCATACTTACTGTCTTTTCAAAAAAAAGTCTCTGGAAGGACTATCTGAGCATTCTGCTTAATTTTGTGGGCTGGAATTTTGTCATTGGCCATATCATAAGATTGGGGAAGTCACTGTTAATTCTCAGGTAATTAGCGAGGATTTCTTTCTTGGTGGATATAGTATGGCCACTAGACATCTCCATCATTAACAGTGAAACCGTAAAACACGGCATTGAGGATCTACAGCTGGGGAGTTACTCTTTCGTTAAAGGAAAATGTAATGTAATGCGTTCTGACACTATAGAAGTATGTAAAACTAGGGGGAAATCAAGTAGACATGACGGCATTCTTTTTAACCTATTTTTATTTTGAGTTTCTTATGCCTCTTCCTCCCTTCTCTAATCCCAATCCCTTCCAAACCCCAACATCAGGTAGGAGAAAGAAGGTGGATAGTGGGGAGCAGGAGCAAAGCTCTCTTGAGCTACTTCTTGTAGGTTAGAGTGGTAGAGTTCTTTGGGGCAAATCCAAACTCTGTTTCAGGATATCTCCTAATTCTCCTCATCGCACAGCAGCAACAGCAACCAGGAGCAGCAGGGGGAGCACCAGCAGCCTTCTTCTCAGAGCTCCCCAACACAGTCTGGGCTCCGGCATTTATTCCCTCTCCAGAGTCCTCAGATTTAAACTATCTGCACCTGGCAAAGAGCCCCTCTCAGAGCCCGCAAGAGTCAAAGAGTTTGCTGTTGTGGACAGTCTGAATCAGTCCCAAATCCCACACCTGGGGTTAAAACAAAACCATGTTTCCATATCATAAACCAAAACTGCCACATTTCCCCCTTTCTGTTAAAAAATAAAATAAAATAAAATAAGCTTTTCCTTTAATATGAATGAGACTTGCTGTTGCTTTCTTAAAAGGAGATGATCAAGGAACCAAACACTTTTTAGATTAATAGTTTCTGCTATAACCTGGTAACTTGAGGCTGCTCTTGTCTGGAACGGCTTGTACTGTTGAGCCTGGAGCTAGGACTTCAAAACTGTTTCCTAGGCAAGAAGTTACCTCCTCTGTCTTGAACATGCATTCAATAGTCAAATGACCCCTTCTATCACAGGATCTACAAACTCCAGGAAACTTAACTATACTTGCCAGAAATGGCTTCTTTGATTCTCTGGGGGAACATACCATGTTTCTCAGAGTTAACACACCGCTCATTTTGAACTCTGAGGCTTTTAGCAGTTTAATCACAATTTCTTTTCAAGTGACTGAACTTACCTCAATAACATTTTGATACCTAAGGCTTTTGGTGGCTACTGAGAAAGCTAATTGTGGTAAGCTCGTAATCCAGGGCTGTTCCTCCATCAGCTCAGTTTGTTCGAGATTAACCTTTTTGCTATTAAAGGGCTGTCTCTCTTTAACCCTTTCAGGCTGTCAGGCCTTCTGCCACTCCTGGCTCCCCAGCCTACCCAGGGGCTATGGGAACTTGATACTGTAAGCGTGAGGAGCCTGGCCGAGCAGCAATTACAGGCTCTTCATTACCAGGTGTTCTCCCTTTACCAATGGCACTTTTGGCTTTCCAAGTGTTTCAACCTCACCCCAAAATTTTCTGGTTGCACTGCCAACTCTACAATCCTTTCTCAACCAAGTGAACCTTCTGATTTTCTTTATTGTTTCTCAAACACCTCTATATCAATTCACGACCTTTTGCAATTGTTCAAGCATTCTCCCAACCTTCTTCAAATGAAATGTAGGAAGACAAAGAAGCAAAAACTGAGAAACCATCTGGGAGAGAAACCAGCGGTAGCAGCTACAGTAAACCTTTTCCTCATATCCTAAAACAGCATATTCATTTATTTGTACCCTGCTGTCTCCTCTATGGCATTAAAAACCAGATTTTCCATTACTCTAAGCCCTACATTTGGGCGCCACTTTTAGGCATATGTTTTTAAACTCTTTTATTTACATTTTAATGCCTCTACCCAATCCCTTCCAACACCCCAATATCGACTAGGGGAGAAAGGAGGTTAGTGGGGGAAGGGGCACAGTTCTCTTAGGCTACTTCCTGCCGGTTAGGGTCACAGGGTCCTAGGGGCAAGTCCAATCTTCGTTTGGGGAGATTTCCAACTTCTTGTCACACTGCATCAACAGCAACCAGGAGCAATAGGGGTGGACACTAGTGGCCTTCTTTCCCAGAGTGTCCCCAACACTCTCTGGGCTTTGGCACGTATTTCCTCTCCAGAGTCATCAGATTTGAACTAACTAGCTGGCAAAGAGTCCCTCTCAGAGGCCAACTGAGGCAAATTGTTTGCTGCTGTGAACAGTCTCAATCAGTCCCATATTCCAAACCTGGGATTAAAACAAAAACATGTTTGCACATCATAAACCAAAACCTCCACAACAAAGACACGCTGGGTCCTGATCTGGTGCGAGAGGAGGAGCCTATGGTGTGTTCTCCATGTTGCACAGGTGCAAACTGTTGTGAGTCGGAAGGGCTTCCTCTGCAGGATGCATCATGAGATCATAGACACTCCTGCCCTTACAGGCCTCTTTCAAATGGCGTCACAATAGCAAGAGCTATCATATATGTTCTCAAGAGAAACAAGTCAAAATAAACCTACCCTGGTGGAAGATATGTTTTTAACTCTCTGGGTGACAGGGTTCTTCTTAAGGACAGACTGATCCTCCCCTTCAGTCATCTTTCCCACAGGAATCTTGTCCCTAATCCCCTGGGTGGCCTGTTTGTTGAAGTTGCTTACAGCTAAAATGTGCAAAAGAATGAAAATTGCCCTTGCATATATTAAGAAACATGGAGAGTAACTCTTCAAAGAGTGACAGGCAAGACCTGCCAAAGTACAACAAGAGGCTACAAGGAAGGTTATAGAACAATGAGCTTAGGCTTAAAATTAAGCATGTGATGCCTTGACCCAAAGACCTCTTACATATTATAAAGTAAACTTAGGTCATGGTGATATTAAAGTCTTGATTTTTACAAATTTACCTTTAATTAGTTTTACACAATAGTAATTCCATTTAAAGACATTCATGTTAACCTTCAATTAATTGCAAAATGTGCTTTTCTGTCGCAGGACAAACATTTAATTAACTAAGAGAGTCAGTTACTATTTAATAGCATTTTCATCTGTGTCACTAGGTGGCAGCACATGCAAGGAGGCTTATTGACAGGAGTTGCGTAGTCTTTGGATTTGACATCTAAAACATGAGTTCCAAAGACTAAACCTCTTTCCTAGAGTGTAAAAGGTTAGTAGTTGTTTCTAAATCCAAGAGTAAAACATATTTTTTACTCCATAATATCAAGTTTGTTCTTTTACAAATTAAGCTATCTGGTTTAAAAAACAAACTGCTTTTTCATACGAACCTCGTGTGGCGTCTCTTAGATGCCAACTATAAACTAAACACAGTCATACAGAACTGCTATGGTGCCTTAAATCTTCATTCAGATTCAGAATTGGCTGTCAGCATTCTGACTCTCAGAATTCAGGACTCTCTGAATTCCTGTCTTTCACAACTACTTTGTCAAAAACAACAAGGAAATCATAGCTAACTTCTCACCTCTAACATTTTGGCTTATCGACTGTGAAATATAGTGTAGTTTTTTTTCCTGTTACTCATTCTAGTTCACAAATAATGACAGGGAGATTTATTATACTTATTAATAAGTTTTAAAGAGCTAAGGTGGGCAGACACCCATTTATTCCAACTGTTTCAGTTGTTCTGGGCTACTTCTCAGCCACGTGCCCCGTTACCTGCCATCTAGTCTCTCCTTATCGGCTTTGTCCATCTTTGTCTTCATGGCAGCCTCCTCAACCTTCTCTTGGACTCCCTAACTGGATGGAAAATCCCACCCTAACTCTCCTGCCCAGCTATTGGCAGATCAGCTTCTTTATTAATCAATCAGAGATGACAGAGGGCAATTTTATACAACATTGAGACAGGAGATTCTTCACAAGAATGACAGATCTGGACTGCAACCAGATCTCGGGGCACAGAAATCAACGGGTGAATATACACTGCACAACAATTAACAACATTTGGGATCTGGTCCATGATATAAATTGGTTTTATCCTGTAGCTTAAAACTCCATGCTGCAGGATTCAAGGCACTCTCAGACAAGTGTGTTTCCCTATGAAAGGGAAATGCTCGGAGAGCTGGTACTCCTTTTAAAGACATGATGTAAAACTTCATGGCACAATCTGTTGACTTTTGAAGCTTTGGTCCTGAGATGTGAGGGTGGTTGTTGTCATGGTGACTGATGCTAGCTGCATATAGTGCAGTCTCTGGTACAGCTCATTAATTTGCTGGGCATGCCTCTCAGATATAATAGTGTTGCCAGAATACAGAAGCCACAGTGGTTTAGACTGAGCACCAAACAGTGGCCATAACAGTTTGGGTGCAAGTTTGGCTTTAGGAAATGTGTTGGAGCTTCTCCCATCCAACGGCTTAGTAAGTTGTTGATAAGTTGTCATCTACAGTCCACTTAAGTCATGATCTCACTGAGAAATTGTTTGTCCTTCTTGAGTAGAGCAGGACAAGATGAAAGTTCAGAATGATGATTGTTGTTTAATTTTTAATTTTCAGTAATCTCACAAGGCTTTAACTTACTCTTTTTTTTTCTTTTCACCTCTAAAACTTGATTAAAATACCAAGGAACTATTGATAGGTCCTCTCTAAATTCTTTAATGACTTCTCAGGTAGTGGTAAGGCAATCGGCTTCCATGATAGTTTTCTGTTGGTTGCTGTCACTTGCAACAACTCGCCTGTATGCTCCTCATCCTCAAGGTTCTTGTCTCCTTCACAAAACTTCTGATTTAATCTTTAGTTAAATATGTGTTTATGTGGGTGTGAGGATGGTTGTACAGTTGCCACTGTGTATGTGCTTGTGCAGAGGTCAAAGTACAACTTAATGGGAGTTGGTAGTCACCTTCTACCTTCTTCAGGAAGCGTCTGTCTTGTTTATGCCTTTGCACCACATACTATGTGCTAACTCTCTTGTGGGGCTTCGAAGGGATTCTTCTGTCTCTCCCTCTTTTGACACAGCAGCATAGACACTGTGGATGCATGCTTCTGTAGCTGGCTTTGTACTTGAGTTCTGGGAATTTACCTTAGATTGCCCCTTCGACCTTTCCCTTGCAGATTTCTTGACCCAGCTACATGGCATGTTTACTAGCAGTTTCTGAGCAAAATTCTTGGTGATCTTGTCTCCACCACTTTTCAAGCCACATTGGACTTAAGAAACATTGTCTATATCATAAAATAAATATTAAATGAATAGCAAGTAACACCCCATTGGATAAAAACTATAAAGTGAGAATTTCACATTCAGATCATGCAAAACATAACCATATCTATTGATCGTGTGTTGCAATATCAAACGGCAGATCTCAGCAATACCAAAACCACAATTAATCATTTTATGATAGTCCCACCTTACCCAGATGAAAGGCCACAGGAAATAAGTTCTGTCAGATTTGTTCCTTGTTGTATCTCTGGTTTTTGGAACACCCCTTGCACATAGCAGTTGTTCACTGAACATGCCCTGGCTATATCGATGTGGAAGCTGGACTGAATAGCCACAGTGAGATGGTGACACATTTTAACAGGACAAGTTGTGTATTTGGAAGGACAGAGAGGGTGATGTCTATGTTGCTGTTTCCCTTCACTGCTGAGGGCTCCTGCTGTAACTGCATATTTCTTGGGGTTCCATTTAGTCCACATGTATAATAAAATGTTTTTGCTCATATCCTTGTCTCTACATGAATCTTTGATTAGACAAATTGGACCAAGTTTTAATAATCTGAGATCACACAGAAGAGAACTAGCTCCTTCTCTTCAGACATGGTTTCCATAACCACTGATCAAAGGTCCACTAAAAGCTATCCGAGGGACTCTAAGGACCAATCATCAGAGTCTTGCTTGAGCTCTTTCTGTGGTGATTTTTCTGAGTTTACCGGTTGAAGGGAGTGCATGGAAGAGACTGATGAAGATGCAGATGAAGAGACACAGGGGAAAATTCTGGCCCTGTTTTCCATATCTGGAATGTATATAAATGCAATTATATCCATTTTATTCAAACTTTGAATTGTCAGGCATTCATTGTACCTGGCACTAGGTTTCATAAGGACATTTCACACAAGCACGTAATGTTCTTTGAGCATGGTCCTTATCACACCCTCCACTCTTCCCTTTCTCAACCTGTTCTCTATTAGACCTTTTCCTTCCTAGACAGTTTCACTTCTATTTTTATGTTCTATATAGATACATAACTTTATTTTTCTCTATAAAATCTAGGGTCCATTGTATCAATGTAAAGTTATAGCAACATTTATCTTTCTAAGGTTGACTTAATTTGCTTTCATAGATTGTCTCCAGTTAAATCCACTTTCTTGACAATTATATAATATTGGGTGTAAAACTTGCATTGTTTATATAGTCACCACGTCTTCTTTATCCATTCTTCTGTTGGTGGACATCTGGGCTGCTTATTAACTTAGCTATTGTGAAAAGTGAAGCAATAAACATTTATATGCAAGTACCTCTGGGATATGTTGACTTGGAGTTCTTGTGGAAAATACACAGGAGAGATATAGTTGCTCCCTGATAGATCTATTTTTAGTTTTTAAGAAACATCTGTTCTGGTCTTCATAGTGTTTTCATCATTTAGCATTGTGGTAGATAGAAACTATTTTTTAAATTATTCTACTTCATTCTCAGGCCTTGTGACATGTCTGTCAATGTCTTTCAAATTTGTCAACTCAAGAAATGCCCACTGTTTCTGGAAGGTTCATGGAAACAGGCAGCCCTTGAAGTTTCAGTCATGTTTAGGATCGTGAGGAACACAATTCATAAAATGTGAGACAAAAAAAAAATGTACTGGAGATATTACATGACTGGAAAAGTCAGGCTTGTATTCCTGCTGAATGGCAAAGTGAAAAGAATTCTGATGAAATTAGAAGAGGGTGTTTTAGTAGGTGGAGAAAGATGTAGAGCTCCATTCCTGACCTCCTCCCTTTAGTGAACTCAAAGGAATCCAGTAGATGGCAGTAAACACGGAATTGCTGTTCTCCTTGTGGAATCCCTGTCCCTCCAGGTCTTTTATCTCCCTCCTTTTCCATAAGGTTTCCAGCATTAGGAAGATGCATGCTGGAGAGGTTGTGGAGAAAGTGGGACCCTCCTTTATTGCTAGTAGGAATGTAAACTTGTACAACCACTTTGGAAATCAATCTGGCACTTTCTCAGACAATTAGGAATGGTGTTTCCTCAAGATCCAGCTATACCGCTCCAAGGCATATACCCAAAAGATGCTCAAGTAGACAACAAGGACATTTGCTTAACCATGTTCTTAGCAGCTTTATTTGTAATAGCCAGAAGCTGGAAACAACCCAAATGCCCTGTTTTGTTTTGTTTTGTTTTGTTTGTTTGTTTTCCTGATATTTAGGCACAACCCCTTGGGAATGTCCTTGGCTCCTTGTCTTAACAGTGCTGCTAAAGCAAGTGCTGGCTGCTTTTCCTCATCTTCATTATATTGTCATCTGGGCCCAAGACACACTCATTCCTAGAGGAGATCATTGTCGTGTCTCCTAACTGGTCTTGTAATTTTGTTCTTGCCTGCTAGTAGGTTTTGAATTCAATATCCGAGGTGGTTTTGTTAAAATGAATGTGTGACCATATCACTTTATGGCTCCCTAAATCTTACAGGCTTATGTCTTCTTACTTGGTAGACAAAAAGAAACAAATAAACAAACAAAAACAAGTAACAAACCTGAAAATGGATTCCATGCTCTGTGCTCCTTTCTTCCTCTGTTCTTTCAGATGCTGCTGCTCACACTACTCCAGTGCACTGGGACAGCATCTCCTGCCCTCTTGCAGATTTGTTTTTTTGTTGTTGTTGTTGTTGTTGTTTGTTTGTTTGTTTGTTTGTTTCACAGGCCAGTCTCCTTGCTTCTCCTTAAGACTACCTACTTAAGCTTCTATGCAAAGAAGCCTTTCCACCATCCTGGAATATTCTTGCTCTACATCCTTGCTCAACCTAAACCCTCATCTTCCTCATACTGATGTCCACACCCCATCTTTCCACAGTGTGCTCTCTGACTAGATTATTGGAAATATTTGTTACCTCCCAACACTGCTGTCCTCATTTCCTGCTTCATCTCTCTCTCTCTCTCTCTCTCTCTCTCTCTCTCTCTCTCTCTCCCTTCCTCTCTCTCTCCCTCTCATTCAGGTTACTAGTGTCTAATGCTGTGTATGTTTTACTTGTTGCTTTTCCTCACTTCCTTCCATTCCCTTTTTGTTGATGTGTGTGTGTGTGTGTGTGTGTGTGTGTGTGTGTGCAGTGCATCCTTCTACCAAACCACCCACTCAGTCTTCTTCCTTTCCATAGTACACTGGTTCTCAACATGTGGGTCATGGCCCATTTGGGGATCAAAGGACCTTTTCACAAGGGTCGCATATCACAGATTTACATTATTATTCATAACAGAAGCAAAATTATAGTTGTGAAGTAGCAACAAAAATAATCTTATGTTTGGGGGTCACCACAACATAAGGAATTCTATTAAAGGGTCATGGCATTAGGAAGATTAAGAATCACTGGCTTAGCACAACCTAGAATCAATAATGGCAAAGTGTTATTTTTGCTTTCTTTTAAAAATATGGAGGTTGTATTAGAAGAGTAAAATTCACATCTATCAGATTCAGTCATTAACATATTATTGAAAGTCAATGGAAGTTGGCTCTCTCACACAGCTAATGAATTTAAGCTAATTAATAATTACAAAAACACTATTCCTAGGAACAAACACATTTAAATTAATTACAGAGAATGTACTTGAAAGTTATGTAAATATATGTGTAATTAATTATATGACATGTACTTAAAATTAATGTAAATATATGTGCAGATAATTATATAATATGTACTTGAAGGGGGGGTTGAAAATTCCTGTAGCCTCCTGTATGTGAACATTTCTTCCCTAGCTAATTGCACTCTTTATGGAGCCTGTGGAATCTTTAGGAGGTGAGTCTTGCTGGAGAAAGTGGGTCAGTGGGCTGTGGGACTTGCCTGGCCTCCGGTCTGCTGATGTAATGTGACTGCTGCCTTCTGATTCTGGAACTGTGCTTGGCTGGTGCAATAGAAGATATGCCCTGGATTCATAAACAAAATGGACCCTGTGTGCCTTAGATTGTTTCACGCAGGCATGTTGTCTTAGAAACAAGAAGAGTAACTAATATGCATATTATATTTATGCATTCATCTACAAGTATTTACATTTATTAAAACGGGTCCAACAAAATCACAGCACAATGGACTTGTAGTAGAATAAAAAGAAAGAATACTCAGGAGTTGGGTGCAGGCTGGATGCTGAAGCTGCTGTCTGCTCTACTCTACAGCTTTCTCATAGCTTTGTGTCATGATTTACCTTTGCAATCCATTCTCTTGGGTGGTTTTTGTTTTGTTTTGTTTTGTCTTGTTTTATTTGTTTTTTCTCTGCAGCACAGCAGGTACTTCAGTGAGGGTTAGCTTCTATAAAACAGTGCTATGGTCAAGAAAAAGACTGATACTCATTTGTCAAAGATGAGTATGATCACAAATCAAATGTTGGGAAGTTTCATGTACGACTGCACTAATTATAAAGTAATTATTTTCTAAATAATCATTTAATTATAAAATAATATATTGTGGGTCCTTCTGACTAAATGCAAGCTGCTGGAGTGTTTTGTTTTTTTCCTATTCTGTAGTGGCTGGAAGGTGATATTCAGTGAACATTTTAGCTGAAATAGGCAATATTAAAATGCATGCATTCATAGTACTTTAGAATATAATCATGATACTAGCAAAGATAACTCAACACAGAGCCCTTTTGGGAGCAAGCTAAGAATTAAGTCCAGGGCCTCATACACAGAAACACATGCTTACCACTGAACCAAATCTCCAGCTCTAAGGGGATTTTCATGTTTTTAAATCTTGAGCTGTTTCTTTGCACTTTCAAATCTTTACTGTTTTAAAATCAATTGGGGATCTTTCATAACATAATTTAATATGTAAATGATCTCTAAGTGGCTAAATAAAGATCTTTGTCTGAGACTCAACCGTGAATTATCTTTTAAGGAATATTGTTATTCTAAGCAGTCTTAAGATGTTGGGAGGACTGAGGCCTCTCCTTGCTAATATCACAGAGGCCCTGCTCTTGGAGGATGCTCTGTGAAGACTCCTTCTGAAGATGGCTGACTGTTTGTGACTGATCTTAAAGTCAGGTAAATTACAGAATTCTTTTCCCCGCCAAAACATCAAAGAGTTTTGTGGGGTTTTTTTAATGGAAGAATTTGCTTTAACAATCCGCTGAGGCAAACTCAAAATTATAATTGTCTGTAATACTACCTTTGAAATGTATACATTTTATAGAGAATGTGTCTGGTATTGAGTTCTCAAAAGGTCAAATGTTGTTAACAGCATATAATAACTAAGTTCAAGCTAATTATTATTTATTAAGCAATTAATATAGTTCACCATAAGCCACCACACACAGCTCATAAACACATTTTGAGAAAAAGAGCCAACTTGATATACGTTTCTAGTTCTCTGTGTGAGAAACAAAACCAAACCATTTCAGCTCAGCCAAGGACTTTTTTTTAGTCCATATTATCCATTTTGTTTTCCACAACGAATTTTATCCCAAAGTTTCTTATTTATCACCATAACAGAATTATCTGTGCCAATTATACATATCATTATTAAAATTAAATTTAAAATTCAATCTTTAAAATTAAAAAAATGGTTTTGACTTTCTGCAACTCTAGAGATAAGTACTAACATTTTTCAGAATTGAGTATCGTATTTATAATTACTCCTAGTGCATAGTTACTTAAATTGGCATAAATACATTGCCAATAAGAACCACCAAGGTAAAAATTACCCTTTCCTAAAATAATCTTTCATGAAGTTAATAGAGCTCTTTTGTTTTTCTTTGAGTTTGTAATCATAAGAATGGATATCACCAACGACGGGCGTGGTACCCACTCCATCTTTTTATCTTCGTGTGGATGTGAGCACTGAGAGCAAATCAGACATAAAATCAAAGCAGGAATGGAAACCAGCTAAAGACTTTAATGCATTCAATTTTTTTTTTCTGAAAATGTAGCCTTTGAAAAAGTAACATGAACCAATAACGTCTATTGTCACGTTTTTATAAACATCATAACTGACCAATTTTTGTTCTCTGGCTTATTGCAGTCTTTTGTCCTACTTAGCTCAGTTCTCTGTTTTTTCTGCTTCTGCTGTTCCCTGCTATTCCTGCTACTCTCTCAAACCACTCAGCCGCTCTTCCCTCAACCATGAAGGACTCAGCTAGCTGCCTTGACGCTTCTACAGCTCCATCGAATGACTCAAGCCCTGCTGTGTCTACTGCATGTACTGTTTGTTTCTGCTACTTTTTCATCCGTCACCACAATAGAAGGAAAAGAAAAACAAAACACCACAGAGAAGCCATTTATAAGACCTGATATTGCCAACCAGGGAAGACACCACCACTTAACTGACTCATTAAGTGATCTTCAACTGCCTGCTCATGTAGCTAGGGAAGAGATTTCTCGCCCAACTTTATCATATACCACATGCAAATGAAGGTTTGTGTTAGAACCAATCATGGGAGCCCTTTCTCTAAGCCACCATGAGAGGTCCTCCCCTGTGTCCTAGATAGAAAACTTTGCAGGGTCATCTAGAGTTCAGTGAGAATTGTGATGGTCAGCTAGCTGATAAAAACTTTGAACCAGGCTTGCCTTCAGGAGCTGAGGCAATCAGCCATGATTGTTGCATAGTTTTCTGTAGGCTATGCTGGCTGTTTGGCTCATTGTTTAGCTGACAGAGCCCCTTTGGCATCAAGGCAGCCAAGGCAGCACAGAGATTCCAACAGCTGTTAATTAGGGAAGCTAGTTGCTCCATCCTCCGGCATCTTTACTTATACACAGGAAGTGAACATCAGAAGGAGGCCTTGTAACCAGGCTTAATAACTTGTCATTAACACTGGTGATGATTTTAACAATGTTTCAATGATGCTCAGCATCTGTGTGCTGCAGGAGGGCTTGAACTCCTTCTTCTGTTTGGACACCACGTCCCTAAACCCTTTTCCCACTCAGGTCTTATTAGAATTTCTATCTGCCCTTTGGTATCCTAGATAAACAGATAACGGTAATTATGCTTGTTGCTTGGCCCACAAAGCTAAAACTTCTTTTTAAAAATTATTAAGGACATGAAAATGTCTCCAGCCTTCACACTATAGGGATTTTATGTTGTCACCTTATGACTAGATAAACTAAAACAAAATCCAACAATATTAACTTTTGTCTCATTTAAGCTTTTTATCGATTTCTTTATACACTATCACTCAAGTGAGAGCATTGCTGTTCTCCAATGCATGTAGCTTTTAAGAAACTTGTACTCGGCGAATCAGCGGTGGTGCAGGCCTTTAATCCCAGCAGTCTGGTAGGCAGAGACAGGTGGATCTCTGTGAGTCCGAGGCCAGCCTGGTCTACAGAGTGGGTTCCAAGACAGCCAAGGCTACACAGGGAAACCCTGCTAGTCACCAAAACCACACATGCACTCATACCAAAGTAGTGACACTAGAAGAGTCACCTGAATGAATGAAACTGGAAATGTCAAGAATAAGCAAGCTGCAATTCCTCCTAGACAGGAACTCTAACCTAGGTAGTCACAGTTTTGTATTATTTATATATGGCTGCATTCTGAGAAACATGTTATCTGGTGATTAGTTTTCTATGAACATCACAGACTTTAATCACCCCGATCTTACTGGTCTAGATTAATGGTTGTACCTGGTCCCTGATATGACTCAGAGAGGCAGTAAACACAAGTGTCTGCGGGTTGCTGCTGTCACTGAGACACTCTTCTGTATATAACTAGTTCTCGTATAACTAGTGAGAGTATGCTCTAATTAAAGGTGAGAAACTTACTCCTCTGGACAATATCTGCTGTTATTGTGCAGGGGCCAACAGGCCTGGATTTTCAGTTGCACAGGGTAGCAATGCGTCTCCCGTTGCTCAAAGGCCAAGTGTACCATCGCTGTGTAAGCTTGGCACGTAGTCATTTATTGTCCTTTTCTAGTAGCAGGTTGTACACGTAATCATATGTGATATACTTTTGCAAGCTAGTAAGTTTGTTTACATCAGCTTCAGAAAAACTGTGCGCGTGTTGTGTTTGGCTGTTGCAATGGCTGCGAGGTCGATGGGTGACAGGAACTTCCTCCGAGAGCACGGTGTGTGTAGTGAGAGGGGATTAAAACATCAGAGGAAATGCTAACAACACCACCCCTCATCTAATAAATTTTTAGCCTTCTGGTAACTGTATGTATTTACTTTTAAGGTTCCTGAGTGGCAATGGAGACGGTGTGACTCCTGCTGCTGCTTCTCCCTGTGGAGAGCTCTGTTCACTGTGATAATTAAGAGAGAGTAAAAATTGTCTTTTACAACACTCTGGTTATGATGCCTTGGAGTTAGTTGTTCTCGTTCTCTGACTTTGTAATAAGACTTTCAGTGACAAGGACAAAGGGCCCCAGGGTAGCATGCATCACCCTTCTGCACTCCCTGTTTGGTAATTGATCAAATTCCCTCTTTGATATTTAGCAAGAAGGTATGCCCACGTCTTTATAATGGTGTTATCCAAAGTATTTTTTGCAAACTTTCCATTTAGAGCAATTATACCAACTTCAAGTCGACCGATAGAAAGAAGAATGCAGTGTTGCTCTCGCTTTTCCACCTGGTACTTTAACAGAATGGGGGTTGTACTGAAAACGAGTGAGGGTTGCTGAGCGCGAAACTGCTTAGAATGAACCAGAACGAGAAGCTCTAATCAAGAGAGAGGACCCTGACTAAAATGCCCAATCCCCATCCCAAAAGGCAAAGAGGAAGGACATCAGAATAAGAAGAAGACAGGAAATAAGCTAGAAACCCACCACAGAGGGCCTCTGAAAGCCTCTGCCCTGCAGACTATCAAAGCAGATGCTGAGACTTATGGCCAACTGTTGGGCAGTGTGCATGGAATCTTATGTAAGAAGTGGGAAATAGTAAGATCTGGAGAGGACAGGAACCCCACAAGGAGAGCAACAGAACCAGAAAATTTGAACACAGGGGTCTTCCCAGAGACTCATACTCCAACCAGGTACCATGCGTGGAGATAACCTAGAACCCCTGCACAGATGTAGCCCATGGCAGTTTAGTGTCCAAGTAGGTTACATAGTAATGGGAAGAGGGACTGCCTCTGACATAATCTGATTGGCCTGTTCTTTGATCACCTCCCCCTGAGGGGGGAGCAGCCTTACCAGGCCACAGAAGATGACAATGCAGCCACTCCTGATGTGATCTGATAGACTAAGATCAGAAGGAAGGAGAGGAGGATCTCCCCTATCAGTGGACTTGGGGAGGGGCATGGGTGAAGAAGGGGAAGGGAGGGTGGGATCAGGAGGGGAGGAGGGAGGGACTTATGGGGGGATATAAAGTGAATAAAGTGTAATTAATAAAAATAAATAAAAAGGAAAAAAACAAACAAAAAAAGAAGCTCTTTGCTCTCAATACCTCAGAAAATGTCTGTTTGTATTATAGATGTCTTCTTTTTCTTACCTGAATTGTTCTGCTTTTAATTTTTCCTTGCCTTTGTAATGGCAATTTGTTTTCATTTGTTTCCAAAATAAGTAAAGATGTGATCCATGATGTAAATGAAGATAATTAGTCTTTTTAACAAAACTATTAACTTCTATATTGACATGTAAAATTAGTATGGCAGGATGGAGGGTGGAAGAGTGCTGTTTTCCCAGCGGCATAGCCACTTATAAGTTATATCTATTTTTGTGTGTTTGTATGTTACTATAGTGCATGTGTTCAGGCTGAAGGATACTTTCGTGAGCTGATGCTCTCCTTCTGCTGTGTAGATTCCAAGGACAGAACTCATATGGTCAGGTCTGGCTGAAAGTGTCTTTTCCCACTGAGCCATCTCACTGGGCCAGAATAATCCAACGCTTGTAAAATTTTCTTGCTTACTTAATTGTATGTCAAACCATATGCACAAGCTAACTAGTCTGTAATTGTCTCCACCCACACCACCTCCATGAAGAACCTGCTTGTTTAAAAAGAGAGAACTCTTAGAATGTTACCTCATCGTTCCCAATTTTTTGTTTTGCTTGGTTTTATTTGTTTGTTTTTGAGACATGGTTTTTCTGTGTAGCCTAGGTTGTCCTGGAACTGATCAGGGGGGCCTCAAACTTACAGAGATCCACCTGGCTGAATGTTGGGATTAAAGACCACAGCCCAGTTCTTTTCCAGTTTTAAGGAAAAGAGGAAGAAAACCATACCTGAATGACCTGGGTCCTGGTGTGAACACTAAACACTAAGAACTCACCAGCATTTCTTTTCCATATAGCAGGTGTATTTGGACCTTTTTTTGGAACTTTTTAATGTATCCTTAAGTCTAACTCAACTGTAGAACTCAAATTACAATGTTACTTTGAGCTCCATGGGGAATATTACCTTGCCTGAATCTGTAACTTCGTAGTTAAAAGTAAGAATGTATCTAAGTGCTGAATCATATATACTATGAATTATTTCTTTGAAACTTGGCAGGAGTCAGCATGAGTTCCTTTTTTTCTTTTATTGAAAATGGATTTTTTTTTTCTCATATAGTGTATCTGGATTATGGTTTCTTCTCTCTCTACACCTCCAGTGCCTCTCATCTCCCCTCCTGTCTAGATTCACTTCCTTTCTGTCTCTCATTAGAATGCAAACAGGCAAGGCTGGAGAGATGGCTCTGCAGCTAAGAGCACTGGCTGCTCTTCCAGAAGACCTAGGTTCATTTTTCAGCACTCACATGGCAGCTCACAACTGTCCTGCAACTCCGGTTCCAGCAGATCTGACACCCTCATGCAGATATGCATGTAGGTAAAACACCAATGCACATAAAATAAAATTAAGTGAATTATTAAAAAATTAAAATCAACAAGGTTTTAAGGGATAATAATAAAATAAAATAAATTATGCTACAGCCAGTAGTAAGGCAAGTATGATTTGGGTTTAGGGAGGAGGAGATGAAGGAGAGGTAAGTTTGAACTGTGCTTTAAGGAGGAAGGCTGTTGCCCAGGCTATGGACAGGACAGCACCCTGATGCATGCTGAAAGCAGTGTGTGGTTTAGTTTGGCAGGAGTCACCATCAATTATATTCCAAGAGAAGTTGTGAGGAGGATGACAAGGGGTGGATATTGTGATTGATGCACTCTATTTTCAGAAATGGCTGGCTGATATCTTCAGAGCATCCCATTCATTTCAAACATCACTTTATATTCCAGCTAGCTAAAGAGCTTCTTTAATTCCTAGAAACGTTTTAGATATCACTTGAGGATGCACTAATAACTCCATTACCGTTTTATTTTGCCTCCTGAGATTAGCAGACATAAATCTACTTATCATAAAGTAGTAAAATTTTAACTGCGAATATTCTTAAAAGCTCCATAACATAAATAATGTACAAGTTGGTTTCCATAGGTACTAGAAGTGGACTGTGGGAGTGAGAAGAAAATAAAAAGGAGGTGAAATACTGGTCAGTTAACATGGCGTCTGCTTTTCATGTCAAGCGCTGTGGCTGTAGGCACTCACAGGAATGGGGCAGTGTGGCTGACCTAGAGCGGTGGCCAAGGCAGGCAGACAGGAAGGAAAATTCTATAGTTTATCCTGTATTTGATAATGGAACACGTTACCCTAATGAGTTTTAGGGCTACACAGCAGTCGTAGAATGCTGGTTTGTTTGCTTGCCTGTTTTGTTGTTGTTGTTTGGTACAATATGGTTTATATACAAACACATTTTATCTATATATGTACTGAATAAAAATAGCGTGGCCAGACTACTGTATGAACCCTGAAGCTCAACAGTGCAATTCCCCAGGAAGGAGACTCATGAATGCCCAAAGTAATGGCTGCACCAGTGATTGCACTAAAGTTCCATTCATTGAACTGGTAAGATTCATTGAATTATTAACAGGAGTGTGAGTGACAGGTTCCTCAGAGGGGCGTGGGAAACTCAGAACAGCAGCTGTATCGCCTGGAAGCAGGTTTCGGCAGGGGCAATGACTCTCGGAAGCTGCAAGCATGGAACTTTCTAAAGGTAGCTTGGCACGTCTAAGAATCTTCTCTCTTAGGCTCTCCTGAGTTTGGTAAGAGTTTGGTAAGAGTAAGCATCTGTTTACTCCTCTGTAAAGCTGGGAGGTGTCTTCAAAAATCTTCCAAGTTTCAAAAAGGCTTCTCTCAAGATGGGAGACAAATCTTTGCCAATTTTATCCCTGATAGATGGTTAGTTTCTAGAATACACGAAGAACTCAGAAAACTGAGCATGAAGAAAACAAACAAAAAAAGAAGTTTAATACAAAACAGAGTTCTCAAAAGATAACACACAAGTGATTGAGAAACACTTAAAAACGTTCAACATCCTTTGCCATCAGCAATGTAAATAAAAACTACTTTGAGATTTCATGTTGTCCAAGTCAGAATAGCCAAGATCAATAAAACAAATGACGGTATATGCTGGCAAAGATGGAGGGAAAGGGGAACACTTATTCATGTCTGGCTGGATGTGCAAACTGCTACACCAGCATGATATCAACATAAAGGTTCCTCAGGAAGCTGAGAACAGATCTACCACAAGATCCAGGTATTCCACTCCTGGGCATAAACCCAAAGGACTGCATCTTACTACAGAGCTACTTGCTCATTTATGTTTATTGTAGCTCTATTCACAATTGCCACAAATTAGAAACAGCCTAGATGTCCAACAACTGATGAGTGGATAATAAAAATGACATACATTTACACAACAAGATTTTATTCAGCTGTTAAGAAAACAAAATTGTGAAATTTACAGGTAAATGGATGGAACTTTTAATTTTTAGATTCGTGTGTTTCACTTGCAATGTCCACAGTGGTTAGGTAGTTACTAAAGGACTAAGGAGTGAGAAAAGAAAAAGAAATAGAATACAGTGTAATAAAGGGATACAGGAGAATTTAGAATAGGAGGCTTAGATGGAGAGGGAAAAACAAGGTGGGGTAAAGAAAAAAATGTAGGGAGGGACAACTAACACTGAACACCCCTTTTAAAAGTCACATGGAAACCTAATACTGTACATGCATATTAAAAGGAGTTTAAATAGAGTTACCTTATAATGGGAAAAACAATGCTTCCACTAGACATCATATGTCACCAAATAAATCCCCAGTGCCAAAAATGGGTTAATTTTTTTTTTTGAGTTATTGGTCGAAGAGATTCAACAATCCCCCCAACATTACAGACTATTGCTGGTGTTTACCTGACGATAAGACTTTTGTTGGAGATATCACTTACATAGACCATGGAACATGGAGGAATTGTTCTCGTGCTCAAATAGACGTTTCACCCCTACTGACTAGCATCCAGCACGCTGGAAGGTATTCTGCACACTACTGGAGGTAAGTAAAATCAAGCTTACCCAGCAACAAACTCTGAGAACTATAATAGCAACCTGCCTGAAAGTTATGTCTATTGGTACAAAAGTTTGCCTTCGGAGTCTCCTGAGCAGTCCTGTCCCTATTGGAAAGAATGTTTCAGTTCTGAGGAAACGGCCATGCACCAAAGCCCTGTGAATATTGAGACCCTATTCACAGTAGTAGATACCTGCTGGGGAAAAGGGAATCCTTTAGTGAGGATTATGAGGCTGGTAGATTTCTTATGCTCCAGTGGATCGCTCTGTACCCATGCATTTGTGCACAGCTTTAACTGGACTTACTGAGTTATTTTTCAAAGGCATAAAATTGAGCAGGATCATGTTTTGGGAAGTGTGGAGAAAGCTGAATGGGATTAATTTGAGTACGTATGATCATATTTCATTCTACATGTATGAAGTTCTCAGAAGTAAAGGGAAAAAAAAAAGACCAAAAGACACAACAAACAGGAAAATGAACAGTCTAATTTTTTCAGTAGCTTAGTCGTTTTGATATTCCAGAATTCAATCCAATGTATGTTAGTATGTACTTCATTTATCACTGCTTTACTAAACAGTGCTTTAAATAATATTCAATTTGCATTTTTAGTGAAAAACGTCTTTAGTGTAAGACTGTTCTGCTCACCATATGGATCCCAAATAAGTTTGAGACTCTCCTCCTTCAAGGGTGGGAGCATCAATGTTCGAGGGAAAGAAAGAGTACAATGTGCTACAGATAATAAAGCCTGCAATCAGAGTCCTGTGCAACTAGCTGTGTAATTCAAAGGAAGGGGATTTCATGTTAGATGTCATACTAAAATAACCTTTTAGTTTATCTCACTAGAGAGAGATGGAACCATGCTCTATGAGATTGAACTTTAAACATCTCCCAATGGCCCATGTGTCGTAGATTTGTTCCCCAGAGTTGCTCTAATGGGAATGAAGAATGTTGGAGAAGGTCTTCAGGTCATGGGGCATGTCCTTGAGGAGAAAGGTGGGACTCCAGCCTCTCCCTTTTCCTGTATTCACATCGCATGCATGAGGTGACCAGTTTCATCCAGCTTCATAGTGTTTCATGATGTGATGCCTCCCTACAGGCCCAAAGTAACAAGACTGAATGGTCATGGAGCCAAATGGACCATTCTCTCTGCATGTTTTTAATCTCCGTAACAAAGAACTGAGAGAAGGGATTGTGTGGTTTCCATTTATTCATGGTTGGATAATTTTTGCCATGCCTCCCGTGACATTCTTGTGGTTCCCTTCTCTTCCAACAACACTTTACTAGGAAGAGAGAAGGAAGAGGCAGTAGAGCTAAGTCACTGGTGTGAATTCTCAGCTGCCTCTAAACTGTGAGAATTAAGTCTCTCTCTCTTATTTGCAAAGTGTAGATGCCTAAAAAAAAAATCTACAATTTTTTTGTGACAATCAAAGACTCAGTAAATGCTGAAAAGAGATGTAATTACCAATTCGAGTCTCTTATTAAGCTCTATGGTGAACTCAGGAAGAAAAATTTAAACAAACAACAGTCTTCCTCTCAGGAAACCCACAGTTTGTTATTCTAAATGAGAAAATACCTATGTATTTTGGTTAATGGTTTTATAGTACTTCTTCCTTGTGCTGTAAATCATACCACACCACAGAAGGCTGAGTGACAGGATGACACTTAATCAGAGGGTAAATTATAAAATTGAGTGTGTTCTTCAAAGGCATGGAGAAAAGTCCTAGTATTGTATGCTTGATAAGACAGGCTCACATCTGTGAACCAGGATTAACCTGGCTCTCAAGATCTTCAAGTTGATGATATTCGCTCTTAGAGAGACCTGGGAATGAATAGCTGCGGCAATATAATGATGTCCATCTTTGCGGTGGTCTGTAAAATGCTGAATTCACTTTTGGAAGCTCTTTAAAAAGATCTTTACTTTGGTGTTAGAAAACAAATGATGAAGCAACTTCTAGACATCTTTCTTTTGCTGGTTCATGTGTTTATACTTGGGATGCTTTCTCCAGTGTCCATGTGGCTTTTCTCCACCCCAACTTCTACCCAAGACTCCTTGAGGAAATTGCCAAGCCATTATGAATCAGTTGTTTTGAAACATGTTACATGTGCAGCCTACTTACCAGTGTTCCTAATGTGTGTGGGTCATGGCTATTGATCCTAGCGCTGTATGGAGCTTCTCCCTGGAGAAGCTCGTGATGGATTCCAATTTGAGATAGCGTCCCACTCACCCACTACTATAGAACTTACCAAAATGCTCACTTTGATCTCTAGGGATTATTTCTTCTCCTGGCCTAGCCATCAGGGAAAGAGAAATGAGAGCTGCAGCCAGATACCATGTCATCTCAAAACACCTCTGCCAGTTAGAAAAAGAAACAAATGTTGCAGAGGATGTGAGGGAAAACAGACTTTCACACATCATGGGTGGGGCGGTACATTAGTAAATCATCATGAACAACAGCGTGGGAGTCCCACACAGAACTAAAAGTAAGATTATTACACATTGCTATGCATTTATTAAAATGGATGCACCCCCCGGGGTTCCCATAGTACATTTATTTCTGTTTCTGTGATTGAATGCACCCCAAGGTAATTTAGGAGAGTAAGGGTTTCTTGAACTTACAATTCCAGTTTATAATCCAACACTGTGGAAATTTCAAGGCTCAAACGTGAAGCAGCTAATCGCACCCACAGGCCAAGAGCAGAGTGTGCATGTGCCCCCACTGCACTTGTCACTTTCTCACTGGAATACAGGCCAGGACCCAACCCCAAAGAATGGTGGTCACGTTAATAGTGGTTTGGGAGGTCCCACGTTCTACAATCTTTCTCCCACAGACATGCCCATAGGCCGACTTGATTTAGATAATGTCTTGAGGTTCTCTTCCTGGGCGAATCTATGTTGTGTCAAGCTGACAATGAAAACTGCTACCACAGTACAAACGACATGAACTCAGCCTTTAGAAGAGGTAGTTACATTCCCTATTTATTGTGGTACGACTCTTGATGGAGGCTAAAACATGAAATCAGCCCACCTGCCCATCCTAAGTGGATAAAGAGAGTGTTTTATATACATAATAGAGGATTAAATCATAAAGAAAAACATCTCGGTGTTTGCAGCAGAATGGATTGAATTAGAAGATATAATGTTATTTTAAAGGAAATTAGCCAGACACGGAAAGACAAGCACCACTTTCTTCTCTCCCTTATGTAGAGACTTAAAAAAAGAAAGAAAGTTGACCGGAAAACACAATGGGAAATAGGCAGGACAGAGTAGAAGGGCTGTTGTGTGAAGCAAATGCATGCTGTATGCATGCATGGAAATACACTGAATATTATCAATATGCAGTTAACATGTTAATAAGAACAAGAGTAAAGTTGCAGCCTCTGGCCTTGGGGAACTGATGCTAGGGAGACGACAAGACTCTGGGAAACTCTGCGTCACACCCTAGTCACGTTTCTGACAGAGCCCTGGAAGTGGCTCAGATGATTCCAGTTCTAATCTCAAGCCCTCTCTTTTGTGGCCATGTTCCATTTCTTCGCCCCTGCTACTGCCCGGTGCCAAAGTTGTTCTCTAGAATCTGAGTGTAGAGTTGTCTGGAAGAGCAGGTTTCATTGTTTGTTTTACTATGATTATTAGCAATAAAAGCAGTTGATGTCATAACTTTTTGAGCATTTCCCTCCACATTTGCGCACTGAAATGAACATAAAGGCTTTGATGATTTTTTACTTCATTCCATGAAAAGTATGTTAATCACAGCTTATTATGCTTATTTCATGCCTGGTATATAGGATATACACCATAGCTTATGAATAAACATTCTCTGACAATGCTGAAGAGAGGCTTAGTAATTAAGAGCACTTGCTGCTCACTCGGGAACCAAATTTGATTCCCAGCACCCACATGTCAACCTCACAATCACTTACAACTCTAGCATGACCAGGAGACTTGAAGTCTTTTTCTGGCCTCTACAGGCACAGGCAAGCGCACGCACACACACATAAACACACACTACAAAAATAGAACGAATCTTTTAAAACATATCACAAAGAGTATTTTGTATTTTTATAATTTAAAAATATAATTGAAATATATTTGAAAAGTTAAACAAAACAGTTTCAAGTCATCTCCTAAACCATCAAATTGATAGTTCCCAGTGAACATTTAGTTTAGTGAATGTTTAAGTTATTTTCTTGTACTCTTGTTTCTGTTTCTGAGTCAGCAGCCACATCTGTAGCCCTAGCTTTCCCTCAAATAGGTGATCCTCCTGTTTCATAATCCCAGCACCTGGGAAGCTGCTTCTTAGCATGGGGGTATTTGGCTTTAGAAGTCCTTCCCATGAGAAATGAAACTTTTAGAAGCATGTGCCACTTAGCCACCAAATACATTCACAGTCCATATCCTCTTTCTATGGTTCCCAGAAGTGAAGAGAGAGCAAGATCTTCTGAAGCCTTTGGTCGGAATAACAAATCCTTCTGGCAACATAAGTCACTAACTGGTTGCATTGAGAGAGACGCCCAGTCTGTGCTGCACTCGGTCAAATGGGCCCGAGCTCCAGATGCTGTGCCCTATTTAGTGGTCAAGAGAGTAGTGTTTGCATGCAAATGGTTTTAGGGCTGCGGATTTCACTGGAATCATTTTGTTCAGCCTCTTTCATTCTCATCTTGCCTGAGTCTGATTCTCCAAACTTTGTGGTGGTACTTCATTTCTATTTGTTATTTGTACTACGTGCCTTGGTTTCTCTTTTTTATAATCAATTGCAATCATTTCCCCTAAAGTTTAACTAAACATTAGAAGTTGTATCTGTGTTTATACAAAAGAAGGCTATCTTGGCGATTCTTTGCATTGTCTGTAACTGAAGGCTCTCAAAGAGAAGGAAAAGGTTCCAGAGACGTAAAAATTTTGGAGGAACAATGTGGATTGCTGATGAGATGGTAAGTAAAAGAACCCATGTTGGGTGTCTTCCCACTTTTCCTTCTCCCTTTAAAGTAACTTACTCATTAATTCAGCTTCTATCACCAAAATTCACTTTGGGAGACATGAAGGACTGATTGAATGGGGAGAAAGGGAAGGCAGCCACAGACGTAAAGAGCCATGGGACATGACATAAACCCCTCAAGAGCGACAGCAGGATGTATTCCTCTCTTCATGTTCAACACCAGCCCAGCGTGCCTTTGACAGCAGCAGGATGTGCAGATCCTATGTGAAGGTCAGTGAAAAGACTCGTATTACCACGAGTGCCAGCAGAATGAAGAATGAAATCAGGTTTAATTCTTTCTAATCCGCAGATGTGCGTACAATAGTAATTCTGCAGGTTAGCCTACGCAGAGGGTGCCATTGTTCTTCCATGGTTTCTGACGAATAGGAAAGGGACAAGGAGAATTTCAACCCAAAAGATACAGATCTGAGTTGCTTGTTGCTTTTGTCTTTGGGACTTTTTTGCTTTTACATTTCAAGCGTCAGCACCGCGTGGGACACTTCAGACCAAAGGTAATTCAGTGCAGGCGTATTAAAAACTAGCTGTCACCCAGAATATCAGCAGCTTACCAGATCTGCACTGAATTAGCACACATGTGCAAATGTCGTGACTTCCTCTGCATAACAGGAAGCCAAGTGAGGACAAACGTCGCCAGCAAAGAAGCGCTTGTGAAACATCTGATGAAATAAACATGAAGCACAATTAAATAAGAAAAAAAAAAAAAAAAGAACTCTGGCAAGGAGGATGATTTGGTGGTTAACGCTGTGTCTTATACAACTGTGAGGACCTCCGTTTGAACGCCAGGAGTCACATAAAAAGCCGGGTTACACACACCAGTAGGTAACTTCAGCACTGTGGGCTTCCAAGCAGATCCCTGGGGCTTAGTGGCTGCCAACCTGGCCTCAGGTTCATTTGAGAGACCCTTTCTCAAGAGAATAAGTATGGGCTCCCAATACTCTTCTTTAGCTTCTATACATATGCTGCATAGGCACAGACATGCACACACACACAATTAAATTGAAAACATTAAAAACAGAAATTTAGAAAGATGTGTGTGTGTGTGTGTGTGTGTGTGTGTGTGTGTGTGTGTGTGTGTGTGTGAGTGTGTGTGTTATCATGGATGTCCAAGTCAGTGGAAAGCTTGTAGGGGTCCATTGTGTCCCTAGACCATGTGCATGCTGGGAATTTAGCCCAGGTTATTTCGCTGTAGCCACATGTGTAACTTTTATCTTGTCCAGAGGCAGGCACACTGCTTGCCAGCCCTGAGAAACTTCTCTAAGAAACTTATCTTTCCTTCAGCCTTAATATGATCACAAAAAATCAGTATGGATCAGAATATTGTTCTTGTGGTTCTTCTGTAGTGGGGATTTCCATAATGTCAGTTAGGAATTGCTGGACATTGCCTGCAGTTTCATACTTGAGTGTGGTTAGGATCAATGCCTTAGTTAGTGTGTCTATTGCTTTGATAAGACACCATGACCAAAAGCAACTCGGGGGAGTAAGGGTTTATTCCATGTTACAGCTCGTACTCCACCAACCACAGAAGTCAGAGCAGGAGCTGACACAGAGGCCATGGAGAAGTGCTGCTTCCTGGCTTGCTCCCCATGGCATGTTCAGCCTGCTTTCTTATAGCACCCAGGATCACCAGCCCAGAGGTGACACAGCCCACAGTGAGCTAGACAGCCCACAGCGATCATCAACTAAGAAAATGTGAGAAAGGCTGCCTTCAGGGTAGGCTGAGTGGGGCCTTTTCTCAATTGAGTTTTTCTGTTCCAAAATGACTCTAGCTTGTATCAGGTTGATGTAAGACTATCATGTACAGCCAGCACAACTAAGCTCACTTTTGGACTATGAGAGGACGGTGTGAAGAGGCAGCACGGTTTACCAACTGCATTATGGTTGAAGTCTTAGATTTGGAAAGAGCAGTTCTTACTCATGAGTCAAGTTTTAAAGTTAGCACCTAGAAATTGAGAACCAGAAAAAAAATAAATAAATAAAAATAAAAACCATTTATTTTTCAGTTTAGAAGAGATCGTTTTAATCTTTGATCCAAGTAATGAGAAATATAATTGAAGTCATGCATGATAGTTCATGCCTAGAATCTCAGAATTTGGGAGCCAGATGTGCGAGAGCAAGAGTTCCAGGCCAACCGTAACTACATAGTGACAATCTTTTCCCAAACAAGAAAAACAACTTTGAAAGTTTAGCACACACAACATGAAGGTTTTTAAATCTTTCTTCTCTACTCAAAAATCCCAAAGTGCTTCCACATTTAGAAATAGTAACCCCAGGAACTAAGCTTGTTTAAGGTTTTCTTTTAAAGAAAGAAAATTGAAATCTGTTTCCAGAAAACTTGCAACGAAACTTCATAAATTATTTCTTGTAATTAATTACCTGTGTAACTGTGGCTTGCCAGCATCTCTGTATCTGCTTTTTTCTTGTTTTTGACTCATGAGCCAAGCGGCACAGCCCTCATTTAGAGTTGGCCAGAACAAATTCTGGTAGAAAAGAAAGCCAGAATAGATAATTTGTACTAACAGCTTATGTGACTGAGGGCATTTTTCTTTACATGTGTGTTCCATTGTTCAATGCCAACAACATTTACCTTAAAGCTGCTAAGGTAAAGCTCACACAGGATACTTCCCTCTGCCGTGCTATCCCAAGATGAGGTGATAGTTCAACGCTGTTCCTAGATTGCTTCTACTCATTGAAAATGAAATGGAAAACTCAAAGAAACTCATTTCAAGCACCATTTCTCTCCTGAGATTGCTGTTTCCTGTGCAACTCCGCAACATGTGTTTATGCTGCCTATTTATGTTCTATATCAACTTTACGTTGAATAATAGAGGTAAAATAGACGATATGGCATCAAGCCGATATTCTATTTATAAAAATAAAAAAGTAGATTTTTTTCTTTGAAAAGATATTCCAGGAAAGTAACAGAAAAAAAATAGAATTTACGACATACATTAAGCAATTACATTGCCAAAAGGAGCAGAGCTAAGTGGGTAATTAGAAAACACTACTCATCTCTAGTAATATTTTCGCTGCCTCCTTCTTGTTGGATCCCTGCAAAGCAGAGTCCCTGATGATGGTGTCTCCTCTGTTCTGCGAGCAGAGCACACTGAATTTGGAATTCCCATATGGCACGGTGTTAGCCTCTTTACATCAAGGATTTATTCTCGACTCATGTTTTGTTTCCAGCCTCTGCTGGAGAGCAAATGGACTTGCATTCTGAAAGTAGTATGTGTGGCTTTGAGCAGGAAGGATAGGGCTGCATTTATCTCACAATCAGAAGGAAGCTGTCCAGGTGAAGTTGCTGCTCCCTCTTGAGATGGACTAAATACATCAGATAAAACCTTGCGTCTGGCAATCGTTAAGAACTTCACAAATTAATGAAAACTGGTTTTCAAAATACTGAATCTCTAGCAATGAAGAAAACCAGCCCCTAAGGTATGGGAGGAGAAAGAAGCGGGGTACCGAGGCTGCCTTCCTTTTCTTACAGGGTAGTTTTGGAGGGCAGTTCATGGGAAAATGTAGATGTGTCTGAAGCTTCTCTGAACTGAGAGATGGGTCTCAGAATCCAGGGAGACAGACATGGCTAGACACCAGGCACAGTGTCAGTGAGGTGAGGTACCCAGAGAGGACAAAATCTGCCCAGTGCTGTTTAGACCACAGCTGAGCTCAGATCAGTGTCCTCACCAGAGGGAACCTAAGGGTGACAACAGTCAACCCAGAGAATGTGAGGGAGCAACACCCCATGGGATATTTTCAGTCCTAGCCTAGCATGCAGAGTGGAAACCCCACCACTCCCAGGACACTGTGTCCATGATCATGAGCTTTTGTCCAAGTACTACAGGACCACAGATTCCACAGCAAGCAGAATTTTCAGTTTTCTCACTGAAGCTTAAAAATTAGTCTCAAGAGCTGTGGAGAGATGGTTTAGTGATTAAAAACAGGAATGTTCATAGCACCCACATCCAACAACTCACAACCGCCTGCAACTTCAACTCTGATACCCTCTTTTACACTCCATGAACACCTGCATTCATATATTCGAAAGAGTATGCACATGGGCATGGATGCACACACATACACATACACACACACACACACACACACACACACACAAAGGCACACACTCAAAATAAATAAATTTCTTTTTAAAGGTCTCAGATGAAAGAAAATACTCTTTATTTTTACTACAAACCAGAAAATAGATCAATATGAAAGAAAAGAAAATGTATTCACCACTAAGGGCAGTATGGTTGGACCATTTTGAGAAGATGAAATTAGTCAACTGAGATCGTCACAGACAATATCCATGACGGCACTAACTCTAGCAAAGCCATAAAGAGAATTGTGTTCCCTGTGTTCAAGAAGTGAAGAGCATAGTGAGTATAAGTAAAAATATGAGCATGTAAATATTATTTACTCTCTATGTTATTATCAGAAAAGGTAGTAGATATAGTATAAAATAATATGAAGGCCATTTAATAATGGTAAGGGTATCAATTCATCAAGAGGATATTAACAGATGTTAACACTTAGGAACCCCAAGTTTTAAAATACACAAAGCAAAAAAGAAATAAATTAATAAACAGAAATGTACATCTGTAGCTGAAGATTTCAACAACCCTCCCTTAATAAAATGTATAGAATATAGCATATTATATAATATTTTGTAGGACAGTTAGTCTGAAATGCTACATGAGGCTTTAATGACACTGTCAGGCTTACTGACCTAATGGAGATTTTTGTAACTCCCCACCCACCCATAGAAGACCTACTGTGTTCAAATGCCCTAGGAACATCTGTGGAGCATAGTTTCAGTCACAAAATGAGTCTTGGTAACTTTTAAGTGACTCCAGTTATCAAATGTGAGTATTTTTAACAGCAGAATTAAATTAGACATTAATAATTAAATGATAACACGGAAGATCTGTGCATTTGTAGGCACTATCAACAGCTTTAGACGCAAACCAGGGGCCAAAGATGCAATCGACAGGAGACTTTACAGTATTTGGAATTATAATAAGTGTCGAAACACACAAAATAGAGCTATAGCACTTTCTAAGCAGAAAGTCAAGCAGCTGGATTTCCTCTTCAAAGGAAAGCCATGAATAAAACGACATATTAGATCCAATCAGGGCTCACTGTTGTGGGCTCATAGTCTTATTAATAATAGAATTAAGAAACAGAAAATGAGAAGCCAATGAAGCAAGAAGGATACATGGCTATAAAGTACCAACCTCAGCTTGATGTTTTAAAGAAAAACGAAACCAGAGCAATGAAACTTTAAGAAGTAATTTGCATTTTCACATTATCAAGTAATTCAGAAGTGCTAAGGAGGTCTCTCTGGATTGCTTCAATTCCTTTCTCATCCTCCATAAAGAGTTTTAATAAGGTGTCAGTCTCTACACCCTTCCAACTCCAAGTCAGAAAAATAAGTAGATCAAGAGCTATTTCGAAGTTTGCTTTGCTTCAGGCTCTTCTGCTCTCTGCCCACCCTTGCTGTTCTCACAGCTTTACCTTCTATTATCTGGCTGATAGTTAAACTTGGAGTTTTCAGAAATCTGTTCTTTTGGTTGCTCGGCTTCTTTCCTGCTTCCATCAAGATTTGCCACTTCTGTGGGTGCTTGACATGGCTGTGCCCATGTCAACCAATGAACATTCACTCGGGATTTCATGTGTTCAAGGTTTCCTCTGCACTCCACAGCTGGCCATTGTCGCCATGTGAGACCAGGGTTATTATGCCACAAATTCTGGATCACTTCTCTGAGTACTGAGGCTCAGGGGTAAAAGGGTGAAATGAAACAGTGTTTTATGGGACAGTAACAGGAAAGAACAATAAAGCTAAGCCTTAGGAGAAGTATAAAGACATCACATCATGATGTTTTCCTGGTGAAATTAGCTTGGATCCTGAGTCTAAGCCAGGAAAACTTTTTAACATTTAGTACAAGTTGCAAACAGAATGATTATTGAAGGATAAGAGCTAGCCATAGCTCATTTATGTCCAGGGTCCTTAACATGAATGGGCATGAAAACTGTGTGATTACTATCCAGAGTTTATAGCTCTCCTGTAACTTTTCTCTCAGATGTCATGCAGCGCCTCTAAATCCTGGTCACAACCTGCTGCAGGAAGAGTCATAGCTGATAGACAAAAACTTTTTAATTTGATGCCTGGTGAAATTTTATCTCAAAGAAGCTTGCAACACATTAAATGACAGAGTACCAGAGGTATTCTACAGTTTGCAGTGATCTGTGGGTGTGCTGTTAGCCAAGACATGAATACTATATAGTACTATGAATGCACTTGAATTTAAAAAATCAAATTCAAAACCCATGTGTGTCATCCTTTCACAGTGCTAAATGTCCTGCATGGATTTATATACCAAGTTAGAAAGACAAATTTAAAACAAAATCTAAACCAACCAAACAAATCTTCCAGAGATGAGAGATATTACTTGAAAAGTGTATTCCTTGAGCTTTTGGGTCTTATGGCATGTGACCTTAGAAGCCAGACAGGAAGTGCAACACAGAACTGAAATTAACCATAGCAGAGTTTGATTGAGCCACCTTGCCCATTCTGAGTGTGAATGTGGACAGGTAGGGTCACTGAGACTAAGCCCACAGCGTTTGGTAGTCAGGAACAAGCACACAAAACTCTTGTCTGTCCCATCCAAATAAACAATGACTCCCTAATTCCTGTGAGCATCACAGGTGACCATGAAGCTCTGATTCTGTATGCTTGATGGTAGGCTCATGCCAGGCAGAGGTATAGAGCGAACATGATTTTCTGTAGCAAGATGACACTGAGTTAATTAACATTCCCTCTGGAGGCTTTTTTAAAAATGGCTCGAGTTTCTTGAATACCTTCTGTACCTAACCTTGACCCAATACCAGTCTTGCCTATGCTGCTCCCTGCCCCAAATAAGTCCTCCAAGCTAAGTCCTCCAAGTCCTCGAAGGCTGTACCTGCTGAACCCTGTGAGCTTTGTACGCTCCAGGGCTCTCCTGCAAGAGGACCACAACATCTGGTTTTGACTCCATTTCCTAGAGACCGGAAGCTGTGAAGGAACAGCAAGCAGGCCTTTTTCTCTGAGACTTTAAATATCTTTTGTTGGTGCAAGAAGGAGATGCCAGATTTGCAATTCTGTTCACAGTGTTGCTACAATGCAAAAAGTTTATAGCAAGCCTTCTGGGAGACAATGGAGTTCAGATACTAAATCTGGAAACCAACAGGTTGCCCTGGTGTCGAGAATCAGATATCTGTTGTTGCAACTCTAGATTTTAATTTGGTGTTATACAACACAGCTCATGTGCATTGCTGATTTACTGAGCCAAACTTTCTACGTGCTTCCTGTAGTAGATCAGGACACACACTTATAATAGTTCAAAGAACAACAGCTTTTTGAAGTGTGTGGCCTAGATTTTTAGGCCATGTTGCTTCCTTATCTCTCATCACTAGACGATTTGTTTGTTTAGTTTAGCTTTTGTTTTAGATTTGTCTTTCTAATTTGGTATATAAATACATGCAGGAAATTAAACACAGGGAAAGGATGACACACGTGGGCTTTGAATTATGTAATTTCATGTCAGCTGACATTTTTATTCTATAGTAGAAAGCACTTTAACCGTGTTGTTAGAACAGAACCAGCCCCTCTGTATATGTGTGTGGATATATAATATATATTATAAAGCACATATTAAAAAATGTCTAAAATTAACTTGACTAGACGTACACCTGGGATGGATTTGGGTTCAGACCACTGCAATCAAGACAATATCGTAGCAAAGTGACTCATGTGATTTGTTTGTGGTTTCCAATTAAATACCAAGTGTTTAATTTCATTATATTGTTGACTACTATGTAAAATCATTTTAGAGAAAAACAAACATTCCTTAATTAAAAATAACTTCTTGCTTACAAATGCTTAAGTTTTGTTGGTGGATGTCTTACTTCAGGGTTAACATTGCTGGTCATGATGGCTGTGGTAAATAAAGACAGAGGTAGTTTCATTAATTGTTTAAAGTGAGGCCACAACAAAGTTTGCAGCATCCATTAACTTCTCTTTTCATGGAAAACTGTGCTGTTGCACACAAGCTTTCAACATTTCCATCACTACAGAAGGTTAAAAACGGACTCATTCCCCTTAGACTCTGATGCTTCAGTAACAAAATGAGGCTCTTGTCATTTCAGCAACGTCTGCAACATCTCTGCTGGGGAAAGAATTAAAAAAAAAAAACCAATGTGTGTGTGTGTGTGTGTGTGTGTGTGTGTGTGTGTGTGTGTTCACTAGAGGCAACTCTCCAGCCACAACAAGTTTTTACTATCAGTTTTTGCTTCACATTCCCCCACTAATTCCAGTTTTCCTGTCATCGGACCACAAGCAGGACAACTTCTTGAAATGCTTTATGTGGGCTTTTTTTTTTTTTAAAAAAAAAAAAAAAACCTTACAGATCGTTTGCTTATATATTATGGTTTTCAATTTTGTGTCTCTATGGGATTTCTATGTGTGCATGTGTATGTGTCTCTGCATCTGTATATGCTCCTTGCATTTTTCTCTTTGGCTATTTGTTCTGCTTATTTTGTCCTATTCTGTTTTTTTTATTTTCTTTTATTTTTTAGATGACTGTTTTCTACTGAGGGAGAGCAAGAAGGGGCATTGATTTAGTTGGATGGGTAGGTAGAGAGGATCAGGGAGGGATTAGGGGAGTGAAAAGCATAGCCAGAATACATTGTATGAAAAAAAATCTATTTTCAAATTTTTAAAAAAGGAAAATAACCTACTTTTTCTTTAGCACTTAAGAAAATGTATTTTTAAAAATTGTAATTATTGAGTTAACATATTATTTATTGATTCATAATAAATTGCCCCTAAACTTAGTAGCATATAAAAAAGTAGATGAAACAAATTAAGCATAATATCAGTCATTCATAGGCCACTATTTTATTAGTTCTACCATTATATACATTTAAAATTTCTGAAGTAATAGAAACCTAAAAAGTTTACATTAAAACCAAGAAACATTATCTGGCATGACTTTTCTGATCTATTGCTCTTTTTCTGACGCTCATGAGGATGAGAACTGAAGCCTGAATTTGTGAATGGGAAGTAGCACAAGGTGAAGTTGGCAAAATAAAACCAACCATGGAGTACCTAATTCTCTACAGAGAAATTATTATTAAGTAATCAGAAAGGTTAAAAAGAAACTTCAGAGCCATGGATTCGCAGAGCAGATTAAGACAGAATGTACACATTAGAGTTTAGATTCTTCCGTACATTAGAAACTAAATCATAGCACTCATGAGATATTTAACACAGGGACCCAGGGGGCAATGCCCTGCAACGTTGAGAGCATTGCTAATGCTTTGTAGAAGTTGCCAGGCAGGCTCTTTGATTTACTTCAGTAATGACCAAATGGTCTACATAGGTGGCTTACAAACCAGAAACGAAACTTCTGCGAATTCTTCATCAGTAGTCAAGCTTTACATTAATATCTTTTTCAGAAAATCAGTTTTACCAATGGTGAGGAAGGGGAGATTTTTCATAACTAGCAGTATCTGAATCTAAGAAATGCCACAAGTAAAATATATATGTGCGGTGAATCTTGTTCAGACATTGACTCACATAAATTTCTAGTTAAAATTTCAATTAGTGATAAAATGATACTTGAGTGTTTAATTTGTTTGGGAGTTGATTTCAGACTACTTTTAATGGGATGGTTTAGTTGGTCCTATAAAACTTTTTATATTTGAAGATGTATTTGATGTGTCTAAGACATGTAGCAATAATAATAGCACCCAACTCCAGCAGCACTCTTTGTCTTTAATGTTTGTTTCATGAGACCTTGTGGGAGAAAATATTCTAGGCAATAATTACTCATTAATTCAAATAAACATCGAATTACAGGAAAAGTAAGCTTTCCACCAAAACCCAACTGGCTACCACAGTCTAAAGGCAGTCACTAAAAGGCTTCAGCTCCTGAGTTGAATTATAAAGTGGATGAGTTCTCCACTCAGTATTTTCAACTCCATCCTTCTCCCCTTTGAAATGCCACCATTAAGGAAGATAGTACCCATGCCTCCTTGCTTCTGTGGAAGGAGAGGAGCCGATTGTGAAGATGGGGAGACATATTACTTGTTACATGTAACATGCTTTGGGTGAGATAAATTAGCCAAAACAAATAGCCTTTCCCTCTGCCTTCCTCAGTAATGGTGGGCCTACCATTGTACTGTTATCTTACTCAATCATAGGAGGCCTCCAGGAAATAAGACCATAGCTGAAACCTAGGTATGAAAATTGGTCAGTTAGCAATCATGAGAGATGAGAAATCAGGTGAGCTGAGCAGGGGACTGTCATCTCTCCATTGTCATGGCCATAAAGTTTCCTTCTCCATGCATGATCAACTGAGATCAATGTCTTCTACCAGACTGCTTTCTGGAGGGGAAACTGAAAAGGTACCTCCCTTCATTTTTAGAGGCATTCACATCCTTGATCTATATGGTGGCATCTCTCTCCTGTTTTCTCAAAGCCCTGGTAGTATTAAGTAGCCAGCCTCTTGATTCACTGAGGCCATCCACAGCGATGCTTTTCATCAAGCTTGCATCCCATGAAATCATTCTCAGCATCTTGGGTTTCATCCCAAACTCCTGTAATCCTGTGCTGATTGCTGCAGAACTGCACTAGAAAGCTCAGGGGGGAAGTGGAGGTTGTAGTGGCAATGTCCCGAAGAAGTGCGTTATTGTCCATCCTGTAATGCTATTTGTTCAGGACGGTGTTGGTCGCTCGCTACGTTCATCCCGACCAACACCGAGAGTGCAGAAGGGTCTGAAGGAAGAAGGTTAGAGAGGAATATCAAATCAGAAGTGAGAAGACCTTCTCTTCCTGCACTGACTCATATTTAATCACACTGTTTGTTAACTGCTTTTATGCTTAGAGAAAGCATAATATTGATGTATGTCCCAACGGGAACCTGAGCAGTATTGCACTGTCCCTGGTCAAAAGCAGTCTCAGGGCAGGTGTCTAGATGATTTCCGTGCTCTTGTTTCTCTTTCTTTTTCTTAAATCATAGATCTGTTCGCTTGCAGCTATTGCTGTCTGCCAGCCATTGTCTAATAACTTGGTGTTGTGGCTTAAGTTACATTCCTCTTTGATAGCCTTCTTTGGCGATATTGAAAGTGGCTACAAATCTTTGGGATGAACTAAGCTGTTCACGTGCTTATGCAAGAATATACAAGACCCTTAAATGCTTCAAGATGTTCACAGAGTCCATCCTTCATGGGGAGAAATCTCCTAAGAAATAAGCCTTTATACACTTTAATAACATGAGCTTAAAGATCTTAATATATTCGAGACTAACAGACTATTTCACACTAACAACCCTGAACATTCTCCATTCTTATTTACATTGGCAATTGCTAAAATTTAAATTTTTTCTATTGAAATGGTGTTAGACATTCATAAAAAAAAGAAGATATTTGTCTGTGGGAGGAGAGCAGATTTACTCATATCAGTAAGCCGACCACAGGAGACTAACTGTTCTCTATTAATTTTTTAACTGAATCAGCAAGCCAGGAGGGAAGACAGTGCCATTTCAGACACTCTCTTCAGGTCAAAAATGCTTGCTGGGACAGCCTTTCCTTCTTACCTGAAAAAATAGTTCTGAATTGAAAGGACAAGGGCTTATACGTCAACTTAGAAAACAGTCTCTTCATTTACATGGGAGCATCTAAGAATCTGTGGCTTCAGCAACCTTGTGATTTCATACTTACCAGGGCAACTGCAATCTTACATTTGCTTTTATCAAGATTTTTGTCATCATTTTGTTTTTCCTTTTCTTCTTTCTTTCTTTTTTCTTTTTCTTAAAGAATCGGAAGTTAGCTAGAAGCCAGCTGATGGATGGAAGAACAAGCCAAACATAATGAGGCACTGATTGTATGTTATTTAAACATACAATTTGCATTGAATATACATTTAAAAGCAAAGAGCTTGGTTGATAGTGTCTGCTAGCAAAGAATTTGTGAGTACAAGCTAGGGAGATGTCCAACCAGCATGAGGAGCAGAACTTGGATCCCCAGCAATCATGTAGAATGTCAGGCCAACCAAGTAGCATGAACTTACAGTCCCACTATCAGAGAACCCAAGGACACCCTCTCTCTTGCCCAGGCTTATTGGCCAGCCAACCTTGCTCTTCCCACTAGGCTCACTGAGAGACCCTCTATCAGGAAGAGGAAGAGGAAGAGGAGGAGGAGGAGAAGGAGAAGGAGGAGGAGGAGGAGGAGGAGGAGAAGAATTAGCAATAATATGGAGTGATAGATGAAGACTACTGACATCAACCTCTGGCCTCCATACCAAGTGTGCACATCGACTTGCAAGTGTGTATACATGGACACACATACATACTTACATGTAAAGAAATTTTATGTATGTAAATACACAAAAATCATTTAAATGTACAATTAAAAGCTCATCTGTGTTTTATTTTTTAATAAAATGCTCTCTTTGCATAAAAATCTGTATAGCGGCTTCCTTCCCACTCCAAGCATTGCTGTGAAATTCGTTGAACTTTGACGATTCTTTAAACGGCAGAACTGGAAAACAAAAGCAAAAACAAAAGCCTAACTTTTATGGAATTTTTTTCTTTGGCAATTTCATTTGTGCATTTAGTGCATTCAGATGACTGCAGCTCCCGCCTGCTCTCATGTCTCTACCATCCCTGTTACCCCTTTCTTCCTACAACTTCCTTTTCCAAATACACAGGATAGGCAGCATTTCATACATTAAAAAACAAAACAAACAAACAAACAAAAAACACGGACATGACCTAAGATAGTAAATCAATATTTTTAGAAATTAACACTCTAAGGATAATGTTACAATGAGCAGGCCAACACTAACCGAACCACGCACTTTAAAAATTGCCTTTTGTAAAAGAAGAAAATGTGAACTTTTTTTATGAATGAGTTCAAACACCCCTAATTCATAAATGTACCTTCTCCTCCCTTTCTCTCTTAGCAGATTTTGCTGTTTGTTGTTGTTGTTGTTTTCTTTGAGCTCCTACCTTTAATCCCAGCCAATAGTTTGCTAAATCTGCTAAGGACCCCCTGGGCAGCATTCTTTGACCTCACCTGCCTCTCCAGAGTCCTACCCCACCTCCCATCACCACTGACCCAATGCCAGTAGTATTCTCCTCAGAAACCCCACACCAAGCTTCCCAGTCTCCATCTCATGCCACATGGGACTGTGGGGTGTCCAGCCTGAGGCCAGGCATGCCCACGTGGAAGCGGGAAGACCATTTGCCCGGCATGATGCCTGACAGAGAGTCCAAGTGGTCGTTACCACGGGGGAGGCAGCAGATGAGTGGGCGACTCTTCCAGCTCTAAGGACACTGGGAGGAAGATCCCCGACTTCAGTGCCCAGCAGCTCCTTCCAGCGAACTCGGTGGCCCCTAGACAGAACTTGAGTGGGAGGGAAGGGAGATCCTGGTCCTGGGGCGGGGCAAGGGGGACGGGGAGAGGGTGGCGCTGGCGGCAGTTTCTGCCTGGGGGCTGCTGAGGCGTGGCTGAGCCCCTGCCTGAGCCAGCAGGAAACCGCGGGCTCCATCCCAGCTCCAATTCAGCCTCCAGATCTTTCAGTCAACGGAGCCCAGCACAGCAGGGTTCTCAGAGTGAGCAAGAGGTGACCAAGAAGGTCCCAGCTTGAAGCCCAGGGTATCCTCCAAGGAGCCTGGCGCAGCCGTGAAGGGCTGGGTGTACTGAGCCGTGCTGGGCTCATTCCCAGCCCTGTGAGTGCTGTGAGTGCAAGCCCTCCTTTCTTTCTTTCTTTTCTTTTCTTTTTTATTTTAAGAAGACTCAGGGCTCTGCTCCACAGCTGCTTCACCCAGCGTTCCAAGCCTTATCAGCAGAAGTCCGTGGCCTTCTGGTGAAAACGTTTGATTTCTTTCACAGGCTACAGAAAGACAGCCTGAGCCAGAAATACAGGTGGCAGGCAGCCTCTCCAGCTTTCAGGACAGGGTGTTCCAGGACAAGAGAGGTGAAGCTCCTGGAGAAGGGACCATCAGGTCTGAGGGTGGCCTGAGTGCCCATGCTTCTGTCGTGGTTCACAGGATTTGGGGCTGGACTGCTCTTCCTGCACTTCCTGCAGAAACTTCTGTTCCCGTACTTCTGGGATGATTTGCGGTTCCTGCTGAAGGTGGTGCGCTATGGGATTAAGATGGAGATGTACAGATGGAGAGGGGAGCTCGTCACGGTGCTGGATAAGTTCCTGAGCCACGTCAGGAGGCAACCCCAAAAAGCCTTCCTCATTTATGAGGGGGTCGTCTACACCTATGAGGATGTGGACAAGAGGAGCAACAGAGTAGCCCACGCCTTGCTGAACCACTCCTCGCTGAAAAGGGGGGACGTCGTGGCCTTGTTGATGAGCAACGAGCCGGACTTCGTCCACGTGTGGTTTGGCCTGGCTAAACTGGGCTGCGTGGTGGCCTTCCTCAACTCCAACCTTCGCTCCAATTCCCTCCTCCACTGTGTCCGCACCTGCGAGCCCACTGCTGTGGTGGTTGGCGGAGGTAGAGTATGGGCTGCGGGCTGCTGTGCAAAAGTGAACTGACTACTTTCCTGCCCTCCCTTTTTCTAGCCATGCTTGATGTCTAGTACTTGGAGGTGGGTGATGAGGTGTGTGAGTTATCGGTTTTTTCCATCCCAAAGCCAGTGGCTTAACCCCTCCTACCCCTCTTCAATCACCCACTTTGTTGATTACTAAAAAGCAGAACTGAAGAATATTTTTATAAAAGGTCTGCATCCTGCCATTTTGGGGGAAGGGACAACTAGTGTCTTCAGTCCCTGCAAGAACGAGAGAGAGAGAGAGAGAGAGAGAGAGAGAGAGAGAGAGAGGTGAGTCAATTATTTTATCCCTGATAAAAATGTCTCATGAAGAAGAAAGCTATCAACTTCTTGAATGCCCCTTCCCCCAATAACTTTATCAAGAATGAGTGCATTTGGAAAACAGAACCGAGACATTCACAAATTCTTATTTTCACTCTTGCATTTACTTTGGATTTGGATTTGACAGAGCAAGGCTGAGCTACCCCTCTCAGCAAGGGGCAGGCTTTTGGCAGATGATAATCCTCTCCCTTGTTTTATTCTCCTCTGTCATTTTCTTTCAGTTACACTCTTCTTTTCCTGGTGTGAATTAATACAGCTATGGTTACACATATGTTCATATTGAGGGATGACGATAAATCTTTAGCTAAATGAGCAATTAACTAAGGAACTAGGAAGACAAGTTACTCAGTAAACTGAAATAGGGAGCATGATACTTACTTTGTAGATCCAAAAAGGTTGAGACAATTTCTTCTTGTGTGAAGCTAAAAAATCATGAGGATGTCCTTGGTAAAGAGCTTTAAAAAATACTTCAATATTTTAGATTCATTGATACATACCAGTTCTTTCTATAGGATGTCAGAATCCCATGAGTGTGGAACATATTCTAATTTCTACATTATTGATGACTAAAATCATAGACGTTTCTGGCTGTTCACTTTTCTCACATACCCACACATGACAAAAATTAGTTCTGCTGTGCACAAAAGAAGGTCTGGCCCTCAGCATTGTCACTCTTCCTACCTCTCTGTGTTCTTCCAGCTTATCTTGTGGTTCAATCAACCGAAAAAAAAAATCAGAAAATGTCTGTTTTCAACCACCACCAGTTTCAGCTAGCTTAGGACCATAGGAGTGGAGAAGCCAAAAAGTGTCCCTTATGTACTATCTGGTGATTTTCTCAGTCCTGCCTTCCATTTCATTTTGCAAAGAGGCCTGTTTGTGTACTGTGGTTTCAGGGACATTTGGTAACAAGTAGAATCATTGGGTCATGTAGAATTTTGGCAGGGTGGTTAAATAGTATTTACTAATTACTACAGTTAGGAGGGCAGCAGAAAGTAAGGAATATTTGTCGTCTGTGGACATACTCAGACATTTTATCCACGGCTGGCATCACTGCACATCACCGTAGCAAACGTAAGCTCCAAAACAGGCTCGAAAAGAAGAGCAAACTAAGGGCTACAGTGTGCCTGAAAAGGTCTCTGTGGCTGTGATGCTGAAGTCAATCCGAGAAGCTCCCCAGAACAAAATACTAAGGAGTGCTCCTAAGGGGCGTAGTACAGGTTAGCTCTGTAGTGCAGGTTAGCTCTCAAGTTGGTAGGCAAACCCGGCTATGGCAGGAGGTGCCGCTTAATTGTGTTCAGTTAGTGCTGTGGTGGATGTGTTCTAGCTGTTAACTCTGCTCTCTGGTAACTAACTGCAGTGCTTCCTTGCTTATTGGTTTCAGTGCCAATGTCCCAGCATCCCCCGCTTTCTTTTTAGTACAGAAAAGCTATGGAGACGGGGGACATAGCTGCGTCCAGCCAAGTCCCAGCAAACCTAAAGACCTAAGTTTGATCTCCAGAGCCCAAATTAGAAAAGGAAAGTTATGTGTGGTAATCTGAGCGCTGACCGGCAGAGGTGGGTGGAGCCCTCGTGCTCATTGGCCATGTGCTGAGCTCCATCAATGAGAGACTCTATCTTAAAAACTAGTAAGGTGGATCTCAATGGAGGAACACACAGGGGGCTGACCTCTGACCTCCCCACAAGCTCACATACATGCACTTTTATGATCACACATTCATACACAAAAAATATACATATACAGGCACACACGCATGCATTCACATACATTCATACACAAACAATACATACACATATGCTCTCTCTCTCTCTCTCTCTCTCTCTCTCTCTCTCTCTCACAAGCATGCACACACAGACTACTAGTTTGGGTTCCTGGGATTTTAAGTCAATACTATTTAGTGTAACTTTCCAGCAAGACAGTTACCTGGAGAAATTAAGCTTAAGTCACATTAACCAGTCATTTTACTATATCTCAAAACACAAATTACATGAATTTTAAAGATGTGATAATTCTGTTTTAGTTAATGAGCAGGTTACTTTGTTAAGAACAGCCTCTAGGTGTTCGTAACCTGTATGCATTTAAAGTTCTTACCCTAAAATACTGTATTCTTTTAAGTGGCATTTTAGGCTGCATTGGTGAAAAACATGCTCCTAATGATCAGATTTTTAAACTTCAGAATTCACAGGTTCTGACCTGTTGTTCCTAGTGAGGATTCTTAGACCCCTGGAGAGAGGGTACTGTAGTGGAGAGCTGAGCGGTTTAGACAGAGCAGCCAGGCAGACCTGAGGCTCAGGTAGAGTCAGCCGCTTTGATGGAATCTGTCCTGAGTGTCACCTTACTAGACTATGAGATGGTGATCACGCCGTCTTCTTCACAGCACAGTTTCTGAGGATTAGGTGATCTGGCTTTCCTGATGTGGCCAAGCGCCTCGTGGCTGGTAGCTTAGTGACTGAAAACCATTTGTGCTGTGCTCATGAAGACACCCTACTCCCAAAAGAAAAACACACAGTTTCCTTGAAATAGTGTTTTAGAAAAATTATACTATTTGTAAGTTATTTGTACAGTTTTTAGAATGTGTGTGTGTGTGTGTGTGTGTGTGTGTGTGTGTGTATTTATGTGTGAGAGGTGCCTTTCTTCAGTTGTTATCCATATTCCTTTGGGACAGAGTCTCTCACTGGCTGGACCTCATCAAATAGACTAGCCTGGCCAGCCACTAAGCACCAGGGTTCTGCCTCTATCTCTGTTTCCCCAGTGCTGGGATCAGAAGTGTGAACTATGACACCCAACTTTATTGAAGATGGGTACTGGGGATCAAACTCGGGCTCTGTGCTTGTAAGGTTAAGCACTTTAACAACTAAGATATGACTGTAGATCCAGAAGTTATAGACAATTTTAAACAAGTTTTATGGGTCAGGTCAGATAATGTCCTCGGCGATAGGTACAATTTCTACCTTGGCATAGCTTTCTGATAAGCACATCAGGAGGAAGCCAAAGGAAAGGTATCCAATCATCATCAAACATTATTCTTATTATTCTCAGTAACAGTGGTGTCAGCGTTAGCCATTTTTCAAGGCTGACTCTTGTTAGGTATTCCCAGTGTCTCTGAGAGGCAGATGTTAGGCAAAGAAGTCAAGTACCTCAGGGTGAATAACTCAGTTTAGTAGGCTGCAGAACCAGGACCCAAACCCTGGTTTCTGATGTGGGATTCTGACCTGATCATAATCCAGTTGTGTAAAAACTGCCAGTTTCATTTCATATAGTTGTGAAAAAAAATATACATTCAGGCTATATGAAAACATTACAATCTGGCAATATCATGATACCAGGCTTTTAAAACACAATAATTTTAAAAATGTGTATGACACTATTCCCTCCAACAGAGCCTGAAGACTCATATGTACTTGCTAAAAGGTTTTCTATCTATGATCTAGGTGTCTGTATCAGCCTCATGTTTTCTGCCAATCAAGGGATTAAAGTGAAATGGCAGGACAAATCTCAGGCAGGACAGGTGACAGCCTGGAAATTCTCAGCATAGCTGGCAGAATCCGCTGATAAATATATATACACACATATTTCTTTCATTGAGGAAGAGGGAACACTACTCTTAAAAATATAAGTGCTATGAGTCTACAAGGTACCCTTGTTACTCAAATGTGTACATCTTACTTTATTAGTGCACCACATATGAAATCGCTATAAACAGATAACTTCAAAAAAATTTTTTTCATGTTACCCCCATCTCTGCTACTTTGAGTGTGATACCACACAGTGTATGTGTTTAAGAAACTTCACATTTCTCTTCATGAGGAGAGAACTTTTTGTGTTCACACTAGCCGTGCTGATGGGTACAGCTCTGCCCTGTTTTTATGAGCAGTTATTCTCAGGCTGTGCAGAGAAAATGTTCAGGTTAACAACTGAGCCTTTGCAATTCTGCAAATGCCTTTTAGCCAGAAAGGCAACTGCTTCTTAACGCTCAACAGGAAGAGAGGAAAAAGAAAGTCCCTTTAAAGTTTACAAGATGTGATATATATGGAGGTACAGAGAGCAATGGGCTCCTGCGATTTTATTACCCAGCTTGTCTCCTGTGATAACCTTAAATGGGATCCTTGTTTGTTTTTTTCAGGACATGGTTAATTTTTTTTGAGTATTTTTTAGAATGGTTGTTATCACACTTTTTTCCCAAATTAGATTTAGCAGGGTCAAGAAAGTTACCTTGCTACAGAAGAAAATAGTTTTAATAATGTAAATATATAGTGTAATTAAAACAACAACAACAAAACACCTAGACAGAGAATTGAATGAAACAGACTGTCTCAGCCCTATCATCTCTCAATGGAAAGGGATAATTACTTAACACATATGTGAAGACTGCTGGTTTTAAAAACAGTTACAATAATTAGGAATGTAGAATGGATGCTAATTTGGGAGGGGAGCACTATAGATTTTGAAGTCCAGTGCACCTGGATTAAATCAGGCTCACCATCTTGGCCAGGCTTTCAGGCTTTTAGACCTCCAGTTGGCTTCAAATTCCTCGTGCTCCCTTTCCAAGGCAAGAAAAGAAATAGCACATACTTCCTAAGTGTTCTGTGAGTTATAATAAACAGTGTTCATAAAAGTATGCAAATAGCATAATAGGGAATACATATAGCATAGTAGCGTAATAATAGCATAAATACACATAAATCGCACCCACTTTCTAAGTGTCCTATGACTTGTAAAACAGGGTTTATGAAAGCAGCTGGAGCACTGTTTCTGCAAGAGTGGGCTTCTGGTGTCATCATGTCCGGACAGTACTTTAGGACACTGCTTACTTAAGCATTTTCTTAGAAACCAGAGCCTAGTCGTGCCCATATACCCCGGCTGCTGAGCTGCTCTACACAGAAAAACAATGGCTATAAATACATGATGATACCTATCATTTCACCCTGACTTCTTTGTAAACATTGTTTTGCACTCTAAAGCGAGCTCAGGTCACCTACCTTGAGTCTATTTTCATATTGGGTTTGTTAATGCAGTGCTTTTGGTGCTGGAAATCAAATCATGGACCTCAGAAATATCATACAAGTATGCCACAGTGGCCCTATACCCCTATTTGCCATTCTGAATGAGATTTAAGCATCTGAGGAAGAGGATCCAGGCAGTCCTGATGAGACTTGATACAGTATGTGCAGATGGCAGAGGAGAACTCCCCCTTTCAGTGGACTAGGGGAAGGGGAAGGGTGGGATTTGGGGGAGTTGAGGGAGGGGGCTTCAATTGAGATATATAATGAATAAATTGTAAAAAAAAAATACCTATTTAAAAAATAAATTAATCTCTTCCTCTCTCTCTTTTCTTCCTCTTCCTCTCTCTTCTCCTCTCTCTCTCTCTCTCTTCCTTTCTCTGTCTCTGCTCCCTTCTTCCCCCTTCTCCTAATAAACCTCCCACGTGGAACTGATAAAAAAAAATTAAGAGCTATAATCAATTAATTTCTTTCCTTCACATTTGATATTATAGTTCTGTTAAATATAGAGCAGGAATGCATAAAGTTATTCATGCAACATGCAAAGCCAACTCATATGGCATGTTGGAGGGACATATGAAATTTTTGTTATTGATTTTGTAGTCTCAGAAATGTGACTAAGAGATGCAATGATGATGTAAGAATAAGAAATCATTTTTAGCACTAAGGGTGCTGAGTGCTCACACACAGGATCATCTTTACTCATTTTTACACTTGGGGTTCCCCTTAACGCTGTGCCTTGAATGTGGGAGAAGCTTTTGTAAGTTTCTTGAAAAAAACTAGTGCAAAATTTCCAAACCAAAGCAACCAAACAAGCAAAACCAAATTCATCAACCCTTCTTCTGCATTGGAGGCTTTGTTAAGTATCACAGGAAACCTAGCTAACTGATGTTCTCACATGGTTTACTATCAAGATCTGCATCTACTGTAGCCTGTCAAGTACAGATCCCGGCTCTCTTAAACAGAAATCTATCCAGAATGTGTGGTACTCCTGGCAGGTGCATTAAGCTGTAGGGCACTGATCATCCTGTTGAGGTGTCGGAAGTTCTACAGGCATCAGTGGTTTGTAATTTCCTTTGAGGAATACATCTGAATGAGTTGGATTTCATTAATGTGTTTAAACAGTACTACTTTAGGGGCTGCTTTCACAGCATTGGCCGCTCTTCTACAAGACCAGGTTTGATGTCCAGCACACAGACGGGGCTGGCTCACAGTCTCATCCGTAACTCTAGTTCCAGTGGATATGAAAACGGTGTACCCTTTCAGCTTCCACAGGCGCCAAGGGCATACATGGTATAAAGACATACATGTGGGCAAAACACCCACACATATGAAATAAATATAATTCAACAGTATTATTTTATCAGTATTCTTAATATTCTTTCAAAATTGAGGTAGCCTTTTTCATGTTGTTAAAATTGTTAATGATAAGACACTAGTGATTCCTTATCCTTATAAATAAGATTTATTTTCTTTTTATTTCAGGCTGGGGAGGGTAAGTCCTAACTGTATGTGAGTGACCCCAAAGGCCATAAAGAGGGTGTCAGATCTCTTGGAGGTAGACATGATATGGGTACTGGGAACCGAATTCTGGTCCTCTGGAAGAACAGGAAATGCTCTTAACATTGAACCAGCTCCTAGACCCCCTTTATCTTCACATTCGTGTTTCAAACTTTCATTTCAATGCCCATTGTCAGTTTTAACCGCTGTTAAAAGAATTGTATTTGAGAATTTGGCTCCCCCTAAATCAGCTGAATTTTAAGGATATGAACTCAAGCTTCCTCTGACTTTTGCTCACTTTCTTTTTTCTTGTAAACATTATCACTCTTTGTAAACTCCTATTACTCCCTAGACTCTACAGTTCCAACAAAGAGTCAGCTCACCATCATTTTGAAACTTTGTGCTTATATCCCAATTCACAAAGAAATTATAGAAGCTTAGCCATTGGTGTATAATTCCAGATGTCCAAGATGAAATCATGATAATTAGGATAAGTAGTTGAAAGGACTGATAAGTTCCGAATGCCAGAAAGAATCATTTAAACGAAATCTAGAACTATTATTTTGAAAGACTACAGCCTTTGTGCTGTCTCTCTGTTTATGTCTTGTCTGTCCTTCCAGCCATCCTTGTAGGCTCTCACTCCTTGCCAGTAGCAGTCTGTGCACAGCAGGGGTAGCTCATAACTGCATATACTAACCAGAAGGGAGAATTCTCTTTAGATTCTTACATTCTGCTTTTTGTATTTATGGTAGAAATAAAGATTAGTGAGGCATTTTATTAATTTCATCATTTATGTGTTTGCTTTGAATTTGCTTGGAGTGCTCTATTTATGAGTTATCCAGGGCCAGCTGACTCATTAGTTTTTATTAATTAATTTTATTGAAAAATATTTTTTCATACAATATTTTTTTCATGATTTTCCCATCCCTCAGATCTGCCTGAACTTCCTAACCACCAAACTTTTATCTTCTTTGTACAGGACAAAATTTATATACTCTAAAGCATTTTGACCAGAGTCTATTGTATATTAAGTAGTATCACAGGGGTTTTTTAAAAAGACTTCTTAAAGTATGTATATTTTTGTGTGTCTTTGTTGAGATTTGTACATGAAAGTACAGTGACCAAAGATGCCATGGAGGGCCTCTGACCTTAGTAACTGGATTATAAGTGTGAACTGCCTGACATGGGTCCCAGAAACTGAACCCAAGTCTTCTGCAGGAGGAGTACACACTCATAACCTCTGAAACCCATCTCTCTATCCAGCCCACATCATTGGTGTCTTTCATGACGCATATATAATTTAAAATTACTTACTTTCTGTTCGATTACCTGTTACACTAGCCACCATTTTGTGGGTTTGGTTTATTATCTTTCTAAAGATGCTGTGATAAAATACCTTGAACCTGGAGGTTAAAAATAAGAGAAGTGAGCCAGGGGTCATGGTGCATGCCTATAATCCCTGCACTCAGGGAGACAGAGGCAGACAGATAGATCTTTGTCAGCTTGAGGCCAGCTTGACCTACAAAGTGAGTCCAGACAGCCAAGGCTGCACAGAGAAAACTTGTCTTCAAAAACAAAAACAAAAAAGCAAAACAAAAAGAAAAGGAAAAAAAAAACAAACAAAAAACTAAAATAAGAGAACGGCATTCTGCCCAGTTCTGGAGACTAACAGTCTAAAGCAAAGGAGTTGTCAGGGTCATATTCACAGAAAAGCATGAGAAACAATCTTTCTTTACCTTTTCTGAGCTTCTGATGGTTGCCAGTGATCCTTTGCTTTGTTTGCATTGATTGCAAAAGGCCAGTGGGTATCATCACCCAGCACCACAACATTGGGCTAGATGTTAAATTAAAATAAATACAGCACTTAAAGTTCCTCAAACCTTGGAATAAATAGAAATATGAAGGGAAAACTAGCAGCCATTCTAAATGTAAAACTTTGACTCTGCTCTCAGAGATCCATGTTAAACTAAGGCATAATTACAGTAAAAGAATGTGACGAACATATTTCTCTCTACATTCTGGAAAAAAGAGTTCTCAGGAATGATGAATTTTGTTTGTGTACTTCTTGGTATCTTAACATCTCATGCTTCCCCTCGAAGGTCTCACTGCCACCATATCCCTCTTCTTTTCCATCAATGACCTTCTTTAGAATATGACACTTTATCATCCTTTATTAGTGGCTAAGGAAAGATTTAAGTAACCTAGTCTCACCTTACCCCAGCCCTTAATTTTTTTTTTAATTCTGGAAACAAAAAGTTTTTTAAAAACAGTATCCTGTGGCAGGTTTCAAGGTTGTTTCCTGTTTTCTTCTGGCTTTCAGAGGCCCTCTGTAGCAGGTTCCGAGGTTGTTTCCTATTTTCTTCTTCTGATGTCCATCCTCTTTGCCTTTCAGGATGGGGATTGAACATTTTAGTTAGGGTCCTCTCTTTTGCTTAGTTTGTTTAGATGTACAGATTTTAGTGGGTTTATTCTATATTGTATGTTTATATGAGTGAGTATATACCATGCGTGTCTTTTTGCTTCTGGGACAACTCACTCAGGATGATCCTTTCCAGGTCCCACCATTTACCTGCAAATTTCAGAGGGCCTCTGAAAGCTTCTGCAGTATAGACTGTCAAAGCAGATGCTGAGCCTGATGGCCAACTGATGGGCAGAGTGAATGGAATTTTATGTAAGAAGTGGGAAATAGTAAGAGCTGGAGGGGACGGGAACTCCACAAGGAGAGCAACAGAACAAGATAATTTGAACACAGGGAACTTCCCAGAAAATCATACTCCAACCAAGGACTATTCGTGGAGACGACCTGGAACCCCTGCACAGGGGTAGCCCATGGCAGTTCAGTGTTCAAGTGGTTTACATAGTAATGGGAAGAGGGACTGCCTCTGACATTATCTGATTGGCCTGCTCGTTGATCACTTCCCCCTGAGGGGGGAGCAGCCTTACCAGGCCACAGTAGAGGACAATGCAGCCACTTTTGATGAGAACTGATAGACTAAGATCAGAAAGAAGAGGAGAACCTCCCCTATCAGTGGACTTGGGGAGGGGCATGCATGCAGAAAGGGGAGGGAGGGTGGGATTGGGAGGGGAGGAGGGAGGGGCTTATGGGGGGATACAAAATGAATAAAGTGTAATTAATGAAAAATTAAAAATAAATAAATAAATAAAGTTAACTTACAGCACATAAAAAAAAAAAGAAAAGAAAAGAAAACAGTATCCTGTTTCCTTTCCACTCCCCTCATACTCAGACTTTTAACTCACTATACTCCAGAGTTTTTCACGTGTGGAGACGGAAGCTCTCAGGATGTTCTGTTCCTCTTGTCTGCTTGACTTTCATTCTGCCCTTGGCCTTGGACCTCAGGTTGCTGTTCTGCTAACCATTCCATTCTCAGCTGCCCTGTCACATTGTTCCTTGCACATAGGGCCTTTTTCTTTATCGGGAAGAAACTTTTCTGCTCATGGGTTTGCAACTTCAGTTATCAGTGGTGCTGAGAAAAGGCCTCTCTCTAAATTCATGTAACCTTTGGCTTCAAAATGGTCTTGAGACTGCAATGATCCTAGGACTCCAGAGCAGCCAAAGCATTTCCCCAAATATGTTTCATTGAGGTTGAGTGATTAAGCACCCAGATGTTTTCCTGGAATACTTAACTACCAAGTTGTGTGTGTGTGTGTGTATGTATGATGTAAGTGTGTGTGTGTGTATATATATATATATATATGTGTGTGTGTGTATACACACACACACACACACACACACACACACACACACATGTATGTGTGTGTGTCTAGCGCAGTTTCCAAAATTTATATTTCAAAGGAACCTAGGATGTAGTCTTAATTTCAGTATGTGAGAATAAGACCACTACTACAATTTTGAAGCAAATTTGAAGCAAGCTTTAATTAAATACTGGCCAGAATGATGGGCTATGGCCATATCCACTCCTGGGTTTCCAGAAAATGACAAGGAGTCATGTTTTGCAGAGGCTTATAAAACAAAATCATAGAACCACCATATTTTCCAACAAGTCTAATCAGGGGTAGGCATATGTCCTGATGTTTTTCCTGCCTAAGTACCTCCTGCCTACTTCCAATTAGGGGTTAGCACATATGCTGAAATGATTCCTACCCTCTTACCTCTCACCTACATTTAACCAAGCACATCTGGTGCAATTGGGTCAAACTTTTATAGGGGGAGGAAAACTTGTGGCTTGATATCTTCCATAAATCTTAGCCTCCAAATGGTAACAAAATTGTTCTTTCAGGGAGTCCTGTTGAAATAGAGCCACGTGGCCTGTAATGATGGCTCATGCTTTAATCCCTGGATTTGGCAAGCTGAGGTAGGAGATTGTGTATTCAAGCACTGACTAGGGTTATTAAGGGTAACATGACACAAAACAAAGCAAAGTGTCTCAAACCAAATATAAGCATAAAATAGCATTGGTATCACTCATCAGACAGAGAAGATACTTTTCTAATAGATCTCTGTCCTAACATGTGAAGGACATCCAACGTGAAACATTTGAGATTTCAGTTTGTTTACCTATTTCTAACTCTTTGCTTTTCAGATTTGCTTGGAAGCATAGAAGAAATCCTTCCCAGCCTCCCCAAACATGTCAGTGTTTGGGGAATGAAGGATTCTGTTCCACAAGGTGTAGTTTCCCTCAAAGAAAAGCTGAGTCTCGTCTCTGATGAGCCAGTACCGCCAAGCTATCATGTCACCTCAAGCCTCAAGTCTACTTGCCTCTATATTTTTACCTCTGGAACAACAGGTATGTTTGTCCTCTGTCTCTCTGTCTCTCTGTCTCTCTGTCTCTCTGTCTCTCTGTCTCTCTCTCTCTCTCTCTCTCTCTCTCTCTTTGTCCTGTGTGTATATGTGTGAGCCTAGAATAAAGTGTCATGTGACCTTCATTGCTCTCTACTTTATTGCCTTGAGGTAGGTCTATCATTAGAACTTTCTAGCTAAATCGACTGGCTAGCCAGCTCTTAGAACCACCTGGTGTGTGTGTGTGTGTGTGTGTGTGTGTGAGAGAGAGAGAGAGAGAGAGAGAGAGAGAGAGAGAGAGAGAGAGAAATACTGGTATTACAGGCATTGCGCAGATATGACACACATACAAATAATTAAAAATACGAAAATCTTAGATCTGTTGTGTTAGATCTCAAACCTAGACACATGGCTAGCCGGGAAACCTATTTTATTTATCAAAGCAGACCTGTCTGCCAGCTTCTCCTTGAATCTCTCAGTACCTACTACAGAATCAACCTTGAAGGAACTCTAGCAGACCTGAACATGACAAACCTGATTTGGCAGGCCTTGTCCTGCCTCCAGTTTCTCTTCCTTACTAAACCCATTAGATCACATTCCTAAAGCTGGGTCCCAAGAACTATTCTCTTTTTTGGCCACTTTCTCCTCCTGAGGCTAACTACCAAGGTCCAGCTGTCAAAATTCCCCTTGAGCTACATTAATTAACCTGTCCAATCAAAATTACACACCTCATCCTAACAAGAGATTTCCCCTTTTATCTCTATAAACTGCCTTTTGCCTATTGGCCACACCTGCCTCCTCTCTATCCAGAGGCAGTCTTTTGTCCCTTCTTTGTTCCCTTCCTCTTCCCCTTCTCCCTTGTTTCAGAATTTTAATTTTGGATTTTCTGTGTTCACGTTGAGAAGTCTTTTGTCTTTGTGCTTCTTGCCCTTGAATTTACAGTAGTTCATAGTATCCTGAAGACTTACACTGGGGATGGTCCTGTTTAGTCATTTACTGAGAAGCTAATAGCTATTTTCAGTCTGGAAATTGATGTCTTACATCTCTAAGCATTTTTCATATTAAAAAAATACACCTCTCCTCTTTGATTGTTCATTTCTGTTCCCCCTCTCCCTTTCCTCCTATTGCAGGAGCTTTGCCATTCACTCATCTTTGGAGCCTCTCCATTTTTATAAATCGAGCCTCTTCGACTAAGTCATTAATTTCCTCTTTTTTTCCTATTTTTCTTCTCTTCATTTTTATATTTACTTTTTTAGAGATTTATTTCCCTATTCTGTGTCTTTTTAATATTCTTCTGTGAGAAGCCTATTATTATACTCTTGATAATTTATTGCTTATATCTTTCAAATGTCTTTATCTTGCCTGTTTTTTTTTCATTTCTTTTTATGTTTTAGTTTGTATTGCCTTGTTTTTTGCTTCCAAACTTCTTGAAACATTGGGTTTCTTTTGACTGGCAGTTCATTCTTAAAAGTGTAGGTAGTAACACCCCCTCCCCCAAACACACACATACAAAAAGAAACAAAACAAAACAAACAAACAAACAAAAAAACAACAACAACTCATGAGTAGAAGGCAAGCATACCTTCTTGTGAGATTTATCTACTGGATGGTTTCCTTGCCTAGGCTTTGCTGTGTGTGGTGTATGTGGGTGTAGCAGGGTGCCCTTGGCTACTTGTCTGTCTTTGAGCTATTGAGATGCTTCAGAAAAGAATCTCTAAGTAGAAAAATAGCAAGTGTTAAAGGGGAAGTGAGAAGATAAGAATGTTTGCAGACTTCCTCTTATCTCCCTGTTTTAACCTCCTTTTCTTGACATTTCCAGAAGTTTTTGTTTGTTTGTTTTCTAGAGAAAACTGTCTACAGTGTTGATGGGACTAGAACTGTTTCACAACCCACACCCTAGCCAATTTATGCCCACACCTTTATTGTCTTACTCTTTGAGGGGACTAATTTCCTTATCTGTGAGCCTTTCTGGGGTTCTATGGAGGCAAACCAGCTTTCTTTTGGCTTCCCCTAAATAAAGTTTGGCTTTATTGGATGGGCTCCACGGCTCACCACACTCTCATCTCTTTAGTAAAACTTTGGAGTGTGTTATCTTCTACTTATCTCCTTTGTGCTTAGGGTCTGCAGATGTGTTCCATCTAGTCTGTCCATTACTAGTTGGACTTGAAGAGTCAGGATCAGGAATCTCTAACAAGGCCACCTCAACATGCATAGGGCAGCTATGTATTCAAGTTTTTCTATAGGTCTCAAGAGGAAACCAAGCTTCATGTAGTATTCTGGTTCTGGAGCCAGCTGTCTTTACCATATAGCAAGTTCCCTCTTTACATTATGGATCCCCTCCCTTTCTTCATCCAATATATTAAACAAATTTTGCAATTATTCCCCCAAACTGTTCTTGTATTGGAACTGTCTTTCTCTTGGTGTATTCTAGCCCTTCTTATCTTTCTCCTAGTTTTCAAGTAATAGGACATATCCTAACTCCCCACTTTCTTCCTAGACCCTATACCAGTGGTCAAACTGCATTTGAAGAGTTCTAGTGTCAGGATTCATAAATTATTAAAATGTTAAAAATTGTAAAGCCAACCTAAGGTTGTCTTTCTCAAAAAAAAAAAAAAAGTTCACCAAGAAAGATGCAAACAAGTGCCTTATAACTGTATTGATTTTAAAAAATACCACTGCTCTATGCTCCAAAGTTTTTATTATAAGCTCTCTGGTTTTTCTTTCTTTGTTTGTTTGGGTTTTTATGTTTTAGTTTTGTTTTTTCTTAGGAAGGGTTGTTTGGTTTTTTGTTTGTTTGTTTGTTTGTTTTGTTTTTCAAGATAGGGTTTCTCTGTGTAGCCCTGGCTGTCCTGAAACTCACTCTGTAGAGACCTCAAGCTCATAGATTTGCCTGCTTCTGTCTCTCTAGTGCTAGGAAAAAAGACATGTAGCACCACTGTCCTCCAGTGTGTTAACATGTTATCTGAAAGCCCTAATCAGACTTGAATTGTTCTTCTGATTATCTTCTTCATTCAAACCTAAACACCATTAACTTCTGATCATTTTTTGATAAGTTCCTATCTCTGGTTCCTTTATCAATAAATGTACTAAGTACCTTCCATTGTTTGGAGTAAGTTCATGAGTGTATTGCACACCGGAAAATAGCTGAACTAGTAAAGGTAAATGGCTCAAGAAGTTCACTAAAGTGGCTTGAAAGCGACAGGAGCATTAAATGTAGTGTTGCTGCTTTTGGACCAGCCTCTCCAGGAAGAGCATTTCATTTAAGAGCTGGTTTGCCAGGGGACTCAGGGACACTGCAGGGAGTAGAGGATGTGGTGACTAAGGCATAGAACTTCTCTGTAACAGAAAACTCAAGAATATTTGCTCCTCTGGATGAGGAACAGAAAGCCATTCTTTATGATCGTGCCTTCACTTATTTACATATAGTTTTGAGGGAAAAATTTGGATTCTCAGTACAGGGTGTAAAAGTCTAAGCTATTGGGAGTAGCTACAAAGACATCTTTTGAGAAAGAACATGGTTTTAAGTGGCAAATATTATTCCAACTTCATATGTAAGGTCAAGTCTGATCCCATTAATGAAACAGAGCAGGAAGTCTGTCAGGAATTTCAGAGCTGGCACAAAACATGGCAGACATGAGACTTCCTGGAGCACATTCGAAGTCTCCACGGACTGTGGATGCCTCCTGTGGTTCCTCAGGCTTTGCTCTGCTTCCAGGAAACCACCTGCTTGGCCTCACCTCTTTAACATTTTATGAAGCCAACGAGTTTATTAATGAGATATATTTGTTAGTGTTTGTGGTTCTAGGGATTGGATACAGGGCTTTTGAAAGCTGATTGAGGGAAGCTCTTGACCACTGACCCACACTTCAAGCCACAGTGAAGTAGATACAAAATGGAAGCCTGTGCAGGAAATCATCTGAAAACAAAAACTTTTAAACTCAAAGAAGAGTGGGATACAATTAAATTCAGTTGTAGCCAATTCGATTAAATTTAATTAAATTAATTAAAGCGATAATATTTATGAACAGGAAGACAAGTTGTATTCCGTGATAGAGAAATATAACATAAAAGTGCTCATGTTCAGAAATGATCACACAGTATCATATGGGTTAACCTTTCAGATTTTTTTGATGGATGAATTCTTTTTTTTTAAAATTTTTTAAGATTTTTTTAATTTTTAATTTTTATTTTTATTAATTACACTTTATTCACTTTGTATCCCCTCATAAGTCCCTCCCTCCTCCCCTCCTGATCCCACCCTCCCTCCCCCTTCTTCACCCATGCCCCTCCCCAAGTCCACTGATAAGGGAGGTCCTCCTCTCCTTCCTTCTGATCTTAGTCTATCAGATCTCATCAGGAGTGGCTGCATTGTCATCTTCTGTGGCCTGTTAAGGCTGCTCCCCCCTCAGGGGGAGGTGATCAAAGAGCAAGCCAATCAGATTAGATGGATGAATTATTATGCTGACATTATAATTTTCTATGCCAACATCAAATTCTAAAGAAGAAAATTCCAAAAAAAAAAAAAAAAAAAAAAGGAAAATATCTGTCTGTAGATGCCAGTACCCAGGCACTATGCAAAATGCAAATGTTTTATATATTGCTTACAACTATGCATTTTCATAAGAAACTAATTATATGTGGGAGAAGGCTAGACAGAGAAGAAAACTATGTTTGGCTCATAAAATGTATGGAACAGTTACAATATTTTCATGAGCTTTGCATTTTTAAAAGATTATATGATAAGACATGTTTAAACATGATAAAGTGAATGGTCCTTAGTGAGAGTCCTATTTGGAGGAATTGTTCTCAGGAAACATCTTTACATTAAATCTTGATTTTATTACGGACCCTATTATTTGGGGGCATATATTTTCAGATCTTAGCATTTCTTTCATTATTTTCTAGCAGATTCTACACATTTCTAGCATATTCTATCAAATATGCTATTCTAGATACAAGAATAATTTTGATGTATTTTTTGTCTCAATTCTTTGTGTAGTTGCTATCAGGATAATCTTCTTTTCATAGAGCTATATATAATGGAACTTGACATTATATATATATAACTTGACATTAAAAATAACAGATCCACTCATACTTTGAGTATGAGTGACATGACCCTACATAACAGACTGAAGCTACTCTGGAATCCATGTTCTGCTATTGTAGGGATTGCATAGACTTCTGAAGCTACAGCACAAAGGAAATTATAAATCAATCTATCCAGAAAATACAGTGGGGGAACTAGGAAAGTGGGCTATGGCAAGGAGGGGTTAATATGATTCAGATAGTATTTTAAAGCATCATGTTATAGGTTGGTGGAGGCTAAATGCCACTTAACAGTATGTTTCAAAAGGCTTACCCAATGGTCATCAGAAAATTATCTCCTACAACTAAACATAGATAACTATTCTCTAAAGCATAAAGCTAGCCAAGATACCTTTTGTTCTCCACCTACATTCCACCTTTCCATAACTATGATACTTATTTGCTGACATCAGTTTGCACAATCTTGAGCATGGATGGCAGTCCCTCAGAGAACATGTGTAGGTTAACTTGTCTTTCTTTTCTTCTCTTCCAGGTCTACCCAAAGCAGCTGTGATTAGTCAGTTGCAGGTGTTGAAGGGCTCTGTTGGGCTATGGGCTTTTGGCTGCACAGCTGATGACATTGTTTATGTAACTCTCCCACTGTACCATAGCTCAGGGGCTCTCCTGGGAATTGGTGGATGTGTTGAGCTGGGTAAGTCTTTATTTTTTGTTGTTGTTTGTTTTGATAAGTTATCACAATATTTTAATCAGAGCTTATGTTCATCAAAACTTAAAGTATTGCACAATTACATTGTAATAATTGTGAAAAGGACACATTTTCAAAACATAGCATATTCTTAAACTACAAAGGCCAAAGACCTGAGCATTTGCCCTTGTGATTTCAGCAGTTTATAGACTCCCTTGTGGTTACTCATTCTCCAGGAGACTGGGCCCAGGTTCCCCAAACAGTAACTCAAAAGGAGTAAATATTTCAGCTGCATGATGGTTTAACACAAGCTCTGAAATCATAAAAATGACTTCAGCAGCATTCTTCTGAACAAAACAAGTCAAAGTGCACACTAGAGTCTAGATATGAATGTGGGAACATAGACTGCACCTCTTCCAGGCAAAAAGAGCAAGTTTGTATTACCCAGATGAGTGAGGGGAAGGAATTGAAGGCCTGATTCTTTTCTCCCCACAGTCTGTCCCAAACACTCAAGAAGTCTTGTGATGGAGTTTATGATTCAGTAAATTCCATTTGTAGACATGCAAGATGCTGTTTCATTTGCCAGCTCTGAAATAATAGAGCTCACTCATTACTGCTAGTTTATGCCTGATGTATGATTGCAGGCTATTCAGAGCATGATCAATATTCACAGGAAAGAAGTACCAAATGTTAAAAGCATATGTGTGAATTTGCATGGAGACATATGTTGCTGTCAAGATAGGGTTGTTAGAAGTAAAGGAAGTGAGTGATCATAGTCATTTCTCCACAGACACAGCAAGTGATCGATCATACATACACATATAGATCATCGTGAGAGTTAAGGAAACTGGGCGACAGTCCAGAGACCTGATTTTAGAATAACAGAAAGGGAATACTGAACACATCATGAGGGAAGGAGCTGCCGTGTTGCCTCTTATCTAAGTGTAAGCTGTTCATCAGAGGCAGGGGGGAAAAAAAGGAAAGAGGGAGACAGAGACAGAGAGATTCTTTGTGGAAGAGAGAGGAGAGGGGCGTTTGACTAGGTCTGTTCTTTTGTTTGTTTGTACGTTGGGTGGTTGTTGTTTTTTTGTTTTGTTTTTCAAGACAGGCGTTTCCTGTGTATCCTTGGCTGTCCTGGTCTACAAAGCAATTCTCTTTGTAGACCAGGCTGGCCTCCAACTCATAAAGATCCACCTGCCTCTGCCTCCCTGAGTGCTAGGATTAAAGGCATGCACCATCATGCCCAGCTTCTAGGCCTGTTCTAGTAACAGACCTTGTGTGGTGGAATCCACTGCCAGCCAGAGCCCCAGGGACCTTACTGCCACAGCAATACCTGTTACAGAATGAGCTGTGTAAATGCCTTAGACTGGTCTCCTAACTTTGCCTATCACCCCTTCTTGAACAAACAGCGGTAGAGTGGCAAGCAGGACTCCATCCACCGAGAAGCAGGGCATGAAAACAAGCACGGGTGTTTCTCTTAGAACTCAGAGCCATTAAACACTGGGTAGTCATACTGAGGAGTGACTTTACTCATGGATGCAAGTCCAAGAGAACTGAAAACATGCAGTCACACCTGGCCATGGTGTGTCAGTTACCATTATTGTTGATAGCCAAAAAATAGAATCAATCTAAATACATAAAATATTACATATCTATGGGAATACTTAGCCACACAGAGGATGAAGTATTGGTACAATCTTACAAGATAAACAAACCCAAACTATATTTCATAGTAACTGAAAGGGCTATGAAAAGACACACGTGTCACATTCGTCCAGAGCAGGAAAGTTTAGACAGATGTATATAAATGGTCGCCTAGGGTAAGGGAAGTTGGAAATTGGAATGCCTGCTAAGGTGATGGGGTTCCTTTTGGGGTAACAAAAATAACTGCCCTCGATTTAAATGATAATTATGGCAGTTTTGTAACTATGTAAAACGGCACTGGATTATATACATTAAATTTTGAATTATTTGTTATTGTGACTTATATCCCAATTAGAGATAGGAAACTGTCTTAGTTAGTGTTTTATTGCTGTAAAGAGACACCATGACCATGGCAACTCTTATAACGAAAGCATTTAAATGGGCTGGCTTACAATTTCAGAGGTTTAGTCCATTATCATCATGGCAGAACACAGCGGTGTTCAGGCAGACACGGTGTTGGAAAAGGACCTGAGAGTTCTATATATTGATCCACAGGAAGCAGAAGGAGACAGTGTGTCACACTGGGTGTAGCTTGAGCATATGAGATCTCGAAGCCCATCCCCATGGTAACATACTTCCTCCAACAAGGCCACACCCCTAACAGTGCCCCTCCCTCTGGGCCCAGAATTTAAACCTGTGGGTCTGTGGGGCCCACTCCTATTCAGACACCACAGACACCATGTTAAAACATATTATTAAACCTAGGTAGTATAACCAATTAATGACATTTTTGTTGGTGGGATTTTAGAACAACTTATTAAATCTTTACTTAGGAGTATGAGGAATCTCCTTTAAAGTCTTCACAACAAACTGCATGTTTTTGTGCAAGGATAAAATGAGTTGATATCCCTTATCTCTGAGAAGGGTGGATGGGTGCCTGTGGCCATACACAGGTAATTCAAATGCTGGTGCTACACATGCACTTCCAATACCTGTGGTTCACATGTGAACTTCCAATGCTCATAGCAATACACATGTAATTCCTACTGATTTTGAAGGTGCTTTCATTCCACAGATTGGAAAAAGCACAGCTGCAGCCTATACATTCGTAGTTCACATGACTACATCAAAAGGTTATTGTACCAAAACGATCATGTTTCCAAATAAATTTGCTACCAGTGGCTGAGGGGTGAGTTATGAAAGCACCAGAAGTGAGTGAACACACATCCGTGTTCACAGTAACTTCATGTCTGGTTTTACCTCTCCTCATAGGTGCCACATGTGTGTTAAAGAAGAAATTCTCTGCAAGCCAGTTTTGGGATGATTGCAAGAAGTACAATGTCACTGTGTTTCAGTACATTGGGGAACTTTGCCGTTATCTATGCAAACAACCTCAGGTAAGAGAGAGATCATTACTGGAGGCATGAAGGATTTCAGACAGAATACTCACGGCAGTGGACGGGGAGGATTTTATTCTTTGCTTTCACTCCACAGTCCTCCAGAACACGATTTATCAAAGACACAGAAGAGCTTACAATATACAAGATAAAATAAATATAAAAGTTCAAGAAAATGAGAGGGGGACCATCCAGGAAAGGATTAATAATATGCTTTGTTCTGTACCAGGACAGGTCAGATCCATAATCTAGTCCACTTCAGGTTCAGGCTAATCCAAGTTTTATTATGAAATTAGATGCATATTATCTTTATAGAAAAATAACTCCACCTGTAGAGAAGATAATACTTAAAAATTCTTGGCTTTAAAAATGACACCAATTATAGTTTTCTATTGAATAAATGATTACCGTGGGTGTATCCCTGTTAGGTTTTTTTTTTTTTAATTTTTAAAGGAAACTTTATTTTCTACCCATCCCCTAGCCCCTCAAAACAGTCAGTCTGGCATGCTTTTGATCAGTCCCTGCTGCATGAGAAATAGGTAAGTGCAGAGATTCGACAGAGCCCACTGTTTGTCTTTGTGGCTTATTTGCTTTTTCTGTCCTTGATTTATTCTGGCCTCATTTATCTTTCCAAATGCTTGAAAAACAACTTTCTGGCTTTCTAAGCACTCTTGACAGCTAAGAAATCTTTTTTTAATGAAATCAATACCCACCTCTTCCAGAGAGGTTGGTCCCCTTAGTGAGAAGAGACAGCAGAGCCATGGCTCTGAGCTATACCCCCAGGCCTGAGTTCCCTCACTCAGCATATTTGCCAAGCTGGGGATGAAGGGTAGACTTGGGCAACACTTTTGTCTTTCCTGGTTAAAATATTAACATTACTTCTTCCACTAATTATTTTCAGTCCAGAAGAAACTAAGTTGGGAGCCCTAAATAAAACTTTATTAAATACGTGGGATTGCACAGGACAGATCAACACAGAAAAGAATGTGAATGTGGATAACCAGATCTATAGGATATTTTTATTTATGGGTTTGGAGTTCACCACGGGAAGACTTCTTGTCCTGTCTGTGTGTATGTTTGGTTTTGGAGATGAGGTTTCTCCGTGTAAACTTAGCTGTCCTGGACTCAATAGACCAGACTGCCAACTTTCTTCTTTTTTCAGAGCCATCTATATTATTTTTTATCAAAAAATTTACATTGATTTAAAGAACATTTGGCTTCATCATCTTTTCTTATCATCATATATATAAATGTACATGATGTTTCAAACCATGGTCTAGGAGATACCCAGTGTTGCCTCCATTCTGTAAGCCGACCTAAGTTGCTGCTTGCACTATTTCAGTGTATTATTTGTAGGGCTTGCATGGAAAGTTGGAACATAATTTGGTTTTAAAGAGGCATAGGTGTGTGCTGGGGACATTCATGCATGCATGATTATCGTTAAGGTTTAGGAACAAGACATGGTACTTAGAATCAGAGTGGAAGGCTCAACATCCCTACCATCTGATGTTGATGCTTTTAGGTGAACATTTCAGAATGAAACCTGTTTCCTGCAGGAAACAGCTCACCACGCCGGGCTGCAGGCAACGGTCATTTGGTTTTGCCTTCAGTTTTCTTGCTTCTGCCTCTACATGTAGCAATGAACATTCTCAGTTCCTTAAAGCTTAAAGTTATGGAGAATTTTCTGCATTTAAAGAGAAAAGTCTGAAGTGTCAGCTTCCTTTGGCATCTAAAGAAGGTCTTCAGCCCAGGTGTGTTAGGGTTTCTCAGAGGTGGATGGAGTTTGTCTGCTAGAAGAAAGAGACTGTTTCTGAGAAGAGATTGCTGACCTGGTAGGAGGTAACTTCCTTTCTGATCCCTGCTGCACCAGACAGCAGATTAACAGAGAGGTTTTTAAAGAACCCAGGGCTTCAACATTGGTGTGACTCCTTTGTGGATGTCATCACACTAGTCTGGCACTTTGTACTGAAAGCCAGATGGACATGTCTACTGAGAACTAAGCCCACAGAATATCTGTGATAAAAGTTCTGACAGTGCCAAAAAAAAAAAAATCTTTTTAATTTTTCAGTGAGTCTCTAAGTGGCTGATGAATAAGGAAATATTTTCTGTGGTTTAGAAAATTGTTGTATCTAATCTATCATCTATCTATCTATCTATCTATCTATCTATCTATCTATCATCTATCTATTTATCTATCTATCATCATAATCTATCTATCTTCATCTCTCATTCTTGCTTTATGTGTGTGAGACTATCTAAATAAATACAGGAAAGCTGTAAAGGATTCTGTATGCCTTTTCAGAAACGTAAGAGAAAAAAATACTGCATCAGAGGTCATTTTTCGATAGCCTCCTGTTACTGAAACTACTAGGCTAATTTTAGTTAAAATGAAGTATAGACTTTTGAGACTTTTTCAAGTGTGTCCATAAACAAAAATAAATGGGAGAAGTATGAAAATGTCAGAGAAAAGAACACCATAGAAAAGATTACCAAAAGAATTTGTATCACTTTTTTAGGTATATAATCCATATTCAGAATCTTGTCTATGCCAGCCTTGTTGAATTACCATTGACAGGCCTTTTGAAGAGTCCCATGTAGATTGGCTAAAATGTTTATGGGATCATTTCCTGAAACAAATGTATGTTTGTTTTCCTATTCTGGAATCTAGGATAATTTTGTTGCAATCATAGCGTGTATTTTGGCTGTACCATGCACATCCCTTCTTCTGGGTGCTGGGAAGCACTTGTTCTCACAGTGTCTTCCAAATAATTTCCTCCAAGTGACTGACCTGACCATCCTTCACATAGTGGTCTGGATCCAATGAGTGACAAAAGTCTCGGTGTTTCAAAGTCTCAGGCTTCCTGTCTCCGTTTCAGAGTGATAATGAAAATAGAAAAGGTCACTGTGAAAACTGTGCCAGTTAACAAGATGGTTCTAAGTTTGTGTTAAAATCAAGAGAAATTCTGTACTTTGAACTTTGTCTATAATTTAGGAGAAAGGTCATCAACCCATAACAAGTATTTTGGGCTTGCCTCACAAGATTCTGCTCATGTATCACAAAAAATGCATAGATGATCTCCAAATAAGCAGGGAATGACTGTGCTTTATCAAAATGTTTGAAACACACAGGCAGGCCAATTGTGCTCTTTGAAGGCTGTAGTTTGCCAAGGCTTGATTTAGACTTCATGATAATATTAGACACTTATGTAAAGCGAAATTTCTATTCAAAATTTCTGCGCAATAGGATTTTGAAAGCTTTCCATTTATTTTTTTTACTTCCTCTCATATATATACATGTGTGAGAGCGATTATGTGCAGAAGTGTACACCCCCAATAACATTAACTTTTGGGCTTCCTACATAAATTTGTGATGCTACATTTTTGTTACTGTAAGTCCTTTTCATTTGTAAGCACCTACTTCTGTGTTAGCAGTTTGAATCAAGGAAACAAAATTGTGAATAATGACTCTGGCAACTTTCAATAATTATCTCAGTAACCTGTGAAATGGTAACTTTATTATATCACTCAGAGAAAACATTTTGCCATGTTTTACTTCCAGAAGTGCATGTTGGATTCTCAAGTATTGTTGAGAATCGCTTTAAAAAGTTTTGTAAGTCTACCTAGCAAGTCAACTGAAAGACTCACTCCTGACCTGGAGAACTTCTGCTTTCCAGTCTTTTCAAGTGCAGGGTATAGAGTTAAGATTAAACTAATGGACAGGAGCCTACTGCAGAGGGCCTCTGAAAGACTCTACCCAGCTGTGTATCAAAGCAGATGCCAAGACTCGTAGCCAAACTTTGGGCAGAGTGCAGGGAATCTTATGAAAGAAGGGGGAGATTGTAAGATCTGGAGAGGACAGCAGCTCTACAAGGAGAGCAACAGAACCAATAAATCTGCACCCAGTGGTCTTTTCTGAGACTGATACTCCAACCAAGGACCATTCATGGATATAACCTAGAACCCCTGCACAGATGTAGCCCATGGCAGCTCAGTGTCCAAGTGGGTTCCCTAGTAATGGGAACAGGAACTATCTCTGACATGAACTCATTGGCAGGCTCTTTGACTTCCAACCCCCTTGAGGCTGGAGTAGCCTTGCCAGGGCACAGAGGAGGACAATGCAGCCAGTCCTGATGAGAACTGATAGCCTAGGGTCAGATGGAAGGGGAGGAGGACCTCCCCTATCAGTGGACTTGGAGAGAGGCATGGGAGGAGATGACGGAGGGAAGGTGGGATTTGGAGGGATTGAGGGAGGGGGCTACAGCTGGGATACAACATGAATAAACTATAATTAATACAAAAAAATAAAAATTTAACAAATAGAAAGGAAGCGATCACTTAGGATGGGAAGTATTGGGAATAGATTGGAGAAGTAGGCTTTTATTTTTTTTTCAGAGGTGATGAACTTGAGAGTCATAAGAAGAGTTTGAAGAGGTATAGCTGGTAGAATGTAGATTAGTGGTTAACACTCTAATACAGTTACTCATGTAGTAGTGACACCAACCATAAATTTTTTCATCGCTACTTTATAACTGTATTTTTGTTGCTGTTATGAACCTAATGTAAACATCAGATAGGCAGATATCTGATGTACCATCTCAGAAGGGTTCAGGATCCACAAGTTGAGACCCACTGGTCTAGAGTGAGAAAGGAAGTGAGTGAAGTAATTGCATTTCAACTAAAATCATTTTTTTTTAAATTTGGCTAATAAAGACTATCCATTCAAAAAAAAAAAAAGAATAAACTAATGGAATCTGAATTGACTGGACATGATGCAACTCAGTCCATGAAGTAAAAAAAAAAAGTCACCCCCTTGTCATAAAATTAACACTAAATGAATGTACTAGTTCAATATGAGAAGACAAAGAAATGTTCTAGTGATTATTATCATTGCTACTTATATGATAGGAATATGTTAAACATAAATGAAGGAGTGTTAACAAGAGAAAAAGAATATATTTAAAAATGAATGGTGGTTACAATATTAAAAATAAAATAAAATTGAGAAGAATCTTTGTAGCTATTAAAACAGTATATCTGCTGAGTGTGTCATTAAGTAAAAATAATTCAATTTGCTTAAAACCGAAGTTAACTCGGTCTACAGGATACTGTTTCTTATGGAATGAGGTTTTAAGTGAAAATCCTTAGCTTTAATTTGTTAAAGTGATAGTCCTCTCCTGTTACCTTGATTTACCATTGTATGTACTGTCACCTTGAACTGAGAGCCAAAATAACCCCTTTCTTCCCTAAGTTTCTTTCATCAGAGTATTTTATCAGAACAACAGGAAAAGTAATTAAGACAAGCTAACAATTTAGAACAATATCCAGAACACACCAACAAAGTAGATTTACATAGCTGCATCACATTGTCATCTTATCAGTGAAGGCGTATGGAACTGGAAAATAACATTGCAACTAGAATTATAAATTTTGTTTCCATTTTTATTTTTTCTTTATTTGTCAAGTTTTCTATGGTGTTTGTAATTTCATTTTCTTCTGCAAGAAGTCAGTTGCCATTTCTCCATACATCTCTGAGGACACTCATCTGGGTGTTTTTTTTTTTCCTTCTTTCTTTCTTTCTTTTAAAATTTACTGTAATGTGTATGGGTAGCTTTCCTCCATAGGTGGCTGTGCAATACTTACGTGCCCAATGCCCGTGGAGGCCAGAAGAGGGTGTGAGGTCTTCTGAGAATGGGGTCACAGACAGTTCTGAGCTACCATGTGGGTGTTGGGAGTCAAACCTGAATCCTCTGCTAAAACAGCTAATTGATGAATCATCTCCCCAGGGCCTGATTTTTCGTTTGAAGGAGACACAGGTAGATAAAGAAGACTCTAGCATTAGAGGATCAAAACTGATATTTTGAACAAAGGGGTTTTGGTGATTCCTTTGACTGGTTTGGTTTGCTATATGAGCTATAGCGCTGAGATATAATTATATCTCACATTTAAAGGTTTATATAACCACAACCCATAAGTCACTTCTGTGGAATCTGATTTATAGACTCCTTTTGTATTGCCTTCAGTACCGTGCCAAGACATTTAACAATGATTCCTGATGAAGTGCACCTCTGACTTGAAAAGCATCCAAGAATTGTGTCCTATAAAAGATTGCTCTCTGCTCAAGCAAAATAAATCACAAGGCTTGCAATTCTACCGTCTTATTCAGAGAAATGGTAGTGAAAAGTCCTAGATTAGTTGCATCCCAGATAAGTAACATCTTCCAGCTCCCAGGAGGTGAGGCCAGGACATCTGCTCTGGGCTGTGTGAGAAGGAGCAGCCCTCATCCAGTGAGCTTCTTGATCCATCTGCAGAAGTTAACTGAAGCCCCTTTGATCGATGAATCAACCAACCAGTGAGCACATTTCAAAGGACTCTGTGATCTTTGCTCTTATTATACTTATTTCTATTGTTTTTAAAATCAAAGTTATAGTTTCCACAGTTAAAAGATTGAAAGAGGAGCTGGGGAAATGACCCAGTGGCTTCAGAGTGGTACTGTGATTGCAGATGCCTAGAGTCCAGTTGCCAGCACCCAGGTCAGGTGGCTCAAACCCCTAGTACCCCATGGCCAAGGGCTCTGACCACTCTGACCTCCACAGGCACTTTTTCTCACTTGCATATACCCAGGTACACACAGTTAATTTTAAAAAGTTGGAAAAGTTCTGAAGAAGTGGTTCTGGGAAGGGTAAAATGGCTTGAGGTGTAAACAAAAGGACCTGAATTCACATTCCTAACACTCTCCTGGAAAGCCCAGCAAGGCCTCACTTACCTGTCTAACTTGGCTTGTCTCACTTACGTCTGAGATTTCCCTTGTCTTGGTTTCTGCAGCTTGTAAACCTGTGTGCAGTAGGGATGTTGCGGAAGGAGATCTTGTGGCTGTTTTACAGTTATGACTCAAAAACAGGAAGATTATCCTACTATCCTAGAGATGCAATCCAGTGCCAGAGGCCTGTAAAGTAGAGACCTCTGTCTGACTGCAAGCAAGAAAGGTTTTGCAAGTGTGATTTGGGGAGCAATGAGTCATGTGACATCTCTACAGCAAACTCCCATGTTACAAGGTCCACATGGGCCATGAAGAGGGGAGCCCAGACAGATGTTGTCTGTATCTGTGACACGAGTGTGAAAGTGCTTAAGAATGATACTCCCCCTTGAAGTAGTGAGTTCTGGGTCATTTTGAGGGGCTACTGGTAAATTAGCCCTTTCTTTACATCTCAAATTTTTCCTAGAACAGAGATGAGCCTTTCTTAGTATGGGATGTAAATTAGTTTTCTTTAGGACCAAAAGGTGTCTGTAGTTCCCTATGTTGTTTGCTACCTTCTAAAGAGTAGCCTGGCATCATCATCATCATTACTGTTGTTGTTGTTGTTATTGCTATTAGTATTCAATTAGTATTCAATAACCACATACTGTTATAACTATCTATGCACATCCATATCCATAGATATATAAACATATATGCATACATCATAATCAATTTGTATTTGACTCTTTGCATACATGTCATTTTACTAATATATGTAATTTTATATGTAATGTCCTTTAATGGACAGTGTTTATACATTTGTAAACATATACACACATATGTATATCCATGAATATACTTATTGATATCATGAGAAAGAGAACTTTTAAATATTTCTTTTTTAATAGTATACACACATTTTTTTCAAAGTATTGGTTTTGCTACATGCTGTAAGCTTTCACCTTTCTTTTTGGTTAAAAAATGCTTCCAATTTCTGTGGTATTTTTTTCTTCTACTCACTGGGTATTTAAAACTGTTTTATTATTTGTAAACTTGCCTGATTTGTGTAATTGGTGTCAGGCAATGCTTTGGATTAGATTAAGACTTGCTACAAGATTAGCTGTATGATTGATGTATTTTGCTAAAGGCTTTATGAACATTGGAAGAGGGTGTATGTCCTTTGGTGATATCTCTTAATGTTGTGTACACATAAATTCTCTCAAGCCAACTCATTTTCTTTGTGCTTCTCTGTTCCTACGATTCTTTTCCTACCTATTCAACCAGCACCAGAGAGGGGCTGGCAATGGAGGTTACCTGTTGCTTCTCTCTTTCTGCAACATGTTTATACTTACATATTTTGACTGTTACTTGATGAAAAGGAATCCAACATTATCCTTCTGGTGTATTATTAAATGTTCTTCTCTGTTTGCTGAAACATTTCTGTAATTAAAGTCAGCCACACAGCACAGGCTATGCTTGTGCTAGCTTCTCCTTGTGTGAGGGTTGCAGGGCATTCTTTCCCAGCCTGACTGCTCTCAAGTATTGTATCAGCTGATACTGCGGTTTGTTATCCCATTGTTGTGATAAAACACTCTGACAAAAGCAGTTTAAAAGGAAAAGGCTTTATTGTAGCTCATAGTTCAAGGTCGGCTTATCACAGCAGAGAAGGCAGAAATGATACTATACCCACCACACTATCCCATCCTCAAAGAAAAGAGCAGTAATTTTTGCTCTATGTTCAAGAAACATAGCATCAGCTGGGTGGCTGTATGGCACTCCTTTAATCCCAGCACTCAGGAAGACAGACACAGGTGGATCTCCGTGAGTTTGAGTCCAGCTTGGTGTACAGAGTGAGTTCCAGGACAGTCAAGACTGCACAGAGAAACCCTGTCTCGACAACCCCCCGCCCCCCCCCAAAAGAAAGAAAAACATAGCATCCATTAACATGAATAATGCACATTTAAGTTCAAGTAAGACTGCATTATTATTGTAATCATGGTAAATTGATAATTTGCTCAGAACTACTTCTGGTTAATATGTAAAAGCAATATTAAATTAGCAATAGTAATGATAAAGTAGAAAAACCAATGGCCTTGATACTGACAATTTAATACGACTACTTGTTCACAGTAGGTTTCTCTAAGCACCAGCAAAATGGTTTTGAATGAAACATTTTAGTCTGTAATTGCTCAAGAATAAATAGAAATGAATGAGAAGTGATTTGGGAAACTAAAAAGTGAGCAAATAAAAAGATGTGATGAAGAGTGGATGAGGCAGATACATAAGCCTATAGGAGAGGGCCCAACAAATGCTCCTCAAGGTCCAGAAATTGTGAGAAAGAATGAGGGAGCTACGAAGCTTGCCTGTGAAGCCTGCCTTGCTTAAATGCTAGAAAAGTTACTCTCTGAATTCCAGATATAAAGAAAACCAGTTTGGGTGGAAAAGTTATAGGAACAGGAGTGTTTAATGAAAGTGCATTTCAGATGAAGGGGAACCACCTTGCGCTAATTACAGTTCTGAGGTTACGAACAAGAGCAATAAACTCTTCAGTTATCAGACAAGTTAATTCTAAGGATTTGGTTTTTACTCTTACTTCCTCAGTTGGGAATTGGGGCGGGGGGTTGCCCATTGGCTGCAGTATTATACAGGTAATAAATGATAGGCCTAGGAAAATAAACTTAAATATTTCATAGTCCTTTATAAGGTTTGTTCATCTTGAAATAAAGTTCCTCCCTTTCTAGTATATTTACCCCCCAAAGGGTCTTTGCAACTTCTAATTTGGAAAGAACGTCCCCTACCCCTCCCACCCAGCAGTTATGGAGAAGAACCAGACACATCCCTCCCGCCTAGCATTCTCTACTGTGGATGATTCTCCAACAGGACCCCGTGGTTTCCTTGTTATGTTTGCTTCTCTCTTCTGTTAATGCACATGCCGCATTTACTTTCAGGACTGTTGTCATGTAAATAACAGTAATAAAAGAGAGAGTGGGGGAACTAGAATTATTTACAAGTGCAGTCTTTCCTTATAACAGAGAGAAGGGGAAAAGGACCATCGGGTGCGTTTGGCAGTCGGAAATGGTATGAGCAGCGAAGTGTGGAGACAATTTTTAGACAGATTCGGAAATATCAAAATGTGTGAATTTTACGGAGCTACGGAAGGAAACATAATTTTCATGAACCACACTGGCAAGATTGGATCAGTTGGGAGGACAAACTTTTTTTACAAAGTAAGTATAGAGCGTTCTGTGGAATCACTGAGGTCCACAGATTCTTATCTATGGCTTATACTTCTGCGCTGTGAGAATCCCCACCTCATTTTTTTGTAGCTGAGAACATTTGCAAAGCTAAGAGTGACTGTGAGGAGTTCTGAAAACTCCAGTCCTCTGCCGTGCGCTCCTTCCGTATCACGAAGACAATTATGGCTAACTTTGTTCAGTTGTCTAGTTAATGTTTAATAGTGAAACATAAGTCCTGAAGAGAGCTCTTCATTCCTCTTGCCTGTTTTTCTTTCACTACTCCTTATCTTTTATCATTTATGCCACATACATTATAAAAGCTCCTGGTACACAGCAATAATACATATTTTTAAGAATAAAAGATTCAAAGCAAACTCTGGAGAGCTAGATCAATGAATGGATGGAACACTTAACTGCTTGTCCAGAGAACCCCAGCACCATGTCAGGCAATTAGTCACAGTCACCTGTAACTCCAGCTCCATGGGATCTGATGCCTTCTGCTGGCTTCTTCAGGTATGTGCACCCCAGGGCATTCACTCACAAGTACACATAAATAAAATAAATTTTAAAAATTCTTAAGAAGGGCACAGGGGTCTTTTATGAGACTGTTTCTCCAACTAAGGACCATGTATGGATATAACCTAGAACCTCTGCTCGGATGTAGCCCATGGTAGCTCAGTATCCAAGTGGGTTTCCTAGTAAGGGGAACCGGGACTATTTCTGACATAAACTCAATGGCTGGCTCTTTGACCTCCTTCCCCGCACCCCGAAGAAGGATCAGCCTTGCTAGGCCATAGAGGAGGACATTGCAGCCAGTCCCGAAGATACCTGATAAGCTAGGGTCAGATGGAAGGGGAGGAGGACCTCCCCTATCAGTGGATTTAGAGAGGGGCAGGGAGGAGATGAAGAAGGAGGGTGGAATTGGGAGGCAATGAGGGAGGGGGCTATGGCTGGGATACAAAGTAAAGAACCTGGGATTAATATAAAAAAATAAAAATTACCAAAAAAAGAAGGGTAGAATTTTTGCTAAAACAACCACAAAACTTGTAAAGATAATTTTGTCTAAAAAAGCATCTCAAGGGGAAATAAACAAAATTGCAATGGTATAGGATATTTGAATAAAACAATAAACAAGCTACTTAAACTAAAGGATATATATGGGACCTGTATCTCTTAAATATATAATGCCCACTCTTTTCATGCACTTGGGGAACATTAACAAACATTACTACAGTGCTTAGGAAATTTAACATTTTTTTTGCATTTATGTGAAGACGGCATTTTGAAGCTGAAGCATCTCACAGTAGCTTCCAACAAGAGTGTTGAAGGTAACTTGTCTTTATACTTCTGGCTTAACTTCCCTATAGTTTCCTCCTGGAAGACTGCTGTTGTGTCAGTAATATAAAACATCACAATAGTCTCCAATATTTTTTTTGGAAAAATATTGATTTTCAATTTATTTAGTTCACTGGTTCATAGTTTGAATATTTTTAAAAAGTTGTACCTAACACCGTGCAAATTCTGGTCTGTGTTCTTATCATTTCAGCCACCTGCTTTCGGGTTTTGGTGCAAATAAAAAATATTTCAATGGTTATTCCATCATTAAGCAAGGTGGTTATAACTATGTCTCTTGAAACTTGAAAGCTTACTACTGAGGGAGGAATCAGTTTCCTACTAGAGAGATGTGAGTGAAGGATTTCTCCTTCACTGTAACAAACTCCAATATGCAAGTGCATAAACTAGAGAGATAGCATCCCATAAATTTGCATGATTTAAGCAAAATAGAAATCTGAAAACAATATGAGAAGCAAATTCAAATCAACGTTATGGGCAGCCACCAACTTTTCTGTGGTAATTTCATCTGGGGAAATAATTTGGGAAGGCTAAACATAAAATCTATGGAGGGCAGAAGCCTTGAAACAAAGGAAATTATAGCTATATACAAAAGGCAGCTGAGGAAATACAAAGTACGTCAAAATAGTAAGTGCTTCAACATGGCCAGTAAATGTTTTCAAATATTTTTTTCAATAGACTCAGTAAAAGATCACAATAGAGATCTCATTTAAACACGAGATTAGGTTTCAAGGAAAATATAGATTAACAAAGGAATTAGAAACTAAACATGCTCAGCTTAAAGGAAATAAACAAAAAATGAAGCTATGATAGAAATGAATACCACATAAAAAGTTTAAAAACAAAACAGATCATAAACATTGTTAGGAAAAAGATGAATAGGATTAAGGAGTTGTGCACATAAGTAAAAAGATAGTTCTTAAGTGTAGACAACTCTGGCATGTGCTTAATTGTTCTTGCAGGAAAGTGCTGGACACAGGGAAAAATAATTCTTTTGACAACACTAGAAGAAAATGCTCATAAAGATTTGAATCTTTAACCAAAGAGCATATGATGTTCCAGTAAATGAAGCATTGTACAGAATAACAAACATGAAAATATAAACTAGTGAAATGAATGAACAAAATGTAAAGAGCCAGGTGATGCTAAGGGGAAAAAAAAGTATCGGATGTAGAAAGCATAGCTTGGTTGACAATAGGACATGGTTCAGGTATCTCTCAAAATGCTAACAAAATAACGAAGGCCAGACAGAAAAGAAATATCTTCATCCTTCATTTAGAGATTTTGGTAATAGATACAGTGCTCTGCCAGTATAAAAGCAACAACGGAGTTCCCTAAAATAAAAGTTTTACAAAGAAACAGAGGATAAAACACATATGTATTATAAGAAGGATTCTAAAAAAAAAGTATTGAAAGAAAACATTTGATCAATCTCAAGATAAAACAAAACTTTGAAAAAGTCTCCTTTAATTTTAAAAGTTTAGTGGTCAGCATTAAATACAGACTAAACAGATCCACTTTATGTCTCTAAGTGGAATGGAAATGAGATCTGAAAATATAAAGTACATGTATTAACAACATAGATAGCAGAGAAGACCTGTAGGTGGTATTTCTTCCATAGCAGTAAATCCAGGGAAACAATACAAAAAATAAAATATAAATTGTTGACAAGCCTATTTCCTGATATGTTTTACAAGCTGTTTTTAACCCTCTTAAATGTAAGCATCTCTTCACCATAAGCAAAGTTCACCAAATGCAAAGTTAGAGCACTTTCAATTTCAGGAGCCTCTAAGACCACCGTTAGGCTTGACAGTTGACAGGACTCAGTTCACTGGAAGCTGTTATACTCAAGGTTACAGCTCAAGGTTACAGTCTAAATCCAGCCAAGGGAACAGCTCATGGGCAAAATCCAGGAAAGTATCAAGGGCAAGGCTATGTGTTTTCCCTAGAATCAGAACAGCTCTGCAGCCCACAGACTGACCTCCATTTCCTCCTGCTTTTGGGATGGAGATGGATGATCCAAAGCTCAGCTACATCATTGTTGACATTGCTTGAAGACCCCCTTAAAAATATCATTATTATCTAGTTGACCTAAGCATCTTAGACAGATGAGTGCATTCCTGAAAAGAACAACCTCTCAGGGTCTTAGAGACAATCAATAAGAAACTGAGGGTGAAGGCCAAGAATCATGTTAGACACAGTCAGATAGCCTAGCTCCAATGTCAACTCTGCAGCTATTGGACTTCATAACTTGAGTGAGTTCCTTTTCTCTGGCTTAAATGTTCCTCATATATTATTCGAGGAAATTACTTTTGGGTTCCTCAGCAATATAGACATTTCTGTACCTGAATATAGGAAGACATACAGGTGGGGCTGGAGAGATGTTTGAGCGGGTAAGAGTGCTGGCTGCTCTAAAGGCCCTGTGTTCAATGTGCAGCACCCACATGGTAGCTAACAATATCTGTTAAGTCCAGCACCAAGGTATCTGATGCCACTCCTGGCCTCTGTGGGCAATGCATGCACACCGTGCATACACATGCTTTCAAAACATTAATAGTAATAATAATAATAATAATAATAATAATAATAATAATAATAGAAAGGCATGTGGGACTCTTGGAGCTATTGTGTAACCATGCAACTGTGGACGAAACAGTTTGGAGGAAAACACATCAATATTGCTGTGAACAGGACCTCATACAGAGACACATGTGTATGATTTAATTTGGGACTTTAAAGTGTAGTAACTATTTTTATTTGAGATACTATAGCATAGACATTGCTGCAATCTCTTTGGAGCCTCTTAAAGATAGAAAGGAGAAGAGAGATGCTTCTTTAGGGGTACATTTATGCTTCACTCCAGACTACTTTCAAAGATGTTATAATGTGTTTAACTTCACTTGAAGCTATAAAAGTACCCCTGCCATCACCAGACTCACTGACAGTAATTCACTAGGAAGTAGCTCTCATGAGTGTATACGTTACCAAATTAATTGAAAGTAAGTAGCATCAAAATTGATATCTGAAGTTGCTGGGAAACTACTTAAAAAGTATAAAATAAGAGAGAAAAGGATGGGTGGTGGGAAGAGCTCTCTCTTCCTGTTGGAACAAGGTGATAAAGGCTGGACTGAATGTCTGGAATCTTCCCACCAGCCGTTAGGCAAGCATAATAGCATCATGTTATCAAAGCAACAAAACCAGCATGGTATAAACATGTGTCTTAATAAAGAATCTCTCTGTAATGAAGAATAGTGTGTTTCCTTTGCAGCCTCTTTGGGGGGTCCTGGTCTTCAAATGGGATCACATTAGTTACTCCCTCATACCGAGTTCCCATGCCTAAAAAGAACTCCTACGATCTTGGCACTTTGGCTTAGATGAAGTGTTCTATTGACCTAAGATGCTGTCATTTAAACTGAATTAAAATGATGATTTGGTTTGGGGGTGGAAGTAAGAGAGCTCACTGGATAAAAGTGTCCATCCCAGGCACCACATGGCAGAGGGAGAGAATTAACTTCCAAAATTTGTCTTCTGACCTACACACACACACACACACACACACACACACACACACACTAACATGCACACTAACAGTAAATAACTAAATACAATTAAAAAAAAAAAACCTTTTGGATGTTGAATTGTGGTTCTGCTCAAATGTTGTTTTCACTGACTGCGTACCAAATATGGTTCTACTTATACTTTGATACTAATATCATATTTATCTTAGTTAATCTATTTATTTTTCTAATTAACTTGTTCTTATTATGCATTTTTAAAAAAATCTTCATTGCCTCTTCTCCCTCCTTATTTACTGGCTTCTGTTATCTTATCACCTCCATGTTAAATCTGTTTTCTAATTCTGTTTAATAAGCTTACATGTTTAAATGGCCAATAAAACCACATGTTTCTTTTAAATAAAATTAGGGCGTTGGCCTGGCCAATTTTCAGTTCACTTTCAGGTCAGGCTTGATGGAATGAATATGTCAGCACGACACTGTGAGGCAGCCACCACAGGATGAGGCAGCTGAGACCTTCTGAAGATGAGGGGGATGGACATCAGTTTTCCTGGCTTCTTAAGTGAGGAGGACATTCTGTCAAACACATCTTCTTATGCCACAGAGGCATACAGACTACAAGTTAGCTTAGAATAGTTAACTTGAAAGGCCCAGAGGAAGCCAAACAGTTGTCAGGCAGCTGTAGGCAGTTGGTCACCTTTCTGGAGGCCTTGAGGAAAACAAAAATCCTGATAGTCAGAGCTCATATCTTACTGCTGTTTAAAATTTGCTCTTAAAGAAGATGTTTTCCAAGACTATGAAACAGATCCTCCTGTTCCCCATTAGAAGAATGAATAAGTCAGTGCCTGGTACCTTCTGTGGCTTGCTTTCACTCCTTTATGGGAAAATCCTAGCAGTGTTAAGGTAAAACAAAGCATGAAGGAAACAAAAATGAATGTCCGTTAGGAAGGGTTATTTACTGATGCCTCCGGTTTCGATTTTCAAATCTTTGTTAAATATTTTGTCAGAAAAAAAATTGTTTAAATTGAGCAGAGAATTTGCTAGCAGTTCCTTTTGTTGCACAAATAGCCAAATGCTCACTTGTTTTCTTTGCTTCATTTTGCAGCTTTTTTTTGTTTTTGAGTTGATAAAGTATGACTTCCAGAAAGATGAGCCACTGAGGAATGAACAAGGCTGGTGCTACTGTGTGAGAAAAGGTAAGATAAGTTATGAAGACATCTTAAACAAAGACACTGAATCCACAGGTGCTGAGTTCAGGGAAGAACAAATGACTCTTCAGAACGTGATCTGCCTTGAATCGTAGCACAGGTGGACTAGCTTTAACTGCTGGATATTTAAACAACGATTACGTTGTTTAAATGCAAAATTGCAAAATAGTTAAGTGGCATATCTTTCGATTTTATATACACATCCGGTGTGTGATCGTAGCAGATGTCTGCATCACATATCACCAATAATATTAAGTCACTATTTTATCCTTGGCACATTAAACAGACCGCCCATGGTTTAAATTTGGGTTTTGATACTTGGAACCTTTGCAACTGTAGAAGATCGGCTGCTCTGAGACTCCTTTCCTTCTTGTGTAAATTGGTGATGACATTACCTCAGAGGCTCAAGCTGACAACTAAATGGTGTGGGAAAAATCTTTGTGGCTTCTTGCCTTCTTTGCTTCTCTCTTTTGTTCCTCTCAAGGTAGACTACCTCACACTTCAGTTTAAATGTTGAAAACAAATGTCTCAGTTACTTGCGTGTTATTATTGAAGGCAGAATGTAGAGATGTGCGCTTAGAATTGTTCAGAGATATTATTTGCATAAATGTGGCCCAGATTTCACCATGAGGCAACACCAGATGTGACTTCCTAGGTCTCTTCTTTGATGTGATAATACAAGTTGTAAAGCTGCTTTGTTGTTTTTCTTGTTGTGTTTTACTGGTAATGGAGAGCTTGAAAAAAAAGTTTTACTTCTTAAAAAATAATCTCTATTGATAGAGTGCAGGGCAGAGCCTTTCAGAGGTCCTCTATGTCAGGCTCCTGACTTGTTCCCTCTTTTCTCCTTTTTCTGATGTCCATCCTCTTTGCCTTTCTGGATAGGAATTGAGCATTTTAGCAAGAGTCCTCCCTCTTGATTAGTTTCTTTAGGTGTACAGATTTTAGTAGGTTTATCCTATATTATATGTCTATATGAGTGAGTATATACCATGTGCATCTTTCTGCTTCTGGGATAGCTCACTCAAAATGATCTTTTCCAGATCCCACAATTTACCTGCAAATTTCATGATTTCCTTGTTTTTTATTGCTGAGTAATATTCCATTATGTAGATATACCACAATTTGTGCATCCCTTTTCCTCCACTGAGGGGGATCTGGGCTGTTTCCATCTTCTGGCTATTACAAATAAGGCTGCTATAAACATGGTTGAGAAAATGTTCTTATTGTGTACTTGAGACTCTTTTGGGTATTTGCCTAGGAGTGGTACAGCTGGATCTTGAGGAAGCGCTATTCCTAGTTGTCTGAGAAAGCACCAGATTGCTTTCCAGAGTGGTTGTACAAGTTTACATTCCCACCAGCAGTGGAGGAGGGTTCCCCTTTCCATACAACCTCTCCAGCATGTGTTGTCTCTTGAGACTATCAATGCAACCTTTGGGCAGAGTCCAGGGAATCTTAGGGAAGAAGTGGGAAACAGTAAGATCTGGAGAGGACAGGAACTCCACAAGGAGAACAACAGAACCAAAAAATCTGAGCAAAGGGATCTTTCCTGAGACTGATACTCCAACCATGGACTATGCATGGAGATAACCTAAGACCCCTGTACAGATGTAGCCCATGGCAGTTCAGTATCTAAGTGGGTTACATAGTAATGGGAAGAGGGACTGTCTCTGACATGAACTGATTGGCCTGCTCTTTAATTACCTCCCCCTGAGGGGAAAGCAGCATTACCAGGCCACAGAAGAAGACAATGCAATCACTCTTGATAAGACCTAATTGACTAGGATCAGAAGGAAGGAAAAGAAGACCTCCCCTATCAGTGGACTTGAGAAGGGGCATGCGTGCAGAGGGTGGAGGAAGGGAGGGATTGGGACGGGAGGAGGGAGGGAACCACAGGGGGGATACAAAGTGAATAAAGTGTAATTAATAAAGAATTAAAAAAAAAACCTAATCTCCAAGCCTCTGAATATCAAATCAGTTCAAATTAGTGTCTTGGTGACTGGAGAGATAACACAGACAGCTCATTGCTCTTGCAGAGGACCTGAGCTCAATTCCCAGCACCCATGTCAGGCAGCTCACAACTTCCTGTTACTCCAGCTCCACAAGATCTGAGCCTGTGGCCTGTGAGGGCACGTGCACCCAACTTCACTGGTACACACACACACACACACACACACACACACACACACACACACACACACCCCACAATAATAATAAGATATACATTTTCAAACAGTTCTTAATTCAACTCCCCACATACTCTCCAAGAGGAAAAAGATGAACTTCGGAAGTCTTGGAGAACTTGAAGTCTTTCCTAGCGTGTTTGTTTATAACCATCATGAGACCTGAAACTGGAACTTGAATCTTGGGACTATGGTTATGTAATTTCAGCACTTATTAAAAATGCTAAATGACTCCACTTTAGAATCCTCATGATGAGCTGTTGCATTTTGTTTTCTATTATGGTGCTGTGCCTTCATTATGTAAATTATGCCTCGTCAGGAAAGGCATGAATACATTGTGACCTATGTGACCTATGTAAGCATTTACAATAAGTTATCAGAGGAAAAACAGATCTATATGATCTGAGAATGATAAACTAACAGTACAAATTGTGAGGAAGATAAGAGTGTTTAAAAATTCTGCAATATTAAATGTAGCCTGACAGACTACACAAATGCACGTGAGGCTTTGAAGGCACATGGACCTTGTTCTAAAATGTTCACTGCAACTTTTATGTGTGACAGCTGTATGACACTGGGCAAATTACTTTGTCTACCCCCATTTCTGCATTGGTCAAAGGAAGCTGTCATCAAGAGCCTTTCTTAGAGGCTGTTAATAAGATTGGGGTAGATACGTATGCCAGGCTCTGAGAACAGCGAGGCTACCGTAGAGAAGGTGCACTGTGTAACTGCGGTGACCATATCAGAACCAGGGGTGCTAGTGAGGATGGAAACAATGAGAAAGAGAAGCCACGGGGCTCTGAGGGAGAAGGTAAGGCAATGGCAGTGGCGCTGAGGAGCCAGTTGCTGAGGAGCAGCCCTTGCTAAGAACCCTCTGAGTAGTTCAGCCCATCGCTGCAGCTAATCCAGAAGAAGGTAAACCAGGGCCTTAGAGGCTAAGATCACTGCTATCCTTTATCTTGCAGATAACTTTGCCTTGCAGATTGCCAAGCATGACCTTGATTAAATAGGCTTGGCTGGAATAATAATTTCAGATAAGTGCCTAAGCATGAGTGGCACTCGTAAGTGTCATGAGATGGGAGTTCTTTCTAATGCCTTCCCCTTCCCTGTCAAGTACTTCCAGAATAACACCCCAGAGGAAAAAAAAAATCATTCTACCACTGTGTTAATTGGTTCAGCCTACTTCAGGGAATCTTAGCCACAAAACTGTAAAGACTCCATTGAGTTCTACACCTATTTCTTTTTCTTATTGTGACTGCTGACTTTATCCTCTCAGTATCAGTTCTTTTCTTAAGAAAATTAGAATTGTAATACCAGCTTTAAACAACTGCTAATCAAAATAAATCGAATTGTAATTGCAGAGCAGGTGTGATCACTATTGTGTACTGCTGTCACCAAGCTTACTGAAATTATTGAGTTATTTGCTCTCAATATTACCTGAGTTAAAATCTGTGTAATTCCAAGTGACATTACCCTCAGCCTGTCAACCCAGAGTATAAAAGAAACTATATTCATATTTCCTTTGCATAGAATTATTTTGTTGTTGATTTTTGCAAGGGTGTGTGTTAATTGTAAGCACCAAGAATAAAGGCCATTAGGTAGGACTGAAACAAATACAAAGGGAAACAAGAACGTACAATAGCTGGGTTTCTCTGATAAAACTTGGGTGTGTGTGGTGTCTGTAATGATGGTTGCTGCAGTGACGGCTGCCAAAATATCCCTTGGTCTTGCAGGCGAACCTGGTCTTCTCATTTCTCGTGTGAACATGAAGAATCCCTTCTTTGGCTACACAGGCTCTTACAGGCACACACAAAGCAAGCTGCTTCTTGATGTTTTTAGGAAGGGAGATGTTTACTTCAATACAGGAGACCTAATGGTTCAAGATCATGAGAACTTCCTTTACTTTTGGGACCGTGTTGGAGACACTTTCAGGTAGGAGTGACACTGGGTACCCAGCTGGCCCTGGGCCTGTGAGTTCCTGCTTCTGTTCCTTGGGACACACAGTCCTTCCATCTTCATAGTGATTCCCCACGCAAAGATTCACTCCCCATCTGCTTCAAGACCAAACTAGAAGTTGATTTCTGACGTCAAACTCCATAATTGCTTTTAAAAAAAAGAACCAGTCTATACCCAATCAGTAAGCCCTCCTCTAAGATCTAAAAGGAGAAGAGGTGAAGCTAACGTTAGGGTTAAAAAGAAGTCCTGGGTGAAGCTCGGAGTTACGATTAAACAGAAGAGCCATAGGATCAAATCTAAGGTCAATGTTTTGTCTTCCCTTTCTTTCTTTATTATCTCTTATTCCTCTATGTGTATGGGCGTGTGGGTGGCATGGGGGGGACGGGAGGCGTGTCACACCACGTATCGACTTCTGGGAGTTGTTCCTCTCCTCTATCATGTGTGTCCAGGTACTGAACTCTGATTTGGTGGCAAGTGCCTCCACTCACTGAGCTGTCTCACCAGTCCTGAGGTGATTCTTGATACAATGAAAAAATACTGAAACTGAGACTTTCCCCTCTTTTTTCTTGTTTGTTTTTTTAACATTTTCTTTTCTAATATTTCAAGCTTGTCTTAGCCCACCTAAAATTTTATTTTACTTTGCTACTCAGTGCCTTTAGAATAGTCAAAAGCATAGAGTAAGTACTTACAAAGGGCTTGAATGGATAGATGAAAAGGGAATAAAAAAAAGAGAAGTATGTCAAGTTCTCATCTTATAGAATTATCCTCATTAAAATAGCAGGAGTGAAGAAATTAATGCCTAGAAACTAAAGTGTGTTAAGAAACTGAGGTGATTATAGTATTTCTTTTAAGTTCTACCTCCAGGGATAAAATTTTAAACTTAATTTTTATTACTGCACAAAGCAGTGATTTTGTCCTGATATATTCCCCTTATCATCGTTTAATTTTATGGCTCTTTTAAAAACATTTTACAGTGAACAATTTATACCAATAAAACTCTTAAGTTATTTTAACCAAACCACAGCTGATCGTTTTTATTGAACTCTGAGCAAAATGCTCTGGTAGACATGGCATTTGCTTAGAAACTAGGTATTTTTGCCACTAGGTGCTTCCTAGAGCCAAATGCGAGTCAGTGAAACAGAGTGGGTTTCAGAGTTTCAGAGTGACTCACTGCTCCACCTGTCTTTTAGGTGGAAAGGAGAAAACGTGGCGACCACAGAGGTCGCGGATGTGATTGGGAGGTTGGACTTCATACAGGAAGCAAACGTGTATGGCGTGCCTGTGCCAGGTATGTGGCTGTCGACAGACGGCTCTGAGACTTGCAGAAGAGAATGTCCGTGTCCTCTCTAGGCTTTATTACGTTCTAAGTCGACATTAAAATATTTTGCACATTAAAATTAACATTTAAAAAATATTTTCACCTTGACTTGGCAAGCAATGCCCTTGAATAAGCCAACAAGCTTTATGGACACATTGGAGGAACGGTACAGATGAATTTTACTGTTTTGGTGTGTTTTTAGGCAAAAGCTAGAAAATCTGGCCAGGGACTAGCGACTTGAAAATAGTCGAAGCCGATCTTTCCAATTGTCTCATTTTTCCTCTGATGGTGTGTGTTGGTGCATTCCACCAAAGAGGAACATGTTCGAGTTTAAAGGTTTAGCAATACCACTTGGGCCTGAAGTGTGTCCTTTTATGCAAACGAAGGTGCTTCCTGCTAATGCTGTGGGTGGTGGGGAAGCCAGGGACTGAAGGAGACAACAGATCCCTGAGGACTGGAGAACTGCACCAGCCCCCTGAGGTCTACAGATGGCATTCAGACAGTTGGCAATGCGGACTTAGTCAAAATACCCACATCTAGTTTTCCTAACTTCAAATATCCCAGTTGAGTTTTTCATCAGTGACTAAAATGTGCATTTTTGCTGGGCCACAGTGTAGTTACCTCTAAGTCAGTTTTCTTTCTTAGTATTCGTTTTGGTAGGATGCAAATTATCCTTAATTTCTTGTGTCTTCCATCCAGCCTGTTTCCTTTCTGTAGTATAGACAATGAAGGACAAGCTGTGGTCATGCCCTCTGTTCAGTGACTTCTAGTGATTATATCATATGCCAGGGAAAGACACACAGTCAGTAATGCTACTGCCACATTGAAACTAACCTCTGCGACAGACAAAGTTATCTCTGTGGCAGTGGGTGTGTGACCAGATGAATCTGGAAAATTCACGTAGTATAGATGGATTTTATTTCAATCTTTTCCCCAGGTTATGAAGGAAAAGCAGGGATGACGTCTATTATTCTAAAACCAAACAAGCCTTTAGACTTACAAAAAACTTACGACCAAGTCGCAACATCTCTACCAGCCTATGCCTGCCCGCGATTTTTAAGAATTCAGGTAAATTTTTACAGCCTCTAAATGTACTGTCAAATGTAAGAGGCAGAACCAAGAGGTGGGTCATACCAAAATACTGTTGTCTGATTTAGGTAATGCATGTGTTTTATTTATATCGGGTAATTTTAAGAATAAAGAGCAGAGAAATGTAGAATGGGTGCTGTTTGATGCTGTATTTGAAGTTGGGTAGGAAAGAAGTGTGATGTGCTAGGGTGAGCCTTTGTCCTGCCTGTGGAGCAGATCTCTTCCTCTTCACCTAGGACCTTAAAATAAAGTGATATTCTCAGTGAGGGTGGCAAGCCGAAACTGTATCTTGTACTTAATTTCTGAAGACAGTTGGTGCCATTTGCCTAAAATTAGACTTTACTAGGTCAACCCCAAATTGCTTGTAGGTTATTTACAGAACCTGAAGGAATTTGTCTTCAAGCAGTTTTCTTCCCAACCCGTTTTTATAGGTTTAAGTCCTCTCCTTATATTGTGGGAATTCCTGAGCTCATTTCCTTTGGGATAAAAGCTCTTTTTAGATTTTGTTAGATTGCTAGTAAAGAGTGGTTTGAAAATATCTTACTCAGCTTCCGGATAATTTTACTTGCTTATTTACTCTGTCACTCAATTATTTAATACTGTGGCTCAAATACAATTCATGGACGTTAGTAGTTTTCTGTTTTTAACATTGTAACACATACTTTTCCAGAATATATTTGTTATATTACTATTAAATGACTAGTAAAGTAGAACAAAATGATATCACATTCATATTTTAAAACATTTGTAAACCAATGCTCATAGTCAAGCTATTGCTTATCCAAGGTGCACGTCATCCAAATTTATTTGTTTCATTTGCATATTATATATTTTTCAGATAAGTCTCAGAAATATTCTCTGAAATTATAAAATTAAGTAAGTATGAAAAAGAAGTAACTTAGTTAGCTGAACCTTTTATTGATGAAGTTGAGGATTAGCATTTAAGTATTTTTATTTTAGAATTAACTATTTTTAAGCATTGACATATATAGACAACTGACACGACCATTATAACATAATTAAGTTTACTATTAATTCTCCCATATTACTTGTGTATTTACATTTCATGTGCATGTGTTTCTTATACATCATGTGCTGTATGGCCTCTTTTTTCTTTGTTTATATATGTAGATAGCATATTATATATACATACATATTCCTAAATATATAAATTCAACTGGTTGAGTTCATATAATTGTTACTTATATGCAATTTATCTCAGGGCTGATCTTTTGGTGTTGTTTAACCAATTAGGGAACTCTTCCTTGGGAAGACTATTTCATCCCGTTCTCAGTATTCCTTAGTTGCCTACAGTTCTTAGTCTATGGTTGGGGCCTTTTGAGATTTCCTCCTTTTGTGTTAGCATGTCTGTTGGTATCATCCCTGATTGGGTCATGTTTAAGGAGTCATGTTGTTGAGACGCCATAAGTGTAATTTCCTGACATTTCTAGGAGATGTCATCTCACAGCAGACACGCCTTCTCTTTTGAAAATGTTCCCTGAGCCTTAGGTGAAGGATGCAGGCCTTTTGTTGTAGATGGCTCAGTTGAAGATGGATAACATATGATCACTGCTTTTGCATTTTGACCAGTTGTAGTTTTATGTAATGGTCTTCATTTCTTGCAAAAAGATGTTTCTTTGTTGAGGGGTAAGAGTTACACTTATCCGTGGGTATAACTAAATATTTAGAACATGGTTAGGAATTACATTGGTTTAATAATGTGGCAGGTTCTTCTCCAAGATTCACAACCTCACGACCTCGTTAGCTCTGGGTAGTTGGATACAAACTAGTACAAAGCATAGCTTTCCTGTTTTTGAGCAGTTCTGAAATCTAATTAGAGAGTGGGAGCCTTATTTTCACTACTCTAGAAGACTGGGTCAGCATTATACACCGTTAGAAAATATTTTAATATCATTAATTTTCTAAACGGAACCTTGGCCATTACAGTTCTGATTGTTATTTAATTCGTTACAATGGACAGAAAGCCTAACATTTAAAGCTTTCTTCTCACATCTCAAAACAGCTGAAATAGAACTAACCCTGTCCTTTGGTTCAACCCCAGAGACAAAAATTTCCAGAACCTCCTGGGAAAACTTAGATCATAAATTTTGTCTTTTATAACTTTAACTCTTATTATAGTATTATGTATTTATAATATTGTTTTGGTATTGACATGAAATAGGATATGTATTTCAATCATGCTTAGTTTGTTGATTATATTACTATTATGTATTTAATAAGCTAACATTTCAATAAAGTTTACAGATAAATTAAAGGTGTCTATTTCTAATGTTAAATTAATACTAAATATGGAAAAGTAAGTTGGATATAAAATGTGATAAGAAGATACGACCTATGTTTTTTTGACCTAAACATTTTAAACATTTATGACCTAAACATTTTACTCATACATAATAGTAATTACAAATACAAATAACTTGTTCCACTCAGATCTGTAATTATTTTCTAGGACAAAATGGAAACAACAGGGACATTCAAGCTACAGAAGTTACAGCTGGTAGAAGACGGATTTAATCCCCTGAAGATTTCTGACCCACTCTACTTTATGGATAACTTGAAAAAATCTTATGTTCCACTGACCAAAGAAATTTATAATCAGATAATGTTAGAGGAGCTTAAACTTTAAGGCTGTATTTATGGGACTTTGATGGCTTCCTGGGAAAGATGAAGGAAGATTCACGAGCTCCCTGACTGACAGTCAGGAGGGGTTCCTTTCATAACTCAATCATAAACTGGAAAGAACTGAAGAATGCATTTGATATACCTAAGCTGTCAAGGCCCACACTTCTCAGCACAGTGAGCCGTGAAGAATGAGATGTTCACCCCAGAGGCTTGAGGTTGACATGAGGATGCTGCTAACAGCTGCTGCCCAAGACTACCAGAGAGTAGCACACTGCACAGCATGTGCCCAGAATGAGAACACAGTTCAAAGTACAGTGACTTGGGAAGTAAAAGCAAACAGGCCGTAGTGTTACCACCTGACTCTGGGACTCTAACAAATAGGCTGATTTACTCTGAAGCAGAGACGGCGAAGTAGTGTTCATCATATGCTGCACTTCCTTGTGAAGCTTAAAATTCCTTGAGTTTAATAAGGCTTAAGATTGCTTGATCTGATGTAGACTTTGGCTGACTTTTTCCTTAATTTGAAGACTCAGTAAATAAATACTTGCCTTAATATTGAAGATTTTATGTAAGATAATATGTAAGCAGTTAACGGTTTAATCACTTAAAATACTTTCTAATATGTAACGATTCTAGTTTTCAACGAATAGTAAAATTTTTACTCAGTTTATTTTTATGTTCTCTATCTTGTAACTCAATAAAACAAACTTTATTATTATGTGATTTGGGTGCTATTAAATTCTTTATTTTTTATTTTGTGTGTGTGGGTGTTTTGCCTGCATGTATATCTGTGCCCCACGTTTGTGCTTGCTGTCCCTCAGAGCCCAGAAGAGGGCATCAGATTTCTCAGAGCTGGAGTTTTATAGTTGTAAGCTGCCATGTGGGAGCTGGAAATCAAACCCCAGGTCCTCTGGAAGAGCAGCCAGTGCTCTTATCCACTGATACCTCTCTCTAGCCCAGAAACTTGAGTCTTTGTTGTGTTGTTTTTAAGTGTAAACTCCAATCAAAGGCACCTGACCGAAAATACATGTACTCATATTTCCTTTCTCTTAAAAAAATACACTAAAGAGACAAACAAATGTGAAAATATAAAAGGGGCAGAGCAGGGAAATGGGTGAGCCCAAGTCTTTGGAATTGTTGGGCAGCTGTATAAATGGAAGATCAGCAATAAATGTTCAAAGAGTCACGGGAACCAATAGTGGTACAGAGAACAGCTGGACTAGGGCAGAGCTCTGGAGTTACCATCAAGGTCAAAGACAGAAGGAGCTGCCAGTCTTAACAGGAATGTAAGGAGTTACCTAAAACACAGGATACAATGACAGTGTGGGGAACAGAGTGCTGGTTGGAAGGTGGGAGCGTTTGGACCCAGTGTTGCCTTTAATCTAGAACCACAAAACATCCCTAAGTAAGGTGAAGTATCGTCCATAGAAAAGTGGCATGGATGGGTTGTGGTTTAAGTGTGTCTTCATCTTCCAGGCTGCATTTGCTGGAAGCTTGGTTTCCAGTGTACAATCTTGAGGTGACAAAATGTCTCAGAGGTAGGGTCTAGTGGAAAAGACTTCAGTCATTGGGGTGGTCACCCTTGGAATGGATTAATAAATTCTTTCAGATTCCAGTTTATTCTTGGGAGAATGAGTCGCTGTGCTTAGCTTCTCCTGAACATACTGCTCTCATTGTTCTTTCATAGTATGACACAGTCTACAGGGACATCACTAGAGGACAAACAGATATGGCCACATAATCTACAACTTCAGCCTCCAAAACTGTCAGCTAAATAAACATCTTTTCTGTGTAAGCACCCAACTTCAGGTATTTTGTAATAACACTAGAAAATATATTAAGTTAGAAGGCTTTATAAAGCAAGAATAAGAGGTGGAATAAGGTCTGACTAGCCAGCCCTGAACCTATAAACCTAGCTCTCCGAAAGAAAGTTTGCCTATTTATGTTATCTAAGAAAACTTGTATAGCAATATATAAATGAAAATGAATTGATTTTTGTTGGTGTAATGTTCTTGAGGAATGTAAACAATTTACCCATTTTCATTCAAATGCTGGTTTCTCTACCCTACTATCTGGTTTTAATCCATTGCATCGTGATGTTTATTCTTAGCATCGCCTGTCTCAAGTTTGTGTAAGCATGCCCCCCATTTGTTCTCTGTATTTTCAATAAAACAGTTGCTGAGCAATGGAGAGAATAGGGTGGGACACTCTGGTGGCGGGGAGGGAAAGAAGCGAGTGGGAGAGTAGAAGAGAAGAGTTCGGCAGGAGAACAGTTGGGACCAGGAGGAGAGATGAACCTGACCCAACATGTGACTAAAAGCAAGCATAATGTGGGAAATATGAATGGGAGGAAACTATCCAGGCTTGGAGGTTTAGGTTGGAGTAACTGTTGCCCAGCATTGTGCTGGGCAATGGTTAAGTAAATAAATCCTAGTCTCTGTGTGGTGATTTAGGTGTACAGCTGGTTTAGGAATAACCACTGTTTAACTAAAAAATAAATTAATAATAAATATTAATCAACAACACATTTTCTTTAGTAAAAAGGTTGAGTGAATGTATAAACCTCTATTAATGGTCACTAGTTAATTGCCTTTAGTTTTAAGGTTTTGCTTGGGATATGTGCTTTGCACTTTGTTGTCCTCTTTTAAGTATTAGAAATCTGTTGGCGAGTTTCTGCTAATTTCTAACTCCTTAAAAGGCAGGCAGACTGAACTGTGACAGTAAACAACACATCTTTGTAGCACCCGGTACCACTATTCAGTTCTTTTGCCAAATCCATAGATATTAGAGGCAGATGTTTGGAAGAGAACAATCCATTCTAGAAAAGGAGTAGGTGTAGAAAGTGTCACAAGTGGAGAGCATTATAGGAAGCTGCTAGAAAACACAGCAGATGAGATCACATGATCAAAGAAAGAGTGGGAGAAAAGGGAAATAGTATTACACAGGCAAATGCTTCAAAGTCAAAGGAAGCCAATTATACAGTAAACACATTTGAAAAGCAAGTGGGGTCCATGTATGATCAGAACAAGAAATTACAGAAAGCGGCATCAGGTACTTCTGCACTTCTGTGGCTTGTGGAAAACTACTGTGAGCAGACAGTTGCACTGCTGACTGGGGAAAGCAGCAGGAGCCAACACCACACAAATGCATGAGTTCACTCAGGACAAAAGCAAACCCTAAGAACAGGTAACATGTTTAAGGTGCTAGACACTAGGAGAAAATAAACAGAGCCACCTTTATAGTACCTGAATGGATAATTGCATTAAGCTTAATCACAGCTATACTGTACAAACAAAAACTTTCAGGAAAATGTTTCAGAAGTCTTCCATTTTATTCTACATAAATAAACATGTTTATATAGAAATGAAGAGATGTTTATATGAGAGAGGGTAGGGGAGGAGAGGAATCTAGTATCTAGTGATTTCAAATCACTACAATTTGACAACTAGAATATTAGTTACCAAATTACTAAACTCTGGGAAACAAGAACATATCTCAACAAATTAAGTATATTTGTCTCATAAAATAATATGTATGATTTATCAAAACTAAGAAGCACAAATAAAGATGGAAAATATTATATTTTAAGCACTCTCTGCCAGTGATTCTCAATTTGTGGGTCATGGACTATTTGGGGGTCAAACAACCCTTTCCCTGGGACACTGATGACCACTCTGCATGTCAGATATCTACATTATGACTTATAACAGTAGCACAATTACAGTTATGAAGTAGCAACAAAATGATTTTATGGTTGGGGTTCACCACAACATGAGGAATTGAAGTAAAGGGTTACATCATTAGGAAAGCTGAGAACTACTAACATAAGTCAAAACTCTATACCCGGTGAAATTGTCTTCTAGGAATGAAGGTTAATGCTGTCTCAGTTATGCTACCTTAAAAACAGCCAGGAAGCTTTGTCCATAGCAAATGCAAAAGTAGTTTGTTTTTTGTTTTCAGACCAAAGTAAAATGTTGCTAAAAGGAAACTCCTATCTTCATGAATGAATCAATGATGACCTTTTGGAAAGGCATATATTTGGGTAGATATAATTTCATTTCTTTAATTTAAAATTGGCCTAAAACTACCTAAAACAAAATTTATAATAATTTGTCATTTTACAATTAATTTAAATGGAATAAAATGTCAACTCGCATAAAGAATGGAAATCTGATAAAGAATGCAGATGTTTGTTAAGCATTGGAGATGCTATCTGAAAATTGTGAATAATTTGGGAGGTTGTAAGATAAGACTGAACTATATTTTAGTGACTGCAAATTGACAAGAAGACTCTACAGAAACTGTGAGTGGGAGCCCAAATGGGTACAACCTTCTCAAGGCTAATGTCTCACTGAGCTTCTGATGCATGTAAAGCACTGACTCAACAATTTTATTTCCCGGGCTAAAAGTAAATGGCAATGAGCTAGAATTTATGTGTCTACTTTCTGTTTGGGATCCATTATTAATAACACCAAATATTGGGGATAACCTCACATGGGAAACAATTATACAAATATTGGTAGAATTTATACTTATTTTGGCATAATGGAGTTATAAAGAACACTTGCCATGCAAGTGCCTAACAAGGGCCTAACATGGAGTGATAAGCTTCAGGTTTAGATATTAAGTTTCCTTCAAAGGTTCATATGTTAATGGTGTGATCTGAGCTTGAAGCAAAAAACTGTGGGACCTCTAACGGGGGAATGGAGTGGAAGAAAGTTGGGGCAATGTGTTTAGGCCTTTGTTGGGAAAGTTAGGATTCTAGCGTCTTCTTCTCTTTCTTTGCCTCCCAGCTGCCATGAAGTAAGAACCTTTACTCCAGGGCACACTTTCAGCCATGGGGTTCTGGCTAGCAACAGGCCTAAAGCAAGAGTCAATTGGCCATGGTTCTAGTAAACTAAAACCTTGGAACAATAAGGTCAAATAAACTTTTCCTTCTTTAAGTTGATTTATCTCAAGTATTTTCTTATAGCAGTGAAAGCTGATTGACACAAACACCCACTGACATACAATTAAGGAAATAATAATACAAAGGATGTATCATTTATTTTTTTAAATACATTGACAAATGCAAACATTTGGAATAAAAAATTAAAGAATGTTAGTTAAATGAAAAGCAAGTATATTACTATATGTGAGCAGATGAGTTTTTAATTTTATAAACTTTATTATTTTAAAAAAGCCTTGAAAATAAGTTGAAATATCACACAGCAAAATTAATCAGACCCAAAGCCTATACAGTTAGAATAGGAATTAAGAAAGGAAGCTCTGTTGCTTTGTATTAACTTGATCTCATACTTTTAGTGATGTATATATTATATATATTATATATAATTATATTCCATTTGAGACAAGAATCTTTACTCTCACATTTTAAGCCTTTTGTTTGAATTTTATAACTACTTAAGGTACTCTTAGTTTGCAAGATCATTAGCAAAGTGCATCACTTTCCTTAGGAAAAGCAGAAGTTGAATAAGTGACATTATAAGAGGCAATTTTAAGACATTCAGTAATTTTACAGTAAAAGTTAACCTTAGATTGTCATTAGTTTTCTTAATATATTATACTTACCCATAGATTCATCAGATTGTGACATATTCAAGAATGAAGCGCACCAAAGAGGAGAGTTTCTAAAATCTGTTTTTTAAATAGATATTAAGTATCAGCATTAGCTTCTTGAGGAGTTGGAGTAATCTCTTGTGCACTGTGTAAAATGTTATCTTTGCATCATTCAAATGCTGATTCTATAGTAGCAGAGAGCTGAGTACAGACTTTGGTATTATCATTTTTACGGCTGCATTATATTTTGTAAATACTCCCTCCAACACCTTCTGATTGGTTTAATAAAGGGCTGAATGGCCAATAGCTGAGGCAGGAGAGGAAAAGCCGGACTTCCGGACAGAGATAGGAACTCTGGGAAAGAATCAAGAGCGGGGAAGAAACAGGTGCTGAGACTTAGGGCCTGAGAGGCAATGAGCCATGTAGCAGAACATAGATTAGTATGAAGGGATTAATTTAAATTGTAAGAGTTATTGGCAACAAGCCTAAGCTAAGGCTAAGCTTTTATATACTAATTAAAAAAAAAAAAATCTCTGTGTCATTATTGGGGAGCTGGCAGTTCAAGAAAGCCCTGTTACATTGTTGAGAAAAGTCACCCTGCTTGCTTAATTATCCCCAAATTTCAGTAAATTTCTTAGCCAAATTTTTAATGTGACTAAATCACATTCAAGGTTTCTAGGCTCGTGAGATTACTCGGTGAAATTCTCGCCCCTCAACAGCAAGGGATGGGCTCAATACTCACAACTCACGTAAAAATCCAGGTATGGAGCCAGTGCTTGTATTCTCATCTCCGGGGAGCTGGAAGACAGGCAGATCTCCTCCAGGATAGCCAGCCCCCACACTACTGCAAAAATCAAGAGTGAAATACAGGGTGAAAAGTCCTCGTCCACTTCCAGGTTTGAAAACTTATCAGAAACCACCAACTGCTGAGCACGAAAACTCACCAAACCCTGAGCTGGAAATCTCAGCAATCCCTTGGCTCGGCTTTCAATCTCACCCATCCCCACCTTGGAAATCTCCACCCTGGAAGACTCTTCCCTCCAAGAAACCCTAGATAAGCCTGTCTTGGGCTTTCTTCCCCGCCGCTTCTCACCTGAGCAGAGGCAGCCGCCCAGCGTCCCTCCCAATAAATCTCTCGGCTTTAGACTGCCAGGATACCTTTCCCTTTAGAGCTGCAACACTTCCGTTGGGGAAGCCTTTCCCCTCAGAGCTGTTAACACTTACAACATCTCTCACTTTGTAACGTCCGTGGTTGACCACAGGCCTCCACTGACATGTCTACACGTATACACCCTTGATGAAGACGCACACGTGCGTGTCTAACTTACACACTACACATACACCCACGCATAGTCACTGTTACACCAGTGAGAGCTTTCTCTGCCATGATTCCAGCCTCAGCACTAAGTAGCCCTGGCAAATATCATCACTGGCAGATTAAAGAGCAACATTAAAATGCAGTATTAAAACTGTCTGCAGAGTTTATGTTATAAACTTGCAGTGCTTTCCTTACTCAGAATTGGATGCTTGGTTTAAAGTAACTGTCATCTCCCTCTGTAAACTGTGAGACTCGAATCTTTTTATAGGTCAGACATGGCTGTGCCTTTCCTAAAGAAACCCATGTCACATTTTAGCATGTAACACTTTAGCTGTCACGTGTAACATGGTGAAGGGGTTGAATTCTTGAATGACTTAGGTAACACAGCTGACCTTTTGAACAGCAACGGTTCTTTCTTCTCTGTGGAATAATTGCAGTTTCAACAATAACTGAAATCTTTATAACTTTAAGGCCCTGCCTTCAACGAATATCAGATGTTTCTAAAATCTCGAGTGTAAACGTTTTGCCACTTTTAACATATGTGTTCCTGGGGTTTACCAGATTTGTTGAATCCAGAACTCAGTGTCTTATAAATATTAATTTGTAACAATTCCTTCTGGAATCCTAAATTATGGTTAGTACTGAATCCTGTTTCTCTACTTTTAATCACACTTTTACCTATCTCTCAAACTTTCTGGCTTGTCTCAAGGAGAAACCAGGCCTACAGCCTCTCATTGGGAAGACACGGGCCACCCATTAGTCTTCTATGTGTTCTAGCTGCAGTGTGGGGTATTTTCTTATGATTCACTTGTTTCTGACAGCAGAAAGGGCCTACAATTTTGGGGGTCCCATTGGAACGCCAGAGAACAAAGCAATGGTTAAATGCGTGTAACAGCACAGTTTCAGCAGCCTACTAAATCTGCCAGAAGAAAGGGTTTGTGGACTCAGAGACAGGTGATCATCCAAGGGATATTGCAATGCCAACCATCTATGCTATGAACGTTCTATAAGAAGAACGAAAAAAGGAGATAGAAAGCTCAGCTAAGTGAACAATGTTTGAAAGCCAGCCAATCCCTGAGGGGAGGAAAAAAAATGAGCATCCAGAGCCAGGAAGACCTAAGGATATAAAAGAGATATGCTGACCATGTGCTCATTAAATTGTTAAACGTCAGACAAAGATCTTGGAAGCATCAGGGGCAAAATGACCTACTGGGAAAACCTATCTAAGACTATGAGCAGACTGGGGAATGTTTCAGTCTTAGAGGAAACTTTCACAACAGTCCACCCTTTTTTTATGCTCTTACATTTCTGCTCTTTACATGCTTTTTTTCCCTCTTTCTTTCATGATCTCAGAGCCTTGGGAGTCACCCTGCAGTCACAATGTTCTCCAGAGCATTACCGGTGGTGACGGGTTGAGGCTGACAAGAACATTGGGTGACCTATGAGCATAAACACATAGGTTCAGAAAGTATATTGATAGGCACATCACATCCATCCAGGAGAACAGCAGAAGTTGTTTCTGAATCTGGACCTATGACTTGGCCAGCCACGGGCTTTTGTCCTGGCTGGTATTACCATATGTGAACCCTCCTGTGGAACAGAGCTTAAGCATTCAGAGGGCTGTTGGTTTTACCGATTATAACGGAGCCACTGTTGTACAAGCAGGCCCAGCCTGCCTGCCATGTTGGTATTTTAGCACATAGGGTCCTTAGCCAAACACGAATGTCCACCAGTTATCTACCAGTAGTCTACGTGGGCACTATGAAAACCCACTAGCATGATGGGAGTTCTCAGTACCGTCCCAATTTAATGTCTCCATGTCCTGTAGTGTTTTTGGCAAGAGGGTCTTACCTTTTAGATTTGTATACAACCAACAGTAGTAGCAGTAGCCTTTATGGTTTGTGGAACCTCAAGGGCTTCCTTGGCCAAAATTCACAGGAAGATAGGCTAGCTTTGACACACGGTTTTTACTTAATAACCTATGGCCATGGGAGTGTCCATTTCCACCAATGAAAGATGCCTTTTGGGTTTTCTTATTTTTTTCATTATTTTTAAATTAATTTATTTTTTTACGAATTACAATTTATTCATTTTGTATCCCAGGCGTAGCCCCCTCCTTCATCCTCTCCTAATCTCACCCTCCCTCCTTCCCTCATCTCCTCCCATGCCCCTCCCCAAGTCCACTGATAGGGGAGGTCCTCCTCCCCTTCTATCTCACCCTAGCCTATCAGGTCTCATCAGGACTGGCTGCATTGTCTTCTTCTGTGAGCTGGTAAGGCTGCTCTCCCATCAGGGGGAGGTGATCAAAGAACCAGCCACTGAGTTCATGTCAGAGACAGTTCCTGTTCCCATTACTAAGGAACTGTCTTGGACACAAGCTGCCATGGGCTACATCTGTGCAGGGGTTCTAGATTATCTCCATGCATAGTCCTTGATTGGAGTATCAGTCTCAGAAAAGAACCCTGGCCCCAGATTGTTTGGTTTTGTTGTTCTCCTTGTGGAGCTCCTGTCCACTCCAGGTCTTTCTATCTCCCCCTTCTTTCATAAGATTCCCTGCACTCTGCCCAAAGTTTGGCTATGAGTTTTAGCATCTGCTTTGATACCCTGCTGGGTAGAGTCTTTCAAAGGCTGTCTGTGGTAGGCTTCTATCCTGTTCCCTGTTTTCTTCCTCTTCCAATGTCAGTCCTGTTTACCTTTCTGAGTGAGGACTGATCATCTTACCCAGGGTCCTCCTTCTTGCTTAGCTTCTTTAGGTGTACAGATGGCTCAGCCGTTAAAGGCTAGGTGTACAACCAAAATTTTTTTATTATTTATTACAATTTATTCACTTTGTATTCCAGCTGTGGCTCTCTCCCTTGTCACCTCCCAATTCCACCATCCATCCCTCCCTCTTTTTTCCCTCCCCCCTCCCCTAGTCCACTGATAGGGGAGGTCCTCCTCCCCTTCTATCTGACCTTAGCCTATCAGGTCTCATCAGGACTGTGCCCCCTCCCTCCACTGGAAGTGCCACCTGGCTATAGAAAGTGGCAGTGGTGACTTCAGGCTCCATATCCCCTGCTGCTAGGAGTCTCAGCTAGGGTCACTCCCGTAGACTCTCTGGAGCCTCCTCTGTCTCAGAGATGCCTTCTCCCTCCAACAATCTCCTGGTCCTCCTTCTTCCACTCCCACCACTATCCCCACACCTGATCCTCACTGATGTTACCCTCACCCCTCTTCCAGCCCCTCTCCCTCCCAGATCCCTCCTTCCATCTACTTCAGATGTCTATTTCATTTTGCCTTCTGAGTGAAATTGAAATTCAAGCATCCTCCCTTTGGCCCTCCTTGGCTTGTTTGGGTCTGGGGACTATATAGCATGATTATCTTGTATTTTGTGGCTAATATCCACTTATAAGTAAGTACATACTATATTTCTGGGTCTGGGTTACCTCACTCAGAATGATATTTTCTAGTTCCATCCATTTGCCTACAAATTGTATGTCTTTGTTTTTAATAACTGAGTAGTGTGGAATTTGTTTTGTTTTGTTTTGTTTTATTATCTCAGCCCCAATAGGGTTACAAGATAGGAGGAAATACCATTTCACCTGACTGATCCGCAATAGCTTTTTAAATTTGTAAAACACATAGAGGTTAGCATCATGCTATCTATAGAAAACAAAACCTTTTTTTGAGGCTGGGCAAGACAAAGCAGCATCCCAAATCATGATCCCATAACAAACAGCAGGGTTACAAAGACAACCTTGGTGCAGTGCTCTGAAAGTCTACTCTATCTATTCTCAGAAAGCGTTGGGTGAGGTCAATGATTAACAGCTAAAAAGACACCGAAGGATGTAAGCAAGGTCAACAGCATGGAAATGGTCCATTGATTTGCATTAATTGTTTTCCCCTCTGGTCAAGGTTGGCTACAAAGCATGGAAAGGAGGTGGTAACTAGCGCTCTGTAAGCCTTGAACATTGCCTCTGAGCTGTTACATATTTGTATGTTGGAGCTGTTTTGTGGAGCCTTCCTATACCCCTGATGAACTCAACGGACCTGACTTAATCTGCTCACACATATTCAAGATTAGTATAGCCCTGTTCTATCCTGCTGTACCTGCTGTCTCCCTGGGTCAGAGTGACCCTGGGTAGGCACTGTGGCTGAATCCATAGACGCTGCCTCTCCATTCCCCATACTCTGTCTGGGCAAACCATCTCCACCCCTAGCATAACATTTGGCTGGAGGGAAATGTACCCTCCTTAGTCTGGGAGATAATTACCCACCTGGGACGGGCTCGGTTGCCTTTACCTGTATGGTTTTATCCTGGATGTCTTTTCAAAGCTTCCCAGCGGCATACACTTCGCCTGTTTTGTTTTCCTTTCAGTTTTTCCTTAGGCACTATAGCTCAATACAAGTCCTGCCACATTTTTCTCCAAGGTACCCAGACAGCTCTCTCTCTCTCTCTGTTTTACTTTTTAGAAAAATCTCCTCTAGGTTGTTCTCTCATTTTATGGATACTATTTCAATGCTGTCTAAGTTACTGCTCTCTGTCAAAGCCTTTCCTATGTTAGAGAGGCCTTGCCTCACGAACAGGCTCAGCAAAGCCAGTAAATTCCTTCTACACCAGGCTGTCGGTCCCTGCTGGATCAACTATTTCTAAAAATCCGCTGTGAACATAGTTTCATCTGGCCCAGATGAAGTTCTTGAACTTGAAGTTCAAGGGACCTTCCTCTCACTCCTACATTCCCAATAATTACTTTCCTTTCTCCGTGGTCTTCCATTCCCAGACATGTGTGAGAACTTCAGATGGAGATAAAGCAGTATTGGCTCTAGTAGGCCAGTTCATTGGGGACTGTTTTTCCTCATACTTTCTCAGGTATGTCATAATATAACTGAGTAGTTATATTACTCAGTTTTTCTGCTTCCATAACAGCTAGACTGATTCCATCTGCTCCCATGCCCCATAGCCTCACAAGCCAGGCTGTGACAAGCTCTTTCATTGCTTTCTTAAAAGTCTTTCCTGAGTTCAGAAGTTTAAGTGCTAAGTGTTTCTTGAACACCCTAGTTTCTTGTACTGGACCATTGTAAAGGCTCCCATCTATATATTGGATAACAGATTTTTCCCTCCTTTCCTACTGAAGGTCAGACTTTCGGGCTATCTTTTACTGTTTTTACCACCTCTCTTTTATCATCTCATTTATCTAACTTCTATCTTTCCATTTAGAGGCTAGCAGGCAGGATGCTAGTTGCTCCCTATCTTGTTGCAATTGCTCCTTTATACAAACAGCTTCCTCTTTTACACAGACAAGTTCCTGTTTTGCCACCATCTTGGCTTCAGAAGCCTTTCTAAGTGCACTTGACAGAGGCCTAGCAACCTCTGCTGCTGCTCGCCAACAACCTTGACTCTAGTGTGCAATTTCCTCTAAACCTTTAACTGTTGTTAAGGCATCTCCTTCTTCGTGTTGTGTACTCCACTCATCAGACATGAAGGCTGCCATGCCAGGATTTCTTTCACAAGCACTCCTAATCCTGATGGCTCAGCATTAGCTGTCTGTCTCACTATCTATAACAGGAAACATGCAACTGCTGTCATAGCATGAAGGCACATTGAACATGCACTATACAGGAAAGGACAGTTGTAGCAGGGTTTTCCTCACGGATGCTCCCACTCAGGCTTTTCAGCCACAGTTGTATGCCTTGCTAACCACAGACAAGACCATGCCCTCACTACTCTCCAACTCATCTCTGGTTTTGTCGTGGGGCGCAAATCTTCCCATGCATTTTTCAGCTTTTTATTACCCTGGCTTTTTCCCACTCACCAACAAATTTCCACCATCATTCCATTAGTCTTTTTATGTATCAAGCAGTTAAACCAGGGATATGATAGAGTCCATTACCTCTGCAACGTGTATTTAATACTTTACAGCTGTCATAAATTTGTGCATGTCACCTGGGATTTGTAACGTTGATGTCCGCCTAAGCATGAACTACGAGAATTCTAAGGCTACTACTCGTGATTATTTCACTGCTGTTGATCTTACTATATAAATTAAAAAACAACAATAAGAACAATAAAAACTAACATGTGTCTGTTTTTTTCTATATGAATGTGCCTATTATGTAGTCTAGAACTTGGGAGATGAGAACAGGGTTAGGCCCAGATGGACCACTGTGGCATGAACTTGCTTTAGTCCTGACTTTTATTCTAGAGAATGGACATCTTTTGTATTAATGATATTTTCTGTTATATAGCTAAAAGAAAATTTGGGTATTTCTTTTCCTTAGTGTATAAATACTTGAGTAAATGCCACAAGTCACCTATGAGAACGAGAAATCTCTAACTGTGTATAATTGCCCAAATCTTGCAATGTTTCTCTTCAATGGGAGTCAGTCTCCTCTCCAGAGAAAAGCAGCAACCACATACTTCTTCAGGAGAATGGGAGAGCAAGAGGATGAAATGCTGACTGGCTTCCCTAATTTTTTTTTTTTTTTTTTTTTTTTTTTTTTTTTTGTGCAGTGTAAATAGAGGGAGCAGTCACAAGGGTTAAGGAAGGAGATATGAGAAAATACATAATACATTCCTAACAAGATTCTGGATGAGGTTAAGAAGCAAAGTGTTTGCCATCCAAGCATGAGGAGCTGTGCTTGATTTAAAAGGCCTAGAGTGGTGGCACATGTTTGTATCCCATAAGCTGGGAAGCAGAACCAAACTGATCTATGGGGTTCAATGGCCAGCCAGTCTAGCCTACCTCATGAGCACCAAGACAGTAAGAGACCCTGCCTGAAAAACCAAAGTGGAGGGATCCCAAGAAACCTGAACAATGACATCCGAGGCTTCTACATGAATGCATGCATATGCAGTTGTGCCCATATACTCACACACATACATTCACAAACATGTGGTATATTGAAAGAGACAGAAAGAAAGAGAGATTGTTGGTATCCAGTTTACAGAACAGAACACACAGAAAAGCCTTCCTCCATCTTAATTAAAATAACAACGAAAGGCAAACATACCTATCATGCTTATGAGATCATAGAATGAAAAATTTTAAGAATAGAGTTTCCATTACACCAGTTCCTTTGGCTGTAAGGGAGCAACATATGAAAACTGTTGAGTTTCTTTCAGAAGCAGAACAGCTCCCATGACTCTAGTTGGGGCTGAAACATTAGTTAGAAAGTTCCTGGGCTTCAAGAGGCTTAGTGGCTGAGAATGAGGGTCATTTCAGTGGCTGAAACTATGAACCTTTGGGAATCAAACACAATAATGACTATTTCGGAGACAGTTGCATAGCATCAGATCTGACTCCTTCGTCTTCTCTGATCATGGTTAGCTCATTCAAAATCATTTAGTCTGGATATCCCAGAAAGGGGAAGACCATAGCTGTCTGAAATCAAGTTCTCTTAGGAACGTTTGCCACGGAAATTAAGCTAATTGAGATCCAAACTCAGCCTTGTATTCTCTGAAAAATAACTTCACATTCTTAGTATACAAAAACATTGCTAACTAAAATGGCTTCAATGTATAGATGCTGAGAGGGGGTGACTGTTGGCTGTAGTTCTAAGGACGTACTTCTTCTCATGTGATTCACAGACAGATCTCTCAAACTGAAAGATAGATATTCCTCTTTCAATACCTTTGTTCATTGTTACTTGAATCAGCAAAGCAGCCTTGAAATTGTAACGGACCCAACGTCCTTGAGGAGAGAACAAGAAGCTCAGACTAGTGGATGGGTCAGATGACAAAATTGCATATTTACTTGTGCCATCAAATTCAGAATGAAAGTCATCATTTTTCACTGGACTTTTGTTTTCTTAAATGTGTTTATAAGAAAATATCTGACACAGCAATTTCTATAGATGTGAGCTCTTCAAATTGTCAATGACATAATGGAAAATTAAAGCAAGAGTTCCAAATATTAGAAGCTATAGTGTTCAGACCTGTATTACATTCTTATGCACATAAGCTAAAATATTGAAGATGGCACATAAATGCTCTGCCAAGAAAGTAATAATGTAATGGGCAAATTCCACTCAAACCAAAGTTAGCCAAAACAATAACAATGCTTGTTCATATTAGCAGAGAAATCCCTGCAAGAAAAAAATATATACTCATGAGTTCACAGCATAGACAATGATTATAACTATTTCTATGAGCTGGATATAAAATATTTTGGTGACTAATGGACATCTCAAATCATTAAGCTTAAAAGGAAAGTCTAGGATTGTCAATTATTTTTAATTAACACCAGCGTTGCTGAGTTTGTTATTTTCTTACTTTCATACAGCCTGTTAAAATCCAAAGAGAAAATACTTGAAACTCTTGTAATAATTACTGCATATTACGATTGAATTATTATAGCACATGTAATATGTGCTGACTAAAAACCTGGAGACCTTTAAAGCAACATTTTACAATTCCTTGAGAGGAGTAAAACAAAAACAAACAGCTTTCAAAATGGCATAATCCTGGACTCCAATAACACACAGTTAACCCTGGTCCTGTGAGAAAAAAAGTCAGACAAACCCTAGCTGAGAACATTCAAAAAAATAGCTGGAAAGCACTGTTGTAGATGATCAAGGTGACTAAAGAAAACATACCAACATAATGTGGTATCCTGGGTAGGGTCTGCAACAGAAAGGGAAATTAAATGAATGCTAATAAAATCTGCCAAAGAAGAAACTGTAAGTCATAATATCATCAGCCTCAATTCCTTAATTGTAATAAATACACCACGCTTAATTTAAAATGTTACAATAGCAAAAACTGGATATGTGTACAGGGAAGCTTTCTGATTGATCCATTTTTTTTTAAAATCAATCTAAAGGCATTCTAAAGCAAAAAGTGTAGTTTTAAATTTTTTTCTGGGCTCAGTGGCCTGGCTCAGTGGGTAACAGCTTGCTAACCTGAGTTCAATTCCTGAAACCCTCATGATAGAAGGAAAATAACCAACTCTTGCAAATTGTTTTTTACCCTCCACATACCCACCATGGCAAGAGCCACGACTCCCACCAAATGTGTTAAACAAACAAATGTAAAAACAAAAGCAAAACAAGTAAACAACAACAACAAAAAAAACACACAAAAAGCTTCAGCCTCTACTATCTTTTCAATCTGTGGGAATGTGGACATGATTTTGGTAGTACACATTTGATATATTTAATATAATTCAGATCAAGCCATTCTTTGGGGTGTCAGACAGTTTTTATGCCCCTGCAAGATCTTCAGGATGCATTGTGTTCCGCACTTTACCCATTCTGTATAACACTCACCCCAATTATCCACTCCTGTTTCCTTCTATTGGGCAATGGAAGAATCTGGGCTGCCACTGGGATACTTTGTGTATAGATCTTGACAACTGACATAGAAAAGAAGTACACATGCTTAGATGAACCTGTGTACAAGCGCATTATTTATAAATATATACGAATATATCCATCTATATCTATATGAAGCTAAGGATGAGCCAATACTTTCAATCTTCACCTCTAAACCATGATCATGCAGAATGTGATAGATACCCGTTGCTTATTTGTACCTGCTCTTTCTACATGGGGTTCTTTTACTTAGCTATCTTTCTCTCAGAATGACTATTCAAAGTGTAATAAACATTTAGTGGCTCTGTAAAGACATTTAGAATATTGATGGTTGAATATATATATATATATATGTATATATATATATATATATATATTTAAATGATATGGTTTTGATTTAAAGTTATCAGAAACAAATGAATACTAGGATACGTAATTAAACAGCAATTAAAATTGGTACAGTTATGTATGACTTGAATACATATTGTAAAAGAAGCATATCTGTAGTTGGAATTGCAATTTTATGTGGTTTATGTGTTAATTTCAGAATTGTTATTTTATAGTAGAGACATTATTCTACACAGTCTATAGAACAGAGAATGGAGACTGTTTTTGCCTATTAACCTGCAGAGATTTTTTTAAAAAGATTTATTTATTTTATTATAGAAATGTTTTGCTGACATTCATGTACCTGTACTGTATGCCTGCCTGGTGCCTAAAGAGGACAGGATAGGGCATCAGATCCCCTTGAACTGAAACTATGAATAACTGTAAGCCACCATGTGGATGCTGGGAACCAAGTCTGAATTCTGCAAGAGCAACAAGTGCTCTTAGCCACCTGGCCATTTCTCCAGCCCCTGTAGTGTTTTTGTTTGTTGTTTTTTTTTGTTTGTTTGTTTTTTTCTTTTTAACTTCTTTAACAATTTTTCTGGGCAAACTGTAGTGTGTGTCCACTGATCAACACATTAAATATTCCTCATTGCATATACCTAAAATATCACAAAGAATCTTCCTTTAATGAATAAGTTCAGAAATTTTGATTTGGTTTTATCTGCTATCTAATATTATAGCTTACTAACTCATCTCTGATTTCACCTTAAATTTTCTCTTCAAAAGTGAAGAGAAACTGGAGTTAGAGTTTCTGTTTCATTACAGTTTTGCTATTAAATTAGTTGGGTAGCTGGAGTAACTCAACTCTAAAGCCTCATTGTCTTCATTTGTAAAATATAAAATTATTATAAACTTACTTTGAAAACCTGTTTTAAAGGCTAAATTTGACAAATTCAATTTGACAAATTCAAAACTGAATATACTCAAAAGATTTATTGTATCTGCCTACAAATAATATAAAAACATACTTAGCCCCTATTTTACAAAACTAGAAATACTTGTGATAGTTAATTTTTATCATCAATTTGGTTGAGTTTGAGAAATTTCGCAGATCAGAAAAGCACACCTCTGACTATGTTGTGAGGACATTTCTAGACACGATTAGACCGTGAAGGCTCTGACCTAATAGATGGCTAATCCACCAATTGATTCAAAATTTAAGTGGCCTATTAAGAGGTAGTAAAACTGAGGAAGATGGGACCTGGTTGAAGGAAGAGAGACATCACCGTTCTTCCTAGTGCACCCTGGGAAGCCTGTGGCTGGTTTGACCCCTTCCTGTTAACCCTTTGTATGCTGGCTGTCATGAAGTGAGAATCTTTGCTTCAGCCTGCCTTTCAGCCATGATGTTGCAGCTCACCATAGGTCTAGAAAAATATAGCTGGCCCACCGTGGATTGTTGCTGCTAAAACAGTGAACCCGGATAAAGCCTTCCTCCTTTGAGTTGATCCTGTCAAGCACTTTGCCAGAGTGACAAACTTCTGACTAACAGAGTACCCTTTTTTCCAAAAAACAGGAAAATTCAATGCAATGCTTTTTCTTGGATGAATAGATACATTAGTCAAGAAAAAGGGTATTTAGAGTTACAGCCAGTCACTAATGAATTCATGGTAGTGGGAATGATGAACACAATCATATTTCTTGTAGAAATGATGTCAGTAGAACGCCATTCTCACCTGGATCCCTGTTAAAGTTAAGTTGAGTTATTTTCACTTCTCCCCACCACCTGCCCATCACTCCATCAACCAGGGACAATCATATCAATTAGTTCCAAGAAGGCACAGTACAATACAACCTGGAAAAATAATTATACACTTGGCCTAGGAGACTTTAGGTCTTATTTAAGAGAGTCAGTGAGAATGGCTCACTGTTCCTTATCTTTGGAAAATGTATTTGAGTTTGCCAGCCTGGAAGCAGAGACACAAGAAAGAGCAATGCTGCTGCATTCCCAGAGGTGTTCTGTGCTCTAGTTGATGTGTGCTGCTGAGTACCTGGGAAGAAACAATTAATAGAAAACTTAATTACAGCAGAGACACTGGGGGCAGGAACAACCCAGGGAAGAAAGAAATTCCCAAGAGCCCCTGCATTTCAGATGACACAATAGGCCTGAGAAGAATTGCTTTTATAGGTCTAAACAAAATTGGTCTGAGCTAAATGAGGAAGTTCTTGTGCCAGGATTTCTTAAGCCCTCTACAGAGCCATAGTAGCAGTGAAAGAACACAAACAAAAACTTTAGCATCAGCTGCACTGACATCCGATGAGGTTTGCAGATCAGGTGGAGCCATGGCCTGTAACCCAACAGACGAAAGAGTCAAGACATCCCACTGCCCAAAAGCTGAATCCAGCTACTACTCAGACTGAGTGTAACTCAGTATGGTCAACCACCTTTGTTATGTTTAAATTCCTTTTATGTTTACGGTAGGAAGGGATAATTAGTTATTTCTCGGTGAAAGATGTCTAACATGAATGCAATATGTATATATCTGAAATACATAATAAAGCAGGAGGTTTGAGTTTGGTTCTTAAAACAATTCAATCAAATCTTTTTTCTTTGTTTGTTTTAAGACAGGGTTGCTCTGTGTAGCCTTGGTTGTCCTGGAGCTCGCTTTGTAGAACAGTTTAGCCTCAAACTCATAGAGATCCACCTGCCTCTGCCTCCTGAGTGATGGGATTAAAGGCATGCACCTCCACCACTCAGCTGGTTAAATCAATTTACAGTATCAGCTACATATGAATAAAATATACATCTGTATAATCAGACACAATAATTCAGAAAATTATTATGCAATGATTACATTAAGGATAAGTGTTAGTTTTTTGTTTTTTGTTTTTTCTTCTTGTAATTGCAATAGGAACTTTTCAAGGTTGTTTTATTCTAGATAAAATACTTAGAGATGCTGTAAGGGTTTTGGGAATTTATTTTGTCTGACAATTTTTAAAATGAAATTTATTCCTTTTAAACTAATTAAAGGTTTGAGATGTTTCCAATAAACTTATTTTGAATGCTTGTAAACATTTTGACACTTGGATATTCTCTCCTTTGGGCTTGTATATTTTTATGTGTACACAGTATACAGACTTGTAAATAAAACATATTTTGTCTTAAAAAATAAGTGCAACCATGAAAACAATTTTCTGAATTATTGTATCTGATTATTCAGATGTATAAACTTGCATTTAAATAACAAATACGGATAACCAGGGATGAACAGGCATATGTAGATCCAGAGAACCACAGGACAGCACTCACACATACAGTGAGTGGGTTTCTGGATGGCACAGATATCCAGGGTACGCACTGGTAACTACAGGAAAAGGCTTCATTAATTCTGTCTGGTTCATATGGGCTTTGAGTTGGCAACTAGTAAACTATTAGATTTGTGACCAAGTCCTTTGTGCCCCTTCTGGCTTAATATTCACAACATCTTCCCCAGTGGTGTCCAGAGGCTCATGAAAAGCTAGCTAGGAGTGACCCGGCCTTTCAGTGCTGGCCACTGTCTGTACTGCCCCTTGGAGGCAGGGTGATAGGGGAGGAATGAATACATGTTTAATGCACATGGAGCACCACAGTCAGGCAATGCTTCTCGGGGGTGCCTTTGGACCAGTAAAATCAGCATCACCGGGAAGATGTTATAACTCACTTTCAAGCTTCTCTGTGCACGGAACAGGAAACTCAAGGGCTGCCTCGGGGGTGTGCTTTAGCAAAATGTTTTTGTGTTTCTCACACCACTCATCACTAGATCTACCCAGAGGACTTTGTGTTGATTTTCTTTCAGGAAACAATGCTCTAGTTGAAAATTTCCTTTACAGAAGTGTTAAAGAGTCAGAAGAGAGAAGGAAGACAAAGTGATTACAGGGGAAAAGATGCAAATTCATTTTTTCTCCTTTTCCCTTAGAATAATATATTCTTTCCCTGTTCATTTGTGGCTACAAATAAATATGTCTGTCCTGCAAACAGGTTTTTGTTTGTTTGTTTGTTTGTTTGTTTGTTTGTTTTGCCTAGAGACCATTGTAAGGTTTTGGAAAAACAAGGAGTTTGTGAATTTCTTAGACATTTACCTAGCAATTAGATTTTTAACCATCATGTCCAGTCAGCTTCAATTAATTAACTATAAGCTCAAAAGCTATTTATAATACCAAGCTAGATCATCAAAGTCAACTGACAGGAAAGCAGAATGCATTGTTTAGGAGTACCTTAGCACAAACATGAATATAGTACTCAAACCTAAAATTTTTTTAGCTAATATAACTCAACCCACTCACCCAACTCCAGCATGACCTTCCTTGATTTTCTTCAACAAGGTATTCCTAAATCTAAGACAGCCAAAGAGTAAGTGCCAAATGATACTGAGACCTCCAAGACAGTTATGAACACAAAAGACATGCAATCTCTGTCAATTACATAGTACAATTGGGAACCCTGTTCGCAGTGAATTCTAGGGTTTATCTCAAAGGCTGTTTCTTATTTATCATTTTGTATCGTACTTTTTAGGAATGTCCTCCTCTTTGACTTCTAATATCTGAGGTATCCCAGCCACTATCTTCACTTTAGTCAAAACTCCGAATGTTCCTGAGTAGTTTCACAGATAACCCCAGCTTTGTGGCACATTAACAACTATTTTCTAGCCCATAATCATCATTTAAACCATCTTGACTATACCATACTTTCTTTTGGTGCTTAATTTGTTCAAAAAAATAACTCATTTTAATTTAATCTTCATTGTGGGTAACCCTGGAAATTTGTCAATGGAATTTGAATTAAACATTAATTTTGAGTTTTCTGAGCGCAGCTGAGTGAAGATTTCTTGCAGGATTAAGATCTTGATTGTGCCTCATCTACACAACCAACTGTCTATAAACACAATCAGCTGTGAGCTCTCATCTAAACAGCCAATTGTCTGGAAACATGTTCGTATGTAAGCCTTTCAGAAGAAACTCTTGCTGCTTTCTGTGGTTAAAAATGCCCCACAGTTTCATGGCCAGCCACATTCTGTGAGAGATTTTTGTCTCTTACACATTTTTTTTCTGAAATAATTATGAATTTTTGTCCTCCAGTTGTCCTCATACTAACCTTGTCATTTATCAGTATTTGATCATCTTCTGTAAAAAAGAAAGGAAGGAAGGTGGAAAGGAGGGAGAGAAAGAACAGAGAAAGGGAGAAAGAGATGGAGGAAGAAGAGATTTGCTTTCCTCAAAGTCCCAATTTATTTCTTATAAACAAGAATCTTCCAAGATCTCAGCTGACTATATTTCTGATCAGAACAAATGCCATCACTGTTTTTCTACTTAAGCACTCAAATCAAAGCAGCTCCCTAGTTTCTTACCTGATGCAGCCTTTGAAATCTCCCTTTTATTTATCTCTTTGTATTACGCTTCCTCAACGAACCTTCATGCCTTGAAATTTCATAACAGTCACACAGACCTTCATCTTTATCCAGAGACTCTCCCTACTGTGAGTAGATTCTGCACAAAGCTGAGTCACACAGAGCTTGAGGTGTTAAAAGTGACCACATCCATCTCTTACTTTTGACCACATGCTTTTCATTCAAAGCAAAGTAACCAAAATCCTTTGAGTCACTTAAGACTAAACCTACTTAATTCCTGCTAGCTGTCTCAGTGTGTGTTACCATCTAGCTCAACTGAGATGAGAGAAATAGTCACATTGGCCTCTACCTTCAATATCGTCTGCATACTAGTACAGCTGCCAACTATTTCATAAGAGACCCAAGAAAGTTTTAGGGGGAAAAGAGGGGTGTGTGTGTGTGTGTGTGTGTGTGTGTGTGTGTGTGTGTGTGTGTGTACTGTCATTTCTCCACTTTCAGTTTCATGATGCTCTTGCACCTTCCTTCCTTCTGGCTTCAGGATCTGTCTGAATGTTCTTCATGCTACTTCTATTACTGCACTTTCTGTACTGCTGAACTACTGTTGAGATTGGATATGGGAGTTGGTGTTAAACACTCTTGCAAAACACATATGCTTATGCTCATGGCATTGGGTTTTGTTACAATCAATTGATAGAAGCTCTAATGATACAACTGACTGAATCACGAGGCTCAAGGGCTTTTAATGTGATTTTTTTTACTGTTTATTAAAATTAATTTTTAAAACTTTATAACTAGAGAAATCATTTTAGATATATTAGAAAAAGGCAAAATGATTGACCTTATGCATGTTATTAGACAGTGCCTCTCACGGAAACTGGAGACTGACACTTCTGTAAGGCTGGCTGGTCAGCAAGCCCAAGGGATTCTCCTGTCTCTACACTTCCCAACCTCTAGTCCAACTGACTCCCTGTCCTTCCACTCTGGCCGGCCGCAGCCCTGGAATTACAGATTGGTATCACACTAGCATCTTTATACAAGTGTTAGAGATGTGACCTCAGGTCCTCATGCTTGTGCGGAAAGAACCTTATAGACTGAGCCATCTTCCCAGAAATAATTTCTCAGAAAGTACAATCTAAATGAGTTCAAACAGTAACCACCAGAAGGTAGCAGATGAAGTCTTTGAAATTCAGACTTTGCAATTTCTGGACCCAAGTCCTCAGCACTTTCCAAATAGCACACAGGCCATATTCGGATACGCTTGTCTCATTTATGTTTAAAAAGTCCCTCAGTATTTTTCTTTTCAACAGCTCATTCTCTTTGATGTATGCTAGCCTCTGTCCCAGCTTACTTTATTAGTTTACAATATTATTCCTTCTGAAGTACAGTCTACACATTAAAATATCTTCACCTATGTGATCTCATTTAAAGTCATTTTTCAGCAGTTGTTGGTTACTGGGAAAGGCTGTGGTATTTTCCTTCAACCAACATTTTCCATCTTTATAAAAATAATGTTCCTTTTCTCTTTGCAGAACTACTTTCCACAGAAAGAATTCTCAGTTGGCATAAAATAGGAGATGTCAGAATCACAGATATTAAACTGCTGCCCAGAGAGAAGAGAGACACATTCGGTGAGAAATCTTAGCGTTTAAAAATAACATTCCATTTCACAATTCCTGGCCTCCAATAAATAAGTGTGCGGTGAACGTGAATGCCTATGAACTTTGTTGTATTAGTTTAGAGCTTGAAGAGAGTGCTGCTGTGTCTAGGCATTGAGCAAAATGTAGTTTAGGATGAATGACATGCTAGGCAGTGTCCAGATCCTATTTATTAGTAAAGCTCACAGAAAAAAAAAACAATAACGACAAAACTTGAGCAGTTTTGGCAGTTCTTAAATTCCTCTTGTTACTGTTATATATGTCATGGTTATCTGGGGTGTGTGTGTGTGTATGTGTGTGTGTGTGTGTGTGTGTGTGAATTTAGCACAGTGATTCGATGGGTTAAGTCACTGCTGTTGCCTGAATTCTAGGATAATCTTTCCTGGGCTGAGGAAAGGGACCCCTGTGCATGTGAGGGTGTGAACCATTTGAACCTGTATGTTGTGACCAGAATGATGACCTCTCATGCCTCTCTGCTGCTCTCTAAATACTTTTAATTTATCGCTTTCCTTTAACATCACTGAAGGTTCTCAGTTTCACATTCTCTTAAAACTATAGCTGGACATGAGATCTGCTTTAGAGAACAAAGTAATGACCATGGACATGATACGTATTTTATCTTCCAAATAATTGCACTAGGCAAGGGTGTCTTAAGACCAGGGCTGAATGTATAATATAAGCAACCAAAAATGTTGAGTCACTATTTGGGATAATTAGAATTATTATTCTGGCATACTTTTTGTTGCAATATTGCTGCATACTTCTTCTGAATTATGCAAAATTTGCTCAGTCTCCATTCTTCCAGGGTGTTGTGACTCCCTATCAGTTTGCCACCTCTCCTTAGCTCCTTCAAGCTGTAGTGTGGGTTTCAGGCTATGCCCATACCTTGTGCTTGTGACGGATGAATAGGCTGCAGGGCTCCTAAGTAATCTGCACATAAATAGCCACTGCTATCTATTCTTAAGGTTAACTCTGGGGGATGTCAAGCTACTCAAAGAGAATTCATCCTGACAATATGAATCATCTCTGTGTCATTTGGGAATGACTCATATTAGCTAATGACTGGCCTTCCATGTACTGACCATATGTTTCTGTTGTAAATACTATTAACCGATGGACTGCAGCCATTATCTAAATGAGCAGATATTTAAGCCTAGATGAGCAGTATGAAAGCTGGACAGTTGGCAGGATGTTGTCTTTAGCTGCAGGGAAGGTGAACTGTCAGAGGCTTAGTGGCTTGTCAATCTTTGATCTGTGGAGTAGACATTTTCTCTTGGACATCCCTTTGGGGAGTAACATGTATTATCCAAGGCAAAATTATCTAGGAAAAGAATTAGTATTTCCCATCAGAGTTACCAAACATTAACTTGGTTTTCTTTAGTTGTTATACAATACATTAAAATAGAAAATGGCAGTTAAAATACTTATATTTTAAAAATTAATTTAATTTTCACAATATACTATGCTGTATATAGTGTTGTTTCAGCAATGAATAAGGTTATATGTCATAAATGTAAAATAAAATCTGAGAATTCAATAAATACGAACAATGCTTAATTTCACAATTTGTTAGTGAGAAGAAAATTGAAACCACAGGAAAAATCATTTATTGCCACACAATTGGCCAAAAAAATACAAAGTTTTTTAAAAGTGGCATGAAATTTTATACATTTTAATCTCATATATTTTTACCAAAATAATCCCAGCAGAAGGTTGATGTGGCAATATTTCATCACCTTCAGTATTCTATGATCCTGAAGTTTTACTTCTGATATAAAATCTAGAGATGCCATCACATAAATCTCTAGGAGTCATAAAATGGTCGCTACAGCATTTTCTGTGCTAGGAGACAGTTGCAAACCCATTAGTATTCATATGGCGAATGACTAAATGGACTGCTAAAATAAACAGACCAAACCAGTGGTTCTCAACCTTCCTAATGCTGCAAATCTTTAATATAGTTCCTCATGTGGGAGGACTCCCAACCACAAAATTATTTCGTTGCTACTTCACAACTGTAAGTTTGTTGCTGTTATGAATTATATTGTAAATATCTGATACGCAGAATATATGATATACAACCCCTGTGAGAAGGGTCGTTTGACTCTCAAAGGGGTTGCGACCCACAGATTGAGAATCACTGGACTAAACAGATCTATAGGATCAATATGTGTATGTATTGGGCCTATATAAAAATTCATGGAAAATATGGTTATTATTCAAATATCGTAAATATTCTAAACAATCATATTTTATGCAAATGTATTTGCACAAGTAAAGCACAATGTCTTTGGATATATAAAAATTCAAGAAGGTTTTCTCTGAGCCAGCACATGGAATTCTTAAAGGATTTCAAGTTTATCTGTAATATTTTATTATTTTAAGAAAGCTTTAAGTAACAGAATGACAATAACGTGGAAATAGCAAAATAGCCTCTTGTTTCAAAAATAGACAAACAAATAAAGACAGAGAGGAAAACCACTGATGGCTGCTCAAATTTTTGTATAGAATAAGCTGAATTTGTATTCTTTATATGTTCCATGTATTTTAAACTTATATTTTTAGAAATCTTTCCTGGAATTGTGTAAATTTAGCTCTTCAGTGGTTCTAATGTTTTCCATTGAACGCGTGAATTTTCACCAAATTCCTCGACAGACTCAAATTCTAAGATTTTTTGTAATACCTAAAGAACACCAGCCTATGAAGGCCAGACAGCATTCATTCCCAAGTCAACCTGGTTTTTCACAAAGCCTATGTTCTCTTGGTTGTGGGTCTATATTTTTTTTCTATCTTATATTCTATATATTATAATCACAAATACTTTTCAGGCTCATTTTTTTTTTTTGAAGACTCAACAGCACATATGGTTAGTTAATAAGTCAAAGATCAGTTCTTACTTCAGGACATATAGTTAGACTAATTCCAAGGCTGTTTCCTTACTCTATGTATGTGATGGGATGGGATAGGGTGTGTTTTTACCAGTGGACTGTGAAGCAAAGTGATGAGTGTTGTTTCTACATAAAAGTGTTAAGTATAGCTTCCTTTATGCTCTTTTGCCTTCACATTATCAGATGCAAATGAAGAGGAGTAAAAGGGGATGACACAGCTCTAGAAGGGTCAATTCAGGTCTCTGAATCAGTACATAAGAAAATCCACTCCATCAGTGCTGTTTCATAGTGATAAACAAATTTCTACTGCGTTTAGACCAATTCATTTTTTTGGATAAGTGACTTACAACTCTTTAGTCTAGTCTGACCTATAATATAAAATTCATGTTTAAATATTATAAATGTTTTAAGGATTCTTATTAAATAATTCCAGGTTACCTTTTGTAAAGACTACATTTGTTTACATGTTCATCAGAAGCATATGACAGAATTTCTCATTCATCTATTAACACCTACAATATTTTTAGCTTATTATTTGATATAGTGTTATTATCTGAACATATCTGCACAGTATTTTTTAACACTAACAGTACTTGTATCCCAGCATTGGTGGGCTGTCTTCAGGCCCATAAAATACTATGCTAGTCCAACTTCATATGAAAGGTATATGTTTGACGTACAGACCAAGAGATGCAACCCTAGATAATCTTAAGATGAAGAATTATAAAAATTCTTTAAGAAAATTATGGGAAAAGTAGAGAATAATTTTAAAGAAGCAAAAAAGAACAAGATTCAGCACAAATAACATCAACATCAAGACAGGGAAAGCTGTCATCAGAGAGCTGTCAGCAACAGCCTCCAGCACATGATGACAGACACAAGCTGTTTGATGATATAGTCTGGCCCTAGCAAGAAGCAAGATGCACAGAGCAAAGGCTGGCAGGAACAGATGGCTTAGGGCTTCTTAGCTTAAACACTGTGGACTTTCTGGTAGGAATCATAGGCTGTGTAGTTTTAAAAACCCTTTTTAGGATCTAGGCTAAAAAAGCTTTAAGAAGGTTTAATGTTAGGGTACAAGAATCTACCAAACTGTTGTAGAGGGGTTTGTGTTTATAAGTAAAAACTGATAAGAAATAGCTGCAAAGGCTCATTTACTACTTGTTGCCAGCTAAACATGGCAGACTTTTGATGGATTGCTTAAAAGTCCATTAGTTCAGCAAACACCTCAAGTGCACAGAGTTTACACAACACATTTTCCCTGTATTACCCCAAAAGCCCTGCACTTACAGCGATTCTGTGTACAAGTGAGAGGACAAGAGAAAGTAGTGAAACTCCATGTCCTCAGAGGACTGGTTTAAAGAAGGAATTCTTCTCAGTTGACTTTTAGTTTGGTGTACTATATGGGAATTTTTTAATATAAACTACTGCTTTTGGTTTTGTATTGATGTACCCCCAGTGACAGGTAGCTTTGAAGGTCACAGAGTTTCTGAGCTCAAATACAGACACTGCTGTTTACCAGTTATTTGCTCTTGAGTGATGATACTCTGTGTCACTTTCCTCACAAATCCAGTGGCTATTTGATTACCTGAGTTATAGCTATCTCTCTTATGGTTTCTATTGATGAGAAGAGACATTATGACCATGCAACTCTTATAAAGGAAAACATTTAATTGGGGTTAGCTTACAGTTTCAGAGGTTTAGTCCATTATTGTCATGGTGGAAAACATGGCAGCATGCAGGCAGGCATGGTGCTAGAAAAGAAGCTGAGAATTCTGCATCTTGATCCACAGGCAGCAGCAGGAGACTGACAGGCTAGACTTAGCTTGAGAATATGAGACCACAAAGCCTGCCTCCACAATTGCATACTTCCTCCAACAAAGCCACACCTACTCCAACAAGCTCACACCTCCTAATAGTGCCACTCCCTAAGGCCTCTGTGGGAGGCCATTCCTATTCAGACCACCACCAGCCTGTAATACTGAAGTAGGCTGACTTATAGCTCCCTAGGGCTGCAAACTGTGTGTTATTTCAGAACTAGGTCTTTACAGAAGTGGTCAAGCCCCAGATCTTCAGGTAGAGAGAGGCAATTTCCTTTGTGTTGTTACCCAGCTAGCAGTAACATATTACAACTGTAGGAAACTAATGCTAATGTCTGGACCCATGCCAGAACACTCTTAAGTGCTTTGTTTTCTTATTTCACAAGAGTGGCCAGAATTTCACACGCTTCAGTACTGAGAACCAGAAAAGCTCATGAACTATTGACTTTTAGCAGTCAGGTCACCTAACTACTAAAACATAGGCAGGTGTCCCACATGGAAGCTAACTGATAAGGAACATGAAGGAAGCATACATGCCAAGTTGATGTTCCATCTTCCATTAGTAGATATTTTCATTAGATCAAGCAAGATCAGAGGACCAGTTCCATGTTAGAGAAACACAGAAACCTCTCAGTTCCTCTCCTTCTGCTTAATTAAAGTACCTGATTTCTATGCCAAGCAATATACCTCCTGGCAGGGTTATGTAAGACATTCATGAAAACCTAGAAAACAACAGCCCTAAACAGTGTCTAGCGTGGACATTAGCTTCCCTAAAAATAGAACGTGCATGGAAGAAAAAGTAATCTGCAACAGTGACCAAATCAAGTAAGATTACTTGATTGCAAAAGTAATCTTTGAAATCAAGTCAGATTACCCCCTCCTGAGTGGCTAAAAAGTACTTCAAGTTATGTAACTCCAAGTGGGCCATGGGCCACTCCTAGCTTCAGTCTATCCTCCCTTCCTTCCTCCATCCCTTTTCTCTTTTCCTCCCTCCCTCCCACTCTCTCTGTGCAGATGTATTTAAGATGCCATCATTGTCTCAGATTGCTGTCCGAATCAAATTATATCACCCACAAAAGAACTTAGACTTGGGCTTTCTTATTAGTAACTGGTCAATAAAGAACATCTGAAAAGAGATGAAGCTGAAGTGCTCAGTTAGTTAGAAGCCTAGAATCCTAGCCTACTGAGTAGGCAATTGGTTTAGAGGCCTACAAATGCAAAGATCTTATGCACAATGTGTTCTCTTGGGTGTCTTGTCTCACGTGCTCCAGCTCCTGAGACTGTTTGCACTTTCTAGTTTAAAATCCGGCAGCACAAAGTTTGGGGCAGCATGTGATCAATGTGACAGGGTTGGGGTGACTTCCTGAAAAGAAAAGTGATAGAGAAGCAGGATGTTCCCATCAATTTTTAATAAGCTGCAGTTTGGATGAAAAAAAATCTTTTCTATGAAAGTAGATGTTGGCATCAAAGACATTTTAGCGATGAAACTATTTTTCCAAGTTTAAACATAGAAAGGAAATTATGAGAAATCATTTAAACTCTTCATGGCTAAATTTTAACATTTAATGAACGTGATGGAACTAGCTATTGAGAGCACCCACCGAGAGCATGTGGGCACTAGTCCTCCTCTACTTATAAGTACCAGGATGAACATGCGACCTGCTTCTGGCTAATGATACATTAGAACAGTTTGCAGAGCAGCTTATGAAAAAGATCAGTTCAGTTATGATGAAGAAAGAGTCCTTCCTTTCCCTGCCTCCAGACATGGAGTACAAATGTGAAATGGGAACTCAGTTGATCCTGTAGGGCTGAGAGAAAGAATCAAATATACTAGAGAGCTATTGATCTGAGGGTATGACAGTGCAGAGCTGCTGTCCCCAACCTCCTCAGGCCAACCATCTCATCTGGACTTCTAATTAGAAACAAAACACAAAATTTCCCTCACCAGAAATTCTGTTTCTTGCAAAGAAATGTATGGGTAACTGATTCAATATATACAAACAAACTCGGATTGTTGAGAATATGTTTACACAGAGGACAGTAAGATGACCATATTACAGTATTTTATAGGACTAGATATTATTTCAAATTACTCAAACCATAAAGCTACAAGGTTTGAAGCTGAAGGAGAAATGAATTTACTTTTCACATGAACTCATTTGCTCAATTGTTAGGTTCTTATTGGTTAACAGGCACAGCACTGCGAGGGATGCTTGGATGCAAGAGCTGCACAAGTTTCTCTTCTGTCCTGTGTACACACAAGTAAACTCATGAAAAAGTTGAATCGTGAATGGCAAGTGTTAAGAGAAAATAAATATAATAATAATTTTAAGTGAAAAGAATCTATTCCAGACAAACTTGAAGGCTGAGAAGGAACCTAGCATAGAAAAAAGTCTTGGGAAATGCTTTACTGGAAGAGTTCAGCACAGGACTTTGGAATGGGGCAGTTCTTGAGGAAGCCACTGTGGCTCAGCTATGAATGAAGAAAGGGAAGAAAGAGAAAAGAGAAGGCACAGCCAGACCTTAAACCACATGGCAGGTGCAAGATAAGGAGCATATTGCTTTCCATTTTACACACAATAGGAAGCAAAGGTGGGACTTGAAGTGAAGATGTAGGTTGTTCTCATTTATGTTTTCAACAGCTCATTCTTCTCTGTTGAGTCTGGATTAAAAAATGGGTTCAAAGAGAAAACTACTTAACAGAAATCCAGAGAGGATGGATATATGTTGAGGACACCGGCCACAATGAGTTAGAGTAAAACAACACCCAAGAAAAACTGGTGGGAAAAACAATGGAGTTGGCCAATGTATGAGATGTGAAAGGCATAAATCAAGGCTGACTCAGCATCTTCTAGCTGTATCACACATTACGGGCAGTATCTTTTAATGTGGGGACAGACTTTGGCAATAAACATTCCCAGCTCTGCTTTGAACATGGTACCTCTGTGAAGTTCCAGAGTGATCTGAGAGATGGTGAAGGGTGAAGTTGGACTTACAAGTCTGTAGCTCACAAAGGAGGAAGTGTGATTGTGTGGTAGGTAGGTTATGAAGCTTGATCATGTCTTGTAAGGTTAGTGAGTGAAGACAAAAGAAAAGACTCATGGGTGCTGTCAATGTTGACATTTAAGGCCGATCACAAAAGACCAGCAAAGCAAAGAAGAAAAAGAAAAATGGGTAAAAACAATGGGATGGAAACTCAGATGGCTACCCTGTAATGGAAGCTGTGGTGTAGCCTGTTCACAGCATAAGAGTGGCCAGAGATGTGCTGAATGTGTGTGAAAACCTTAGGAAGCTGGGTACGGAGCTAGCAATCAGCCACAGACACAACTGTGAGATTTTTGATTAAGTTGACTACCAATTATTGACACGAGTGACGCAAGGGAACCAAGGAGGCAGCTGTGCGTGAGTGAGTTAAACAGCAAATAGAGAAAGAAACTGAGTCACTGCCTAAAAGTTTTTCTTTGAGTAGAAAAGAAATATGTTGAGGCTTGGAGGAAAAGATGACGAGATACATTATCACCTCCTGTAATCTGATGCAAAGGCTTCACTTGAAAAGTTCGGTGCCCCAAACTTTGTGCTGCTGGATTTTAAACTCGAAAGTGCAAATAGCCTCAGGAGCTGGAGCACGTGAGACAAGACACCCAAGAGAACACATTGTGCATAAGATCTTTGCATTTGTAGGCCTCTAAACCAATTGCCTACTCAGTAGGCTAGGATTCTAGGCTTCTAACTAACTGAGCACTTCAGCTTCATCTCTTTTTGGATTTTACCTGAGAAAGAAAATCCTGTAGAGAATGAGATGTGGTGTACAAAGATGGGTTAAATGTAGAACAAAGGTCATGGGGAGAGGTGGGGGGCTGTGATGCAAGTGGGTGTTGGAAGTGGGTGTTTGTGGTGATAGTGGTGATGATGGGGGATGGTAGTGTTGGTACTGCTGAAGGTGGTACAGGTGTGTAGGGAGGGTGACGGTGGTGGTAGTGGTGGAGGTACTGCTGCTGCTGGTAGAAGGGTGTGGTTGTGGATAATGGTGGTGGTGGACCCATAGATCCAATGGGTTCTCCGATAGCACCAAGGTTGTTCCCTTCAGCTTCCTAGGCTGGGGCATATGGATACTGAGTTCAAAGGCTCCACTAATCTTCTGTCAAAGAGTGACAATCACAAACGACATTTGTAAAAGGTGACACACCCACCTGCATCTGAGAAACAACACAGTGACCAAGAACTCACACAAGTGAATAATGATTGAGTGAAGGAGTCGCCAGGCTGCCTGAAGGTGGCAATTTTCAGATCTTAAGATAAATTTCATAGACCATAAGATCTTCCAGTTTAGGAAAGAGTTTATAAATTGTATAAATTGGCCTTTTTCCCCTTCCCATTCCAGGAAGCCATTTATTGAAAAATAAACCAGACTCAAAGCTGGACAGAAACATCCTGATGCAATACATAGAAATGCTGAAATTCAAAACACAATAAATTATAAACATTTTCTATCCTCAAAGGATGATCATGGAGAAGTGAATGTACTAAAATAGAAATGTGTCTCTGAAAGCAAATTCTTTGAAAAGAAAACATGACAGCTAGGAATAGCAGAACAGGTCAGAATTACAGCTTCCTTGAACACAGTGATGGATGACTACACTGCACTGAGACAAGAGGACAGGAGACATTCTAAAATAGTGTATCGTTATGTGTCACAGAAAGATATTAGTAACATTCTATTAACTCTTTCACGTTTCTGATTTTAATATCAGTTACCTGCTTTTTTTTTTTTTTTTTTCAAGACAGGGTTTCTCTGTATAATAGCCCTGACTATCAACACAATATAAATACTCTCTGAGGATTGATGACATGGTCTGGTTCTAAAACTAGTGGTACTGGATTGTGATTCACCAATTAGGTTTTTCCATAGATTTAATGTTGTCTTTTAGTATCTCTAACTCCCATGTGATCAAGCAATACTACTCTTGGCTAAATATTGAAGAGATTAGAATCACAAAGAAATATTTGTACATCCATGTCCATTGCTACACTATTCACAATAGCCAAGCTATGGAACCAACATGGATTGTTATCAAAAGATGAGCTAATAAAGAACATACAATAGACACACACACACCGAAATTCTATTCAACTATAAAAAAAAAATGAAACTGGGACATCTTTAGGAAAACAAATGGAACTTTAGATCATTATGTTAATAGAAATATAACAGGCTTAGGAAGAAAATTATTACATATTTTTCTCTTGTATGTAAAATTTAGAATTAAATTTATATACACATTTGTGCGAATGCAGACATGTATGTGTAGGGATGAAAATAGAAAGGGGACTATGGGAGAAGTTCTAAAGAATGGGTAGAATAAAAGAACAGAATAAAACAGGAAAAGAAGGCAGGGCTATTTGGAAGAAAGGAGACAAGCAGGAGTGGAAGAAGAAGACAGTGTGGGAGGTGAATAATAGCAAAATGTAATGGTTTATGAATGAAAAATATCCCAGTGAGATTCATTAGCCTGTATGCTAACTTTACAGAACAACAAAATATGAAAGCAATGTGGAGAAGGGCGGGCTAGGATGAAGCTCAGTCGTAGAATCCTTGCCTAGCTTGTGAAACCTTAGGTTTAATCCCCAGTACAGCCCAAAACAAATCTGTTCATAGTAAGAAGAGTTTAATCTTTGAAACTCTGCTACTCACCGAGTTCTGGTCTTCATTCTCCGCTTTTCTTTCCACTGCATGACCTTAGATTCCCTGTGTTCCCCAAAAGGTCTGGCTTTCAGACTCTGCTTCTAATTACCAATTGTCCTTTTTCCTAGCACATCAGTCGAGCCTGGAAATTGTCACCCAGTTCCTTTATTCTTACAATCACTTGTCCTCTATTTTTCAAATGCTTGCTACAGCCACCGCAGCATTCATTTCCACTGTTAGTAAAAGTTTGAACGGTGGCCCATGCGCCACAGGTATTGGTAGTGGTGTTCACTGTCTACCTCCGTCTCTCTCTAAAACCCCGTTGCATGAAAACTGGCATGCAGAGCATTTAATAGGAAGCACTGTTTGACATTCTGTCTGCTTCCCTCTTGTGAATTCCAATGACACGCGGTAAACTATTTCATATTGCCTTATAAGTGACCTGAACTGTCCTTATATATTTTAACCTCTGTTCTTTGGATAATTTCTACTAGTCTTTTACTATGTCAGTGGCCATTTTTCTGCAGCCCATAACCTTATGTTGAGCCTACCCAAGGGCATTTCATTCCAGATATGAGATGTTGAGCTTTTAAAATCTAGGTTTTCACTTTGGAAATCAATCTGGCTTTTTCTCAGAAAATTGGGAACAGCTCTACCTCAAGACCCAGCGATACCACTCCTGGGCATGTAAATACATTTTTGTTTTAATGCCAAGTGTGGGGATAAGGAGCTACCTTAGTTTGTCACAGCTGATAATTGACTCTTGCATCTCAGAAAGGGGCGTGATCTTTGCCAATGGCAGTTAGTAGAATTCTGAGGACTCAGAGCAGGTAAAAACATCAGCACCAGGAGAGAGCCAAAGAAACTCAGAGAAAGACGGCTGATGCTCCCTGTGCTGTTGCTGGCTCATCCTTCTGCTGTGTTTGCTGTTGCTGATTTGCTGGACTGCTAGAAATCTTGAACACTGAGACTGGCATTGCCCCAAGGAACTCGAACACCCTAACCAGTTTTTTGGAAATAGAAAGAGACCCACATCCCTTCTCCCCACTAACCTTCAATCTCTCTCCTACCTAGTGTTGGGGTGTTGGAAGGTATTAGGAAGGATAAGAGGTGAAAAGGGAGGTAGAGGCATAAGAAGCCAATAAAGTAGATAAAAAGTATGCCTACAAAAAATGTAGGTTTTTGTTATTTTTATCATACTTGTTTCTTTCTTATTGGTATTCCCTACCACACTCCTTGCCATCACCCTTTTTTTCCAGTCTCCTAAATGTACTTACAGCTTCTTTAGTGTTCTGCTTTCTTAACTTCATCACTTGCATTTCTTGAGGCCCATTTCTGTGTACTGCAGGATTTGATCGGTGCTGCCTGTGCAAACAAGTGACAGGCGGTAACTGACACGAACAGGGCCGTACAAGTAAAATGACACCACCGCTTGTGATGAGTTATAAACAGAAAAGAGACGATGATGGTGGCTTGAGCTGGGCGGGTAGGTAGCATTGATAACATGGACAATGTCTTGGGATTTGGAGTGTCAGATCTCACTGATAGATTACGGGAGAACATTAAATAATAACCTATAATTATCCTCTGTGAATAAAATGGAATCACTGCTTGATTAGCTGTAACGAGAGAGGCAACTGTTTCAGAAGAGGGGGAACAAGAGTTCTGCCTGTCATGGTCAATGTGAGGTCTCTACTTAGTCCCCAACTCAAGACGCCCAACAGAAACTTTCCACTGAGTTGGAGTTCAAGACTGTGAACATGTATGATACCAGTTTGGAAGTCAAAGGTTTATAGATGCTATTTAAAGGCAAGGGTCTTTAGACAAAAGTCTGAGCCTCTGTATACTTAAACAGGTAGAACAGTGGTTCTCAATCTGGGGGTCGTGACTCCATGGGGGTCACATAGATATCCTGTATATCAGATATTTACACTATGATTTGTAACAGTAGCAAAATTATAGTTATGAAGCGGTAGTGAAATAATTTTTTTTTTAGTTGGGAGTCACCACAACACGAGAAACTGCTTTTAAGGGATGCAGAAGTAAAAAGGTTGAAAAACACTGAACCAGAGTGTTTGCTCTTTGAGCAAGAAGAGGAACATAAGAAAGAGTCTAACGCTAAGTCCAAGGAGGAAATATGAAGAGCATGGTATCTAAGAGATGGAGTGAAGAATGTGGCTGAAAGAAAGAAAGAGAGAAAGGAAGAAAGAGAAAGAGAGAGAGAGAAAGGAAGGAAGGAAGGAAGGAAGGAAGGAAGAGAAAGAAGGAAAGAAAGAAAGAAATAGAAAAGTAATCAGGATGTGAAGTGTTGCTGGTTAATAGGAGAAGCAAGAATTTAATGTATTAATCCACTGAGGGGCTGTTTCTGAAGCATATTAACATATTAATCAATGCTGTATAATCTAATCTCTTGAGTGGCTCAGAATTTTAATTTTGAAAGCGCTTAGCTTGTAATCAGCTATGTTCCTCAGAGTCCTAGCTGAAATCAATGTGAGCATTTATCCTTAATGGTGGTGCTGTCAGTTATAGTGTCAGTATGCTATGTGTCACTTGAACCCATGTAGGGGTTCCTATTCACTGGCCCTTTCCAATACAGTTTATTTAAACGGATCCAATTACTACTCTAATGATAGACTGAGAACAATTCATCAGTGAAATGAACATTTATGTTCTTTTTCTGCTATAGTGAGGTCCTGCTTGCCACAACTACACCGTAACGAATGCGAATGTGCCCAGCAGATACGGTATTTGCTACTGAACCTGGGACTGGATTGCTAAGCCGACTAGTCTCAGCACAATGAAAACTGCTTTCCCTACTCCCCACCCCCAAAAAAACTTATACATTTTATAAATGCACTTTATGTGTTTTTTTTTTTTATAAATGCAATTAAGTTTCTTGAACAAACCGAACCATCTGTTCTAAATCAACAGTTGCAGCCGAGAAACGTCAAACAAAAAACATTATTTTGTAAGAATATGTCTACTATCTCATATCCAATTTTACGCTTATATTCAAGAGCCTCTCTTTCCGAGGATCTGACGTCAAGGACCTTGTTCTAATGACTGTGAATTGCTACATCTCGTCGCGCCCATGGGGTCGCTTCCGTTGTGAAGGTGAAGGTTATGATCTGTACCTACTTAAAAAGGGAAAAAGAAGATAAAGAAGGTGGGAAGACGGTCGTTTGCAGCCTGGTCCGGTCCTCTGCGGGGCCCCGCGACTGCAGCGCGATCGGTACCCGGCGGCCCCGGCTGCCGTCCGCGCGCCCTGCGCGCCACAGGTGCCCGCGTCTGCAGCCGGCGGCGGCGCGGAGCCCCGGGAGGCGCGGGCGGGTCTCCGGCGTGCAGGGCCCGCCCCTCGG
>NW_026596040.1:19827067-19841114 GCF_907164565.1 Psammomys obesus
CAGGGCCCGCCCCTCGGCCCGGCGCGCGGAGGCGGCGCGCACGCGCGGGGAACATGGCGGCGGCGGAGCCCGCGGTGGCCGCGCTGGCCGGCGGCGGTGTGGGCGCAGGGGCGCCGTCGGGCGGGGTGCCGGTGCTCTTCTGCTTCTCGGTGTTCGCGCGGCCCGCGTCGGTGCCCCACGGCGCGGGCTACGACGTGCTCATCCAAAAGTTCCTGAGCCTGTACGGCGACCAGCTCGACATGCACCGCAAATTCGTGGTGCAGCTCTTCGCCGAGGAGTGGGGCCAGTACGTGGACCTGCCCAAGGGCTTCGCGGTGAGCGAGCGCTGCAAGCTGCGCCTGGTGCCGCTGCAGATCCAGGTGGGTCCCGCCCCCGCGCGGTCCGGTGCCCGCGGGCCACTCGCGCCCCCACGTGTGTGGTCCCCAGTGCCCCGCCGCTTTGTGCGGCAGCCGCCTGCGTCGCCCCGCGGCCCCTGCTGCTCTTATTTATTTATTTATTTTTTCTCGGGTGATGCCGATCTTGGGGAGGGTTAGCCTTAGGGGCTTGTCCCGGAGTTGTGGTCACCAGTTGCAGACCTGCAAACTTCACTGCGACTCCCTTCTCCTTTCGTTTTGGCGACAGTCTGGGCGCCTGCCCAGGGAAGAGAGCTGCAGTAGCCTCTTAAATAGCCAGCTTCCTGTGAATCCCAGGCTGAGGAAGTTGTACCTAAGTATTAGAGTTTATTAATGTTTATATTAGTAAATGCCATGCTGTAACGCGGGACAATCTCCTGTCCTAAAATCTGAGGATTTTCTGGCCAATGTATGCTTTTGAGAGGAAAGGAGATACGTGTAATGTAGGCAATACCCAATCTGTTTTGTTTTTTGTTGTTGTTGTTTTGTTTTTGTTTTTTCTGTGCGTGTAGAATTGCTGAGTCCTTTCTGGAAGACGAACTGAAATGTGGCATTTGAGGGTAGAAGGAATTTTCATATCCAAGTACCATTTTGAGAGGCTTATCCCCTACCTAGTTTTTGTTTCTCATCTGTAGTCAAGAGATAGACTAGATTGTGGTGCCCCTCCTCCCAGCAGATAAGGATCCAAAGGGAGTACTTTAACTTGATTAAAGTTCGCGTGTTTGGTGGAGTGACCTGCCCTGCTGCCCCGGTGGAGGGCTGCATTTTTTTAGTGTTTAATGTTCTCTCTCTCTCTTTTAGAGTTCTAGATTACTCCTCCTTACAGCCTTCCATCTGTCCGTTTAGATTGCCACTGCCAGATATCCAATATGTTGGCTGTACCTTTGACAAATCCATTATAAGGCCAGAATCAAAATACAGAGATGCAGATTGCTTTGTCAACCATTTCGTGTTATTCTTGGGAGAGAGAGGCAGGGAGTGTGGGGGAGAAAAGGGGAAGATTCCACCTGTGAGTGCTGTACTAAACTAGGCTGTCCAAGTTTAAGTTTGCTTTTGCTTTTCTGTGTGCTAGGGTAGGAATTTCATATTTTGAAAATTTCAGATGTGATTCAACTCTTAAAAAGTCTGAAAATAATAATGTGTGTGTGTGAGTGTGATACACATACTGAAAAGGTAATACATAATTACCACTTTGGCTTTTGAAATATTTTAGTATAACTGATTTTTGTAATAATTTTTAAGACAATCACTAAAATGATAGCAGTACTCTTTTCTATCCTAACATATAGTATTTTTTCCTCATAAAATAACCTAAGAATTCTTAAGCTTATTGGTTACATATGTCTATATTTTGAGGTACTTACAAATACTTTCATATTCTCATTTTAATAATTAAAATACTCTCTGCAATAAAATAATCATTATAATAACAGCAGTATTCTTTCTCTCCACTAAAAAATAGTAATTTTTCTCACTAAACAACCAAAGAATCCTTAAGCTTATCAGATATATGTGTCTATATTTTGAAGTACTTACAAATGCTTTCACTTTGGTAATTGTAGTCCTTTCCTTCCATCGTGCGCCTCTGTGTGCCTCTTCCAGCCCAGCTGTAGACAGTATGAGAGAAGATCTTACACAGTGCATGTGAGGATGTTCATGTACACGTGGGTTTTTATGTGTGGGGCTATATTTTCAGAAGAGATACCTCTTTTCATTGCTACTACATCTTCTGGAACATGTCTGTATATGTTCTACTAACATGGGTGATTTATGTCCAGAAGAGTTCATTCCACATTGAAATGGCATTTTGAGTGCATTACCTGGCAATACAAGCCTGGATTCGGTACCTGTTGGAGATGGCAATGGCATTTGTTTCTCTAAGGAGCAGAGCCTAGAGAGGTCAGAAGGTTAGGAGACTGCCCTGGATCAAATGGCTGCAAAGGCAGAGCCAGCAAAGCATGAACAGGTCCTCAGTGGATGTCTGAACATCTGCCATAAGGTGACTGTTGCCTTTTCATGTTTGATGAGAGCGTTGAGAAGTCTGGAAAGCAAGCCCGTCTTCAGCTTCTGCTTGTTCATTTCTCTGAATGCTGCTTTCTGCTGTTTTACAGTGAACACCTGTCACTTAGGAAGACTCAGGGTGGCTTCTGGGGAGGTGGGAGTGATGAAGATGGTATAGGCCTCTTTCCCTTCGGGAGCAGAGACTGTGAGTTCTGTGCAGAGTCCTTGCTTGAACAGTGTCACAGCGTCTCTCCCTCACAGACTCTTGTTCTACAGTTGAACTCTTAATTTGCCTTCCTGGTTGCTGTGACTGCTGTGGGCAGTGACCTTGTAGAATTGTATGTGGTTGTGCCAAATTGTGCCTATGGTTGGCAGCAGTTCTTTGGGAACTGATCTTGAAGACCTCCATTGCCAGTATGAGTATGTGGTAGCTTTTAAGGGATTCCTTTTAAAAAAAAAAAAATATCCTGTTAGAGTGTCCAAATGTCTGCTGACAGCTCAGGTAGCTGAAGACAAAGCTCATGTTTCATTCATGGTTTGTGTGTCTGAAGTCTGACAGATTTAGAGGCATAGGAGACAGAATGTAAATGAAGGGATCATGGAGTGGAAGTTTAGGTCTTTTTATGACTCACTTGTATTTTTTTCAAAAGGTGTTTTCCCAAGTCTGCAGGACAGAGACAAGCAATGCTAGAGGCTCATGTAGAGCCAGGGCATTGCCACAGTCTTTGTCCAGAGCAGGACGAGCCTAAACAGAAGACAGGAAGAAATGGATGCTGGCCAGACAGAAGGGAAGGCTTTGGCAGCTTTTTAAGGACAGGAGATAGGAGTTTCCCTGGGCAGGTTATTTTGACCTGTTCCTGAGTTAAGTTAAGTGGGAGAAGATTTGGATCCAGCTGTCCTGTTCTAGTAACTTATATTTTATGAGGGTGGTGCACAGACGTTTTTATTAGAAGAGACAGTCTAGTTCTTGATCAGACAGGAGGAAAGGCAGATACGGAAAGAAATGTGGTCTGCTTGTGGCTTGCTGGTTGGAAGGTAGAGACTGAGGTTGTAGGACCTTTGCTTATAGGGGTGTCACAAGAAAAACACGTGATAAGCTCAGGCTCAGACCAAGTAGAGAGATTAGCAAGGTGTGTCTGGGGAGCAGAGTGCCTTAGGGGACAGTGAGAAGAGATGCCTAGTTCCAGAGTTCCAGGTGTTGTCTCTAGCTTATTGTTTTGATGGACAGAGTGGTTTATGGGGTATATGCTTAAAAACTTTCAGTATTGCGGAGTAATACCGAAAGCATTGTGTCTTGTTCCTTGTGTGTAACTGCTACCTATAAATAAACTGCACTCCAGAGTGGGAGCTGTGACCTGCATATGATTTTTTTTTCTCTTACATTTAGTTAGCGATGGGGGAATCTTAATGTAGATTTAAATATCAATGTCCTCTTGGCTCAGCCCAGTTTCACCTTCATCCCAGTCTGACGCTGAGCCTTGAGAGATGCTTTAGGTCTCAGCTCTCGGTGGATAGGCACAGCTGAACTTCCTTAGGAAGTCAGAGAGCTGAGTTTGTAAGATGGGGGTATAATGTTATACCAGGGACACGGATGCCCAGAGTAGGTACACATGTCACAAAAGCAAAGGCAGGATACTCTCTAGCCACCTAAATAAAAACTTCTCAGTCTGTTTTGCCAAAAAAATAAACCGTACGATGATGAGCCTTTTGGTGGTGTCTGGAAACGCACTTTATGAATGAGTTTCTTAATTCTGCACCAAACTAGCACAGTGGTGTTTCTAGAGAGGCCTTAAGGGTAAATCGTCCTTCACCTCATTAGAGAGCTTCCATGCCTGTGCTGACTCAAGTGTTGGTTTTGCAGGATATCACCACAGCCAAAGAACAATACTGTTTTTCTTACTGTGTTAAAGATAAGGAAATTCTATTAGAAGATGTTAATGGTTTACCAAAATTTGTTTAATTTAACAAAGCAAAACCGAGATTTAACTCAGGTCCGAATGCCCACAGGCGTGGGCTGTGTCTGGAATCCTTGAAGGCTCTGTATGTGGGGTGGGGAAGCCATCTGTTTTAAATGAGTTGATACTGGGTCAGGGCCTTCCAAAGCTGTGTAATTGGATTGGAAACACTTAGGACTTAAATACTGAGTGAAAATAAGAAAAAAGGGGCAGACATGTCTGCTCCTAGAAATGGTGGAGGAGAAAGTCTGTTGCAGATAAAAGGGAGAACATAGCCGGAGGCAGAGACATCTGGGAGAGTCCAGAGTGCTGTGACCCTGAGCCATGTGAGAAAGGGCAGGGGAAGGGAGCAGGGAGAGAGAGGAACCAGGTGCAGCAGCCAAGAGGGCAAAAGGTTAAAAAACAGGAAAGTAACCAAAATGACTGAATGAGGACCAGCAGCCCAGCTTTTGGACTGGAGAGTTTGGAGGGTAGAGGACTGGATATGCCAGCCATACCCTGTAATAGGTAGTGACTGAAGGATGCTGGGAAAAGATGGCAGCCAGTCAGCTTTGATATGTTAGATAGGTGCTTCAGCCATTTGTCTCAGGTCTGAGACCTATAGTTACCTAGGTCCCCTTCAGACCCTTACTTGAGTAGGTCATGTCTATCTTCTAACTGTTAATAGGCTACCAATTTTAAAAGAAAAACAATCACCCATCTTAAAACGTTTCCTGTCACTAAGCATGTACAGTGCCCCTATGGCACTGGGGCTATCATAGCATTGCTAACTGTGGGCCTGAAACAATACAGGCATTCTCTGTTTCTGGATGCCAGAGCCCATGGGTGTGGGCAGGTTCCTTCTGAGGGCAGTGGCGAAGAATCTTTTCATGATTTTCTCTACCTGATATTTGTGGCAGATCATGGCTTATAGAAACTATTACTTTAGTCTCTGCTTTCATGGCCAAAGCATTCTGGTTTTCTGTCTTGTCTTCCCATCTACCTGTATAAGCATCTCTTTTTCATGTGGTCACTGGTCATCTTCATTATCTTATGTCAAGTTATCTGCAGTGACTCCAGGGCCATAGAAGGTCATTCTCAAAGGCACTGGGGTTCAGAATTTCAAGTATGACTTTGTAAGGGGCTGAGAGACACCATTCAATGGTAAGACACCATATCTTACTCCTGTACCAGAAACTGGTGTGTATTGTTAAGCTAGGTCAACCATTTTTGTTTCCCTGGGTGTCCAGCTAGTGGCCATTTTGTAAAATAGTCAGAGCACATGGTCAGGGTAATAGGAATATCAGTTTTTCTGTGAAAAGTCTCCAGGTATTCTATTCATTATGAAATCTAAGGTCAGTGCCACGCTGTGGCAGGTCTAAGGGAGGGGGACAAAGTGCGACACTGTATAAATTATACACCATGCAACAGGTCTGATACAAAGAGGTTTGTTAAGAGACAGACAGAGTAGTGGGAGAGTATAGGAGAAAAGAGAAAAGGAGATAGATGGGGGCTGTAGGAGAGAAAGTAAGAGAGAGAAAGAGAGACAGAGACAGAGAGAAACAGAGAGAAACTGAGGGAGAGCAAGAGTGAGCCAGAGAGAGAGGGGCGGTTTGGCAGCAGATTATATTCCCTGGCTCAGGTGATGACATAGAATGCAGGTGATGATATAGGACATTCATTGTCAGTACCCTAAAGACCCTTGAGGGCAGGCCAGTTGAACTGCCCACACACCAACATAACACAAAAACTCTTGTGCTTAAATTTTGCCTCTTAAACTCTTATTTTAGGAAGTCACTGGTTACAGTAACCAGCCTTTTATATTTAAGCATGTGTATTCACGTGTATGTATAAGTAATTTGTGTCTCTTGAATCTGTACTGATCTTCAAATGCTAAACTTTTGCTTCTAAAAATACCTGGTCAAATCTGCATTTGTCTCGGCAGCATCGGTCATACTGGAGGCATAGCATGTGTTTTTGGGGCCATTGGCAGTACTTATAAGTATCTACAATTTCATTTTAATTAAAACTTGTGAGTCAGGATAAAAAACAATTCCTGAATTAGAATTGAATTGAATTATGATGTCATCGAATTGGATTCCATATGCATTTAGGGATAAGGAACAGACAGGATTAGGTGGATAACATGGATAGAAATTTTTGGTTTTGTTTGGTTGTTGTTGTTTCTTTTGTTTGTTTGTGTTTGGTTTTCCCCTCTAAGCTTCCTTTTTCTGGCTTGTTATTTCTGAAGGTTATTTCTGCAGCCACAGCTTATCTCTAACTTCCATATCCCAGGGAAGCCATTATTTTTAAGTAAGACTTGCATGTTAGAAGAATTTTAGATTTATGCTTCAGTTGCATAGAGAGGATAGGCTTTCTATTCCTCTGTCCCATCGAGTCCTCTGTTGTTTATATTGTACTCCATTGTGGTTCATTTGTCACAACTAATGGAACCAGTATGATGCACTGCTATTATTTAAGGTGCACACTCGAGTTCTTGAATTGTTTTTATTCTTTTTTTTTCTATTTTTTTAGTATACATGTGTGTCTGTGTGTGAGTATATGCATGCGAGTGCAGCTGCCTGTGCAGTTCAGAAGAGGGTGTCAGGTCACCTGGATCTGGAGTTAACAGGCAACTGCGAGCAGTCCAGTGCATGCTGGGAACTAACCTTGGGTCTCCGGAAGAGCAGTGCACACTTTTAACCACTGAGCCATCTCTCCAGCCCCTGCATGCTGGTTTTTACTAGCTTTTCTTTTCCGTCTTTTCTCTGTTTGTATTTCAAGATGACCTTATTACGACCCAGTCCCAGATCCAGTTAAATCCACTTGCCAGGCCTACCCTGGTTCCTCTGTGCCACCACGGCACTTTCTTTGATTTTGATTGTCGTGAATGACTTTGATAGTATCGGGAAACACCCGTCAGGTGTCTCAGAGGGGTGTCGTCGGTTTTCATGTCTGTGGTGTTTTTCCTATGGGGCGATTGGGATTATGGGACTGTGAGGACTCACGAAGGCCATTCTCGTGTCAGGTACACACATGGTTTGTCTGTGTGAATTATTGACCGCGTGAGCGAGGACTGTGTAGCTGACGTGTTTGTCAGTTTCCCCTTGTGTCAGGTAGTCACTGTCCTGCCTTTACACTCTCTCAGGCAGACTCCGCCAGATGCAGCAGTTCAAGGGTATGAGGAGGCGTCCAAGGCTCACACACTCAGAAACTCCATCTTCATAAGAAAGCAAGTCACTGTTGACTGTGACATCTGAGTTTACTGAAAAGGGTTCTGTGGGGTGTAGACAGCACAGCATGAGGGTTGTTTTTCTTCTGCCCTCAGAGCATATATTCAGATATCTGGCTGGGTAAGAATTTTGTTGCTGAACATTGGTAACTTAACATTTTGACCAATTTTATTTACCTTGTGGTCCCTCTAAAGTAGTATATTATTTGACACATTATTTTTACATATTCTTAATGAATACTAGAATGACGTCTCTTCTAATTTAAAATAATGTGTTACTACCTTGCTAGAGGCCAGTGAAACTGAGTTGGGCTTGGTCTTGTACTTTCGATCTGTTTGTCCATCTCCCCTGTCAGTTCCTGCCTCTGCTAATTTGCCTGCCTCCAGCAGTGTTTCTAGTTGTTGGTGACTCTGCCTTTCTGTGAATTCAGAATGCAGACTGCCAGTTTCGCGTGGGACCTACAGTATTAGACGACATAGACTGGGTTCATATGTGCACGGTGTGGCTGTGAGCATGTATGAACAGGGAGCGTGTCAGGGCTTGACTGTCAGAGCACTAAAGTACCAGCAAGTGCCAGGGGTTTCCTGTTCAGACTTGCTGGCTAGTGGAATGGCAAGTTTGGCTGATTAAGGAACTTCTTCCCAAGCCTGATGCCCTGAGATATAATCCCAGAAGCCACGCGGTGGAAGGAGAGACCAGGCTCTGAGGAGTTGTCCTCTGACTTCCCAATGCAAATCCTGGATCTTGCATAGACACAGACACATACGCTAAATGAATAAATGTAAACAAAATGACACTTTTTAAAAACTGGGTGAGAAAACAGCCAAAGCACTTGAGCACTTATTTTAATTGGTGAAGTTGGACTCTCTCCATAGTGTTAACTGATGGGCATTCTGGCTCTGACCAGTCCAGTGCTGCTGGACTGCCCGTAGTAAGTGAATGTGCATGCTGTAGCCTCCCCTGCAGTGGGAGAGGAGAGCAGTGGGGCCTCCAGCCGCCACACAGGCGGAAGCTGTCATACAGCAGCTAGGATAGCCGCAGCATCGGGGATAGAAGATTGCTTTCAGTGGCCCCATTAGTCCATGGAGGAATTGTCTCCTCTGGAGCCTGCTGCATGCAGAGCCGGTGAGGCTGAGTCTAGACTGAGCTGTTCCAGAGGCTACAACCATGTAATTGGGACACAGACTTCTCCAGGAAATTATTAATAATTGATATCTGTGGGTGGTTTTAGGGGATACAAAACAGGATAATTGGTGGTGGGGGGCACAGTTAGTGGGTAACCGGGAAGAGTAATGACATTGGTTCCGTACAGACCAAGCACATTCATTGCAGAGCTTTCTTTAATTTGCAAGGTGGAAGGTAAAGCACCCTGTTCTTTCAGTATCCCGTGAAAATGTCCCGCTTTCAGCGCGAATTTTACATGTTAGTAGATTTCCACTGTGCCCACACTGTTGGCGTGGGCTACCTGCAGCAAATGTGAAACTTGGAATTTTACTATCTAGCTTTCCTCCTAATTCACTTATTTCCCCACTCCTGATACTGTGTAAGAACTCATTCTTTGGTGTGTTCCTTTCCCAGCACAGGACAGCTCCCGTGTGTCACTACTGAACTCTAGAAGTCACCCTTGCGAGTGGCGTCTTTGTATTTTTATTTTGATAGCAGTGATTGTGTATCTGCTATGAATTATCTTGTTTCCTGTTTCATAGTCTCTGCTACAGGTTAATGTTTAAATTGTTACTTTCTCTATATGAGTTAGTTTAAAATTGAATTTCTGTGTGTAATACTACTATCATATTTGCATTTTACTATGTTAATATTTTTTATATGAAGGTAACATTCACAGTGACATTCAGCAAATGCTTTTAAATACACTAAAAATGAGAATAAAATATTCAAATTATATAGCTACTGGATAATTTTTCGATATTTTCTTTTTCTTTATACTTTTACATTGAAATGCTACTCAAGTGTGCTGTTGCAAAAATTAACGTTGTATGGGAAGTAGTTCTTCTTAGATGGAAGAAATTCTTTGAAACGTGCATATTTTTAACTGACTACAATGTTTTTTTTATTTCTGAAAATATTAAAATTCATTTAAACATTTATATAATGTTGGTCTTTGCTTTATTTCCCCCTTCGCTACTAGTGCAGTCTGGAGGGTCTTCGAGGGTAATGCCCTTTTGGGTGGGGGAGTAATTCAGATTTTTTTTTTCCTGTAGTAGTAGTTGTGTGAGTTTACTTACTGAGGCAAAGAATAGGAACATTTTTCTTTTTGCATTGACATCCACCGAAAATAAGTGTCCCTGTCATACAAATGCCAGATCATTCTTGTTTTCTTTTCTCCTCAGCTTACGACCCTGGGAAATCTCACACCCCAGAGCACTGTGTTTTTCTGCTGTGACATGCAGGAAAGGTTCCGACCAGCCATCAAGTACTTTGGAGACATCATCAGTGTGGGGCAGAGACTGGTATGCTGTATTCATTTGTTCCCATTTGCCAAGGCACGGTGTGTGCTCATCTCTCTATTCAACACTTTCTGTTTGTTTGTTTTCACCATTTTGTTCGGCACTTCTTTTCAGTTGCAAGGAGCTCGGATCTTAGGAATTCCAGTTATCATAACAGAACAATACCCCAAAGGCCTTGGCAGCACTGTTCAAGAAATTGACCTAACAGGGGTAAAGCTGGTTCTTCCGAAGACTAAGTTTTCCATGGTGTTACCTGAAGTCGAAGCGGCGTTAGCCGAGATTCCTGGCGTCCGGAGTGTTGTGTTATTTGGAGTAGAAGTAAGTACCTTCTTAGAGCGTGCCATTTGTGGGAAACTTGGCATTCCCAGAACGCAGTCTCGTTTATAGGATGCTGGTGGGTAAGTAGCACTGAGGGAAAATGGCCACCACTAGCTATGTGTTCCCCACCTTCGGGGCACTGATGAAATGCCTCATAGCTGTTAACACCTTGAACACTCAGAGCAACCCGTGAGCTATGCGCCCTGTGTCCTCCAGTGCCACAGAAGAGAAACCAAGGTATAGAGGTGTGGGCACCCTGCGCAAGGGCAGACAGCCAGCGAGCTGGGCTGCATTGGAATCTCTGCCAGTGAGAACCACCTGCTTCCTGCTTTGGAAGACTTTTTCCCCAAAGGCTTTATTTTTATTTATGTGTTTACTGGACTTGATTGGGGCACACTTTGTGTTGTACCCCACCTCGCTGCCTCTCCAGGGTTCTACAGTTCATTGTCCTTCAGATAGGCTCAAGGACATACCCTTACAAAGGCCAGACACACTCTTGGGTTCCTAGTGCCAATTTCAGTTGGCTTATTACATTTCATTTATTTATTTATTTATTTCTGAGGTACGGTCTTGCTCTGCGGTATGGAATTCATAATGTAACCTAGGTTGGCATCAAATCTGTGGCAGACCTGCGTCTGCCTCCTGAGCGCAGGGACCACAGGGTTGGGCCACCGTACTCAACTTATTTCTAACTTTTAAACAACCATTATGCTGGAATTTTAAAAATTATGAACAAAATTAACTCAGTACAATAAAATAGAATGTAACATGGTTCTACTTTGATATTAAGGTTTTGATATCATAATAGGTTTTATAGCAGTAATATTTTGATATCATAATAGGTTTCCATATTAGAAAAAAAAATGTAATCTTAACTTTAGATGTCCATTAAGTAATGTGCATGTTTTCAGTTCTCTCCTGACAGTAGAGAGGAAGGTTGTTTGTGGACATATGTCATACGAATGCAGTGGCTTTCACACATTTTTTTTTTTTTTTTTAGCATAACTTAATTCTTAGAGGGTGTTTTTGCTTTGTGTCCTTTTCTGAGGCAATGCTACAAGACAAAGTCTGCAAAGATAGGGTCTGAACAGTACAGCTGTTGTAATGGACGCTGGGTAATCCCAGATTTTCAACCGAATAAGCCAAAGCTGGAGTAGTTTATGCTTAAAACTATCTGGCTAACTAGAGCCTGAATTAAATATGAAAGGGGTTATGGTTAATTGGTTTGCATTCCTTTCCATCTGTCCTCATGTATATTTGTAAAATGTTTTTATGGTTTTGGGCCTGCAGCATAAATTACTTACCTTTGCCTGTCTTTACATTGGTATGACTCATTTGCCCGAGTACTTTCTCAGTACTGTGGCCTCATTCGCTTGAGTTGCATGGCTGATCCAAAAACAGACATAAACCAGAGTGCAAGTGGCCCTACACCTGAGTGATAGTAATGAGCTTTCTTGAGGTCACTCAGAGGACACAGGTGAAAGTCATTAGACATTTTACAGTATTCTGTGAGTAAGTTCAATGTGACTGTAAGAAACATTGATAAAAGACAGTTCTTGGTCTGTGAAGATGCTGCCATGTGCTAGAGCTCCCCTAAATCTTGAAAGCCAGATAGTGCTGGTAAGTTTTGTGGTGATTCCTTTCGCCCTTTTAGACACAGAGTGCACTGACAGTTTCCTGTGTTCTTACATGTGATGCTCTCTTTCCTACAAGACACACGTATGTATCCAGCAAACTGCCCTGGAGCTGGTCGGCCGAGGCATTGAAGTCCACATCGTGGCTGATGCCACCTCCTCCAGAAGCATGATGGACAGGATGTTTGCTCTTGAGGTACCTGTTCTGCTTAAAAATAGGTTGTCCATCGAGTTTTCTGAAAAAATTAGGAGTCTCGAATACTTAACAGTATTGGACAATTTGCCTTTTAAACTTCAGCTTGGCTCAGCATCAGTGTGAACATACACACACTGATAATAAAATAGAAGTTTAAACCAATTGTAAAGAGGGTTTGCTGTTGCTGCCAGATCATCCATGCTCTGGGTACATACTAGCTTGTGCATTGTTCTTTGTTGGGACTGCATCAGCTCTGTAGCCTGAAGTGCCCTCCATCGTGCAAAAGGAAAGGATGAAGGAGGAACAGGTCACCTTTCTCTCAGTAGCAGCAATTGATTCAAAATCTGTTCAGCTTCTCTTCTTAGTTTTTCTCAAAAGCTTGTAACTACTATTAGGATTATAAGTAGAAGTTTGCTCTTTGTTTATTTGTTGCAATATTTATATTTATTCGTTGAAAATTTCCTGCAATGTTTTTTGAGCATGTTCAGTCCCCTCCAACTCCTCTGCTTACCACTGTCACCATCTCTTCCCATCTAAGTTTGAGATTGCTTTTTTTTTTTTAAGTCTCTTTCGCAACAGGTCCAGTTTGTGTTGCCCATCTGTTTTGGGGTTTGAACCTCAGCCCTGCAGTGTGGTTGGTTAGCCTGTCGGGCCTCATATTCTTAAAAGAAACTGACTCACCTTTCTTCCAGTAACTATTAAGTGCCGGTGGCTTCTCAGCTAGATGGGGAATTATGTGTCCACCTTCCCCTCTATGCTGGGATTTTGTGTTGAGCCAACAGAGGTCTTGTGTGGTGTTAAAATTGCTCTGAATCCATATGTGCTTCTGTGTCTAGGAAATGCTGCTTCCTTGATGCTATCCACCACTTCCCACTCTTAAAGTCTTCCCATCCCTTTTGTCCCTTTTTCCTCAGAGACCCCTGAGTCTTGGGGTGAGGAGCATTAAATGTTAGATAGAAGGGTTGGGTTTTTTTTTTTTTTTTTGGTTTTTGTTTTGTTTTGTTTTTTTCTTTTCATAAATGGTGCTGCTTCTCATCTCAGCAAGGATCTGTAAGCTATTCTTAAGTCATGAATTCATCTCAATCCATTTTCCAAGCTTGGCTATTAACTGAGGTTTTGCAGCTTCACAGTCAGGTCAGCCTCCTCTCAACAAGCAGCTGTCTTCAAGTACTTTCATGCAGAAACTTCATTGTCATGATAATGCTCAGACTTTAAAATATTTCAAAGGCACTAAATGGTGGAAAGCCGAAAGCCGTGCAAAAAAAAAAAGTCTTGTTCGCTATGAAAATATTTCCAGGACTTTTCTTCTGCATGATGTGAACATATTTTTTTTACATCTTGACCAGTTTCTCCTCTTTACCACTCCTCTCCCCCAGATCTGCTGCCCTTCCACTTCCCTTTAGAAAAGAGCAGGCCTCCCAGGGAATGAACTGACCACAGAAGAGCAAGTTACAAGACTAGGCACAAACCCTTCTATCAAGGGTGGAAAAGGCAATCCAGTAGAAGGAAAAGGGTCCCAAGAGCAGGCAGAGATACCCACCTCCACTCTCACGGTTAGGGGTCCCACAAGAATACCCCACTATATAACCATAATATATATGAAGAGGACCTAGCTCTGACCCATACAGGCTACCTGATTGTCACTTCAGCCTCTGAGTTCCTGTGAGCCCTGTTTAGTTGATTCAATGGGCTCTGAGACATTCTAAGAAGAGACAGAAAGAATCTGATCTTATGCATGGACATAGAAGAGCCTGCCTGGGTTAAATCATCAAGGATGAAAATGGGAAAATGACCACGGTAGGTCAGATGATGATGTGCAGTACCTGCAGGTGAGGTGAGGTGAGGTGAGGTGAGGTGAGGTGAGGTGAGGTGAG